>NC_056741.1:87390145-87407645 GCF_019279795.1 Protopterus annectens
GTAGACATGTACTAACACACAGGTGTGCCCCCCAATCCTATGTAGAAATGTAGCAATAGTCAGGTGTGCCCCCTCAAATCCAATGTAGAAATGTAGAATGTATGTATGTGCAGGTATAATAACAGTGGAGCACAGATTACCTGAGGTGGCCAAGGTAGCAGGATAGATTGTAGCATGTGTACAATATGCAGGTCTGAGTGTGTTAGGTTGGTGTGTGTTGTATATTGTGTGAGAGTGGTCAGTATGTATGCATGATGAAGTTTGTCCTGGTGGCCATTGCCAAGTACTGCCGATGACAGGGTCAAGTCCTCAAAACTGTAGTGCCAAGCACAATGCTTCCCAGTATAACACATTCTGGCATTAAGCCATTGTAAATGTTTGGAAGTAATATATGTCACCATCTGAAGGATGGACATGGCATGACTGTCAGGCCAGATATACAAGCAGTACACAGGGGGAAGTACCCCAGACAGACAGTGTATAATATGTAACTGTCAAATGGACATACCCTTGGAATTGTACATACAGGTTTACAGCACATTATCTGGGCTTGTAGTAGGGAATACTGATGTTGTCTGGCCAAACACTGGCAGACTGCAAAGGTCATAGGAATGATGTATTGAGAAACAGCTGATGTCCCTGCACAAGCCAGCATAAGTGGAATGCCCCATGCATATCTGTGAGTCAGATGCAAATAGTGTCCATAGCACACATGCATGCAGCTCACCCAACCACCACCCACAGGTACTTGTCTGGTCTTATCCCTGCTGTTGGGAATGAGTACAATATGACCCCCACCTGTGTATGGCAATAGTGAAAGAATGCAGAATGCAGAGCAGGTGTCCCATGCAGGTGTTTCCCTAGCTGTAAGCAACACCCTGCCAGCAACTACACCACTGGATCAATACTGACAAAAAGTATTGGCATGAACACCTTGCTCACCTACCCTGTTACCCCAGGGGAATATACTGTATTGCAGTTTGGGACTGTTGGACTGACAGAATGCAATGGCCTGCAACAGCTGGCATGCATCACTAGAAAATGGTCTACAGTCCTCTGCCAAAGGCCTGTGTCTCACCTGTACTGCCAATGTATGTTATGTCATGGACTTCCAAATAACAACATAACACAGTCCACAGAACCCATATGCAAGGCCATGTGGATAAACTACAGTAACATGTCCACCATGTCAAACTGCATGAACTGTGGACCAACACCAATATACTGCTGTGATGAGGTGATAACTATAGGGAAAGTATCAGAGAATGTTCGCATAATGTATGGAAGAGGATAGAATAATAGAGGGGGGGTTGGGAGCATGGGCAGCATGGAGTGTCTGAAGTCCGAAACACAGCCATATGCACATACTATCCCTGGCTGCAAACACAAGAATGGGTGGCTACAAACCTGCTCGTAAACCACAATGTGTAGGGGCAAAGTCCTGACTTTTGACCCCTGCCTCTGGGTAACCTGTGTAAATCTGTACAGCTGTGAGGTATTGCTACAGCAAGATAAGGCCATTCTGTCACATCGATGGATATACAAGTATGGGATCCTCTGCAACCACTGTACCAAGGTGCTGAACCAGTTATACAGACCCAGCAGCAAGTGTCTGCAGCTCCCCCTCCAGAATGGCATACGTTTGCAAGAATATGTAGGCACTTGACCACAATACTGGACACAGTTGCATTCACCCTGTGTTCCCCAGGACATCACTGCAAGCAAATATGTCTACCTGACAGTACTTGACATAAAACATCACAGTATACAACAGTACACGTGTCTGAATATCTCTACTAACACCAAGACCATGTAGCAGAAGCAGCACAGACACAATTACCTACAGTAACCCATATTGTCAACTGATTTACAGATATCCAGCAGAAACAGTTTGCTAGCATTAGATGTAGAACACGGAAGTCTGCACTGGAGTACATTCTACCTGGAATGGATTCACACATTCAATACAGAAGTCATACTGGGCATGCTCCCACACTTCGAGAAATGAAGGCAATGCCAGACAACAAAATACTGAAAGGTCATACTGGGCATGCTCACACACTTTAAGAAATGAAGCCCATGTCTGGCAAGAACAGTGGACCATACATATCTGACAGTTGCAGATGTAAGTGCATACACTCCTCAGTATGCACCAGTCCTGCTTTGCACACACATTGGATAGGAATATACACATATATCCAAGGACAATACACTATAATATGCCAAAAGTACACATACATAGATGTGTGGAAGAGAGTGAGAGTGACAAACAGCCTTCCATCATGAGTCCTGTCCCACCCAGCACACAGCCAAATGGCTACAACCACATGATGTGTAAATGTCACTCACCGTAGACGTTTGCCTCTGGAATCTGTCAGTATTATAGGCTCTGTGGTGCTAGTGCTACCTGTGCAACATGACTGTACAAGGCAGCAGTCATCTAGCAGTTGTATACACATAACTGTGGAATATAAACCTGTGTGTGCCTGAGTGTGGTGTATCTGCCTCTAGATGAATGGGGTATGGCCCATGCACACACACTTCCCTCTCCATTCCCCTACTATGGCAAGCCTGTTGATGTCATTCACTTTGAAATACTCCTTTGGGGAATGAGTAACCCAGTAATCTCTGTGGTGCATCCTATAACTGCGTAATACTGTAGTGTGATAAACTAGTTAGGTAGAAGTTCTAATCTCAGATGTAGCAACTGTGTGTGTGTGTGTGTGTGTGTGTGTGTGTGTGTGTGTGTGTGTGTGTGTGTGTGTGTGTGTGTGTGTGTGTGTGTGTGTGTGTGTGTGTGTGTGTGTATCACTACAATTTTAAATGCCCTACTTTGGCATGCTGCTGATGTCATTCACCTTGAAATACACCTTTGGGGAAGGATTAGCCCAATAATCTCTGTGGTACATCCTACAATTGTGTATTGTTGCAGTGTGATTAGTTAGGTAGGAGTTCTATTCCCAGACATGGTAAGTGTGGATGTTTGTGTGTGTGTGACTGTGTAGGGAGCAATGCTTTTGAGGTCATTTACAGTCAGTACAACATCCATTGCTCTACTGCCTGCTGATGTCATTCATTTTGAAATACACCTTTGGGGAACTAGTAGTCCAGTAATCTTCCTGGTGTGTCCTATAACAACAAAATGCTGTACTGTGATATATTAGTTCAGTAGGGGTTCCATTCCCAGATATGGCAAGTGTGGATGTTTGTGTGTTTGCTTGTCTCTGTAGGGAGCAATGCTTTTGAGGCTATTCACAGTCAATACATCCTCCATTGCCCTACTTTTGCAAGCCTGCTGATGTCATTCACTTTGAAATACATCTTTGGGGAAGGGGTAGCCCAGTAATCTTAGTGGCACATCCTAAAACTGCGTAATGCTGTAGTGTGATAACATAGTTAGGTAGGGGTTCTATTCCCAGCCATGGCAAGTGTGGATGTTTGTATGTTTGTGTGTGTGTTAGTTTGTTTGTGTAAAGAGCAATGCTTTTGAGGCCATTCACAGTCAATACAACATCCATTGCCCTTTTTGGCAAGCCTGCTGATGTCATTCACCTTGAAATACACCTTTCGGAAAGGAGTAACCCAGTAATCTCTGTCATGAGTGCTATAACTGCATAATGCTGTAGTGTGATGTTCTAGTTAGGTAGGAGTTCCAATCCCAGATACAGCAGCTGTGAGACTTGGTGAGTGTGTGTGTGTGTGTGTGTGTGTGTGTGTGTGTGTGTGTGTGTGTGTGTGTGTGTGTGTGTGTGTGTGTGTGTGTGTCTGTGTTTGTCATTCATATCCTGTGTGGAGTTGGCTGTGAGTATGTAACAGCTGGACTCATTGTGTAGTGGATTTTGCAAATTTCTTATATGGTGGGCCTATTATATGTCACAATGTCCACCTTACAAGGGTAATAGATGTCAAACAGCAGAGAGACTGGGGTTGCCAATCCATACCCCTACATGTGACATCAAGGCCTGTCGAACAAATTAGGTAACCCTTGTATTACCCAGAGATCACGCTCACCTCATGTCTCATACACAAACACACTCACCTAGGCAACAACCACTTTGTTGGTAGTACCCTGCATATTGCCCACAGATAGTAACCATGGTGTGATTGCAGTGGACTACAGAGGGCATGTGATTGCAGCGGACTACAGAGGGCATGGCACCCTGTCCCATCACTACAATAGGCACATAATTGCAGATAGTGCACCTTCACTATGTTCCCCCTGGACACCTGCAACAACTATAGTGCCATCAAATGTGACCCACAAAGGACATGCCATGCCCTAAACACATGCCTTGTTTGGACAGATGCCACTGACACCAGGGAATACCTGTATCATGCTGTCAATGTAGGTGCAGGGTCAACCTGGTGTCCATTACCAGTTCCCACCACATGAGGCCAGGACTGGCACATCTGATGATAACAATCTGTGTACACAACATAGCCCAGACACCCCAGGTACAGTTCCATACATCACAGAACATGCATATGGGACTTGTGTACCACATCCCAGACACCATCCATGGACTATAGAACACATACATGGCAAGCATTGCACAGCACTGGCCACACATAATAGTAACACAGATGACCGGATGATGAATACAATACCCACCTGTGTGAGTCAATCCAGACATTACACCCCTGACCCATGCTGCAGACTATTCTCACATGGCCTAATGCCAAGGTAATACCCTTCACTTAGCCTTGTACAGCCTTCTGGCACAGTCAACCACTATACACCTGTGAAGCAATGCACCCATGCATGTCAGTACTGGTACCCTGTGTCTGTTTGTGTGTGGAATATAATGAGTGTGACCCCATTCACACTCACTACAACTCCCATTGGCCTACAGAAGCATGCTGTCTGATATCAGACACCTTCACATACCCTTTGCACATATATCATCCGGATAACCCCTGTGGTGCATGTGATACCTGCATATTACTGTATTGTGGCAATCTAGCTAGTTAAGAAGTCTATTCCTGACCCTGCCAACTGTGTTAATGTGTGTGAGTCCCAGAGAGAGTGTGGCTGTGTTGACATTGACACCTGTTCATGTGGACAGGCACGTGTACTACACCTACCTTATCACTCCTATATCACTGTTACAGATGTCACTCACCATCAGATATACCTTTGGGCAACTTGTCAACATGTAAGCTATGTGGTGCATGCAATAACTGCATAGACATGTGATAGCAATACACAGTCAGTCAGGGGTTTGAAACCCAGTACAGGTAAGTGTGTGATAAAAACATGCTTAGTTTTTACACTCCCACCTCCTCCCTGACTTACTTTGTCTCTGTCTGTCTCTCTCACTCCCTCTCTGGTGGATGTGAAGAAGTACACCTGCTTTGCTTTGGCAGCAGCTTGTCTTTTGTAAGTGATGCTCATGATCAGCTGAGGGCCTCTGCACAAATTGCAGTTCCCCTCTAGCTGATTGCATGTGGAACAGCTGTGGTAACATTCCCATAGCCAATTGCATGGAAACACACTCCAATATCTAGGAACATCATGTTGGTTTGGGCCTTTTCATTTACTGTGAGCAGGACCTCATGTTGGTGTTTGGCAAACAGCATCACAGATGGTATTGGGATTTACCTCTAACAACATACACTGTGAAGACAGGCCAACAAACCAGAGGGGTATGTGCCAGACATGACCACAGAATGTAAGAATTGCTCTTCTACATATGCAGTAATGTTGGTTTAACAGGGTGTGTGTGGATATGGCTGGTTTATGTGATTTAATACCTGTCATAACAGTGTTATGTGTTTGAGGAAAGTCCCACCTGTAGGGTTATCTGCAGACTGGGCAGTGTTTGGAGTCTTATGTGTCTTGTGTTAATCACAAATCACCTATCTTAAAACTGCAGAAGCATAGTCTGAAGATTGCAGTCAGTACATGGTGACAGCCATGAGAGTTACTTGACTTCATATTCCTCATAGGACATATGTCAAAACAAGCCTTGTTACGACAGTAAATGTATGAGGATATCACAGCAATTGGCCAATATTGTCCCAGTGTTTGTGGCTCCAGCCACATGTCTGTCAACCTTTGTACATATGTCATGCAGTAAGAGGTGCATATGTTCTGTACACCATTATTTATTGACATCATACCTGATAACAAGCCAGTCAGATATCAGACTGCTAGACATGATATGTATAGTAGGGGTTATATTTTGAGGACAAAACCTGGGCATTCTGTGGTTGTGTGTATAGTACCTTGGTCTGTGTACATATGGTGATTGTCGACAGTATGTGTATTGCGCATACATACCTTGGCCTGTGCACAGACTGTGATAGATGCCATTGCTTTTGGTCCTGTTCTATATGATGTTACATGCTGGTCCAGTGTATGGTACCCTATTGGCTCACGTGTCTGTAGGGCCAAACACACATGTGTCCCATACCACAGACAAGCATCGGACCCCACTGTGTCATGACCCAGTTTATGTAGGGTTAGTGTGTGAGTGGCACATATGAGGATGGTGTTTATCAGACAGTCCATATAGTGTCATATTGAGCTTGCGTACCATATGTGGCTGTGGTTGTGTTCACATTGGTTGTGGGTATGCACTTTCTCACAGGTGTCTATTATTCTGTGCTGTGACATGTGTGTAGAGCCTGCTATATTTGCAGGTACATGTGTATTCCACCATACAAGATGTAGTCCTGTGTTGTGGCAGTCTCCCTGTAGTTTGCACAGTGCTTTGTTACATGCCTAGCAGTTTAGTGTAATTACCCAGTGTGCTGTTATGTCCAGATATTTGCAAGACATACTGCTGCCAGGCCACCATAACTGTTGTGTATTACTGACAAAGCAGTGGGATTCTGTACAGATGTATGTCACTAACTACTGGGTATTATGTGGCCATGTGACCTCTGCACCACCAGGTATTATGTGTCAGGACAGACTGGTGTGTGTGAATGCATAAACTGTGTGGGCATAGGTAGTCCAGTATTTACGTGATATACCCATGTACATGGCTGTCAACATCCACATTGTCAAGCGTGGTCCACATGTCTCGCATGAAGGGGATCTGTGTACATCTCTGGACTGACCACAGAGTTCCAGACTGTCCACATATATTGGTCATATCTCTGCTGTAGTCCACAGGATCATTACTGTGCTAGCAGTGGTACTGTACTATGATGCCCTTAGGATGTTTTCAGTAACCAATGGCATACATGTCAAAAGCAGATGTGAGTTTCCACACATAACATGTCTGCTAAGAGAACCCCTGTTACAGTAGCAGCAGTCTACATATATATCTGCAATACATACATGACATCCCCTTGCACTAAAAGGTTGGGACTATTGGTGCTGAGGTAGGACTTCACTCCATGTTCTGGACATGTGGTAAACATATATGCATATATATATATATATATATATATATATATATATATATATATATATATATATGTGTGTGTGTGTGTGTGTGTGTGTGTATATATATATATATATATATATATATATATATGTGTGTGTGTGTGTGTGTGTGTGTGTGTGTGTGTGTGTGTGTGTGTGTGTGTGTGTGTGTGTCCTATGTTCCAACCTCTGTCCTCCACTACATACCAGGCTTTGTCCATATGACATGCAGTCAGGGGTTATTATGTAGTGGCCTGTGAGTATGTCATGCTGCCATTCGTGCTGTCATTTCACTGCTGTTGTGGCCCCCCACACATATTGTGGGGTTGGGCCCATATATGTGTGGGCTTCATCTGCACAATACACATGTGCCCTTTTGCAGTCCAGAGATCAGTGTATGTAACAGTGGTATATGCCCCTGTAAGTCAGTCTATGGGGGGGTGCACCATAAATAACCTAGGCTGTTACGACATGAGAGGGATATCAGGAGTAAGCTGCCTTAAGGTATATGGATGTACATTACCACATGTTTCACCTTGGGAAAATGCTGGCCTACTGTTTCCTGCCATACAGACTGTTCTGTTTGTCAGTGTGATTGTGATGGTTTCAGTTATGCCTTGTTATGTAACTGATACATCCCATTGTGTCAACTGAAGTCTTTTCCCCATAGGGATTGCATACAGAGTGTTGTTAGAGGCTGCTGGACTATACACCTGCATTACTTACTGTTGATTGATTGTTATCCTGTGACCCAGTCTGTCTTTACTGTTGTACTACTTGAAGGCCGTGGCCTGGACAGCAACAAATGTGATGCTTTTGGGAATACTGTATTAAATAATCTGTTTGAGAGTTGCATTAATCTGTTTGTATGTATTTCAAAGACTAAGCAGCTATATGACATAGCATATACGACTGTAATAGTACACAAATAAAGCTTTCTCGTGTATGCTAACCTATGTGTGGGGTTATATCTTTTGACCTCTCTGTGAGTACATGTTTCAGGCAACAATTGTCTTTTGTATGGGTGACTCATACACTGTCCATTTGATAAGGTGGCAATTGTAGGAATACTGGCTGTTCCTTATGGTGTGCACCCTCTAAATATGTATCTTCCTATACATATCTGTGTGTGTGTGCATGTGCAGTTACATATATATATATATATATATATATATATATATATATATATATATATATATATATATATATATATATATATATATATATATATATATATATATGTGAGTATCTGCATAAATGTGTGTATATGTATCTTAGGAATGTTTATTGCTTCCACATTCTACATTCTATAAGGTAGCCAGACTTCACTGCATGATATGTTATTGATACCATCCTGACATCATACTGGTGGGATGGATTACTGTTAACATCTTGTGCCCATGTTGTGTCGGGTCCTGGTTATGGGACTTACAACAGCTGGTATTGTATTGCAGGGCAGACCTGTTTGGCTGGGGGGGGGTAATATCAATACGTACAAGAAGTATGTAGCTTGAGCTCCCTCACTCACATTAGCAGTGCCTGTGGTCATATATGTATTTATGTTGTTATGTTCTCTTTTATATCTATAGATATATATCTGTATATATACATATGCTTATATATATATATATATATATATATATATATATATATATATATATATATATATATATATATATATATATATGTGTGTGTGTGTGTGTGTGTGTGTGTGTGTGTAGACATATATCAATAGATGTATGCATATATATATATATATATATATATATATATATATATATATATGTGTGTACATTATATGTAGATATTTGTATATATATATATATATATATATATATATATATACACACACACACACACACACACACACACACACACACACACATACATCTACATGTTTAAATACATTTCCTGTACTGTTGAATGACTGTGCTGGATATGTTTCTGAAAACATCAGGGTTATGTATACCTGACATGGCTTAGTGGTAAATCACTTTGGCTGTGGTGTGCAGGCTCCTGGGTTTGAGCCTTATAGCTGCTGTTTATTTTGTTGCTGTGCAGAACAAGGGCCACAGGATGCAGAGTGATTAAGGCACTTTTAAGCAGTTGTAAGTGGGTTGTGTGGGTTTGCACTGAGGTAAGCACTGCCAACGTCCGGTTACAGTTTCTTATACTGATTTAGCTTCTCATTTGCTTAACCTGTGTAGGCATTGCTTACTCCCGCACAAGCATGCTGCTTAAAAGTGCTTACTCCCGCTTACCCCGTGCTAATTTCTTTAAAAGAAATGAAAAAGGGTTGATAGGAAAGTGGTGAAAAGGGGCACAAAGAGGGAAAGACAGTAGGGAAAATAGCTAGGGATGTGCAGGAAGGGTGTAGGGAAGGTCCATAGCCAGTCATTTCTTCTACAGCAACAGCTGTGTATATACACTGAATTTGGAGATATATTTGGACACTCATACCCTTGAGAGAGGGGTGAGGACAACAATTATAATTTGTTGAGCCAATTAGACCAGATTACTTGTGTCCAGTGGACATGTGCGAAGTGGACAGCTATGTATAGGATGAGATTTTTTTTTGGGAACAGATTGCCCTTTTTCTTTTTTTCTGGTGAGAGTTGGATATTGTGGAGGGATAATAGGTATATTTGGGGAGGTAGGTTGGGTAGGTTAACAGACAAGACAAACAAGACGCATACGGGGTGGTATATGACACATGTGGGGGGTAAACACCTTGATGGGCAGGGGTGTTTGGAAATTGGAAGCCCATGAGCCCCCTAGTGGAAACAGGTGGACTGAGGTCCCCACCCATGGGCAGTCACCACTGCACATTCACAGTCTGAAGGTGGCTGTGCTGGGGCCTGAGTTGGAGGGCAAGTCCGACCCTCTAGTTGTGACACACGGCCCTCAAGCTGGCATAGCAGATCTCCGAACTCCGTGCGGAGCTCTCTATGCACCACGACCCGGACCTGGTGACAGGTGACAGGTTCCTGTCCTCACCTGCTCCTGGGGAGGGTGAGCCCCATACCCTGAGGCAGTTCCAGCCAAAGATGGTGCAGGACCAATGGACAAGGAGGTCCCAAGTTGGGCCCAAGATGTGCTGGTGCCCAGTGCCACAGCCAGCTGAGGTGGGACAGGTGGGTCTGCCGGGTCCGGCCTTCCCAAACGTGCTATGGTGTTTAAATTTTATCAACATATGTGGATTAGTAACAGTCAACACATTCCAGGATTAGGTATAAGAGCATGCCTAGATATTCCCATTAACCCAAACACCAGATATGGAACAGTTGCATAGCAAACAGAACACATGCATATATGGAACCACAGTGGTCATTACAACAGCATGCAGGTACATTAATGGCAGCTTGCCACTAATGTGGGAGCATTTCAGCATGGCACATGCATATAAAAAAATTAAATAATTATCAGACAATAAGACATATATCCCATTAGTGGAGTTAATGGAGCACATACTGAATGAGTTGTGTATTTAGTTTATTGTTGGGGGGGTGTCAATTAACAACTAGTATAGTCCTTCAGTTTTCATTACTTTCATAGTCAGTGCTGTGGTCTGTACCTTACAGGTATTAGCAAACTACCCTATTACCTTAGTTTGGACAGTGTTATGGATGTCGACAACTATATACATGAACTGAGTTTTACCTGCAGTATACACCTCTTACCTGGTATACCTGTGGAGGTATTGTTTGTTAACACTACCTAACTGTTTCTACACATACTCCCAGATTCCAGGTTGATGTTATGCACATACCTGTTCATCTCTTATTGCACACGCTCTGGGCATGTCTTCCCACATGCAGGTGAACCAGGACATATTTCAACTATTGCCCTCTTAAACCTTTATTGAATGACAGGTTTGTTTTTATTGAAATTTTCCAAATATGTACAGGTCTGACAGTCAGTTACATCACATGAAATTCTGCCTACATTTCAGAAATTAGCACACTGATATGCCAGGAGGACAAGGTGACAGGCCACAGATATGGGCCAATTTACTGGACATTCTGGACATATCTGTACACTTGTGGGGTATGATTCTGCTTACAGCTTACTACCACTCCCAGGAGTTGAACCATGGCTGTGTCTGCTAAAAATAAAACACTGTCCATCACAGTTGAGTGTGCTATATAGATACTGCTGTATATCTCTTGTCTGATTTCTGTCTATAATTCTCCTGTAGTTTTACATTCTGACCTTGTAATTACAAGACTCTTATACAGGCTTTCCTACACAGCTATATTATGTAGCACAGTGTGGGTGACAGTGATCAGTGATACCTTATTATTCAGAGCAACTGCAACACTAACAATGCCATACAATACTAGAGTAAACAGTACCAGTCCATGATATCATTTTTTATTTCTAGGCACAGTGTTCATATCTGACATACCTGTGGGAGCAATGCTTGTTAGCACTACCTGAATGTTGCCACACAAATTACTATATTCCACATTAGTATTATGTACATACATCTCACTCTGTTACTGTACACACTCTGGTGACAGCTTGACAACATGGGGGTGGGGATGGGACATACTTGACCAAATAGAGTACATCAAATAAAATAGGTAAAAAAAAAAAACAGTCCAAGCAATAGTACACTTGTCGCTTCGCTTCAAGACTTCATCATTCTGATGAAGTCTTTTGACGAAAGCGGACAATAAAGTGGTGTACGCTATTGCTTGGACTGTTTTTTCCTTTGCCTGTTTGACCGTGGTACTCTATTTGGTATGGGACATACTTGGCTAATTACTCTCATAACATTTTGGAGAGTTGCTAGAGTGCCAGGCTTGTTATTATAGATGTCTGACAATCAGTTGTATGTATTGCTTGCTGATCATCCCACTGATTTGCCAGGGGGACAAGGTGACAGGCAGCAGATATGGGTTAATTTACTGGACATTCTGGGCATATCTGTACAGTTGTGGGGTATGAGTCTGCATACAGCCTACTACCACTCCCAGGATTCGAACCATGGCTGTGTGTGCAAAAAGTACAATAGTTTACATCGCAGTTGAGTGTGGTATTTGGATTTTGTTGGCTGGCTTTTCACTATTTTCTGTCTAAGTCTCTCTCAGTTGTACTATATGAACTCTTGGGATTACAACAGTCATATACAGACATTCCTACACGTTTTATTTATGTAGTACAGTGTGGGTAACAGTGCTTAATACAACAGTACTATTAAGTAATTGCAACTCTACATTACCATATGATACCAGAGTAAACACATGCAGTCCAGCAGATAAACCTTTATTGTCAAGCTATTATGCTTTTATTTACATACAACTTTTATGAGACTCTTCCTGCCCTATTCTCTGGTGTATGCAGTACATGCCTTAAACAAGCCACAGCCCCAGGTTTTATACAGGCAATTAACTTACTACTACTTTTAGATTTATTTCCTATGACAGTACATGCAAGAGTATTACTAACCTGCCTCGCGTCACAACCACTGCAGTCTACAGACATGGGCTTCCTGGTTTGCAGCCCGCTCACCTGCCACTGTGAAAGACATAAGAGGAATATTTAGCCATACCTATCCATAATATACATGAGCTGGCAATTATTAAACAGGTAGCAGACTGATACTTACACATGGCTGGGACATCCCCTGTCCTCCTAGCCTCTTGGATCCACTGATCCAAGATATCCCCATTTCTCTGCTTTAGGTCAACATAGTGATGCCTGACCTGCTCCCCAGTTTGGGGTATGCCAGTGGCACTGGTGAGGTCACAGGTGAAATGGTCCCAGGCTTCTGCTTTGTACTGGGAACCCTGGTACTGGCCCTGCAGCAGTCTCTGGTCATGGTCTTTCACAAAGAGTCCTGCCATGACTCTGGACTTCTGGATGCCCCAGCACTGTGCCTGAAAGTGCACACCCTCTTCCATTCCAGACATAGTGCCTACAGGGGGAAGCTAAAACCAGTTATGAGATGTATTCCCACCTGTTGGGTTTAAATAGGGCTGGTTTCCTGCACTTTGCTGTGATTGGATGGTTTTAAAAATGCTAAGCTATGGGCAAACCTGCTAACCTACAGTTGGCATTGCTTCAAGGGGTATACCAATGGGCAGAGTAAGTTAGCTGACCTACACATTGCTTACACCTACTAAGCTGGGCTGTACAATGCTTAGCTTTGCTTAATATTTAATTTGCATTATATTTGCTTTTTGGCATTGATTTATTATTCATTACATATTATATATGTGTTTGGTATCCATGATTCATGTGTACGTACACTGTATGTGGTCCTTGTGTTTCTTAGGGGATTTCGACACTTTATTACAATGACACCTCACATCTGGGTTTACTGCAGTACTCCAATTCACATATTTATGTTATGTAGTAGGTTATACAACATAAAACTGTATATAGATTCCTTTCACATGTCCAGGTTGATTTTCCTGTAGTGCAAATTTGTTTGGTGATACCTCACTCTTATGTGCTGCTGTGATGACTTAGTGGTTAACTGTTGTGACTGTTGTGTACAGGGTCCAGGTTCAAGACCTGCAAAGGCTGTCTATTTTGTTTCTGGCCAGGACAGCGGCTGTTGCGTACAGAGTGATTAAGGCACTTTTAAGCAATTGTAAGTGGGTTTGCATGGGTTGCGAGAGGGTGAGCAATGCTAACCTTCAGTTAAATATGCTTACAGAGAGTTAGCTTCAATATTGCTTAACCTGTGTGCACATTGCTCACCCCTGTGCAAACATGCTTAAACTCGCTTACTACAGCTGAAATATGCTTACTCCCACTTAATACTGCTTAAATATGCTTACTCTTGCTTACTACTGAGTAATTACACTTACCAGTGCACTAATTTAGTCAGTAATGTCAAATGGTTCTTGGGAAGGTGGTGGATTTGGAAACTGTATGGATTTATCATTCATTACACATTTTAACTTCCATTTGTATCCCTGATTCCTGTGTACATATACTGTATGGGGCACTTGTGATTATCTGTGGACTTTACAACATTATGAAAATGACACCTCACATTTGCATTTAATGCAGTACTCCAGTTCACAAATATATGTTATTTAGTAGGTTATGCAACAAAAAAATTGATCAGAAAGTGATTTGACATGGAAAATGGATTGTACTGGAGTGGGACTCGAACTGGGAATGAGTGCTCATAAGGGAAATGCTATACCCACTACTCTATTGATGTACTGCTTCATTTGCATGTATCTTGCTTTTTATCTTCTTGTGCCATTTAATCTGCAGTAACCATAGCTAAGCGATGGGCAAACCTGTGCATCTATGGTTAAATGTGATCTGTTTCATAAAAAAAATCTTTATATTTAATGTTTTAACTGTTGCTTTTGTACACTTGGAGGGATGTTGCTGGGGGTATGCAAACACCTATGAGCGGTCTCACTCATTCTTACTCCTAAACTGCTGTTTTTGATTACAGGGTCATGTATATTCTGAGAGCTCTGCTCTCAGACACACTCCCTGCACTCGTACACACTCCATGTCCATTTAGGAGCTCAGGCAGCACGCCTTCATTGATATGCATGGTGCACTGTCATCCTGCTCCTAAACGGCCACTTCCGTGCAGGACTAAGCTAGTCCTGCATGGAAGGATAGTGAATCCGGGGGCTTGTCTCAGTCAGTACACCCACGCTGTAATAACACACTGAAATTCCATCCCATTACTTTTCAGATTTAAGTCTTACAAACATTGAAAGCCATTGTAAAGGAATTCCTGTCAGAATTTTATCTCTGTTTTTGCTCCAGTCCTGGCTGATCTTTTACTTTACTTTGTCCTTTTACCGTTATTAGTTACTGCATTTCTCTAACAGCATTTCCCATCTTATTCATAATAATAATAATAATAATAATAATAATAATAATAATAATAATAATATCTACCTATGAATTTTCCCTTATGCACTTGCTCTTCTTCAAACACTGCCACTGATGTTTAATGGTCTATATATGGAATGAATGTTATCACTCTGTATCCTTGATGTGTGAACTAAGTCTTTCTACCATCCTAAATGGAATGTGCTTTTTCACTGTGTGCCCTTGATTGTGAACTCTGTTTCTACCACCTTAAATGGATTGCATTTTTTAATTTTGTACTCTTAATTGTGAACTCTAAGTATTTTTTCTGCCTTAAATATTTTGTATGGTGACATAGATGGTGATATTTTAATTTAACATTTGTTTACTGAAAAAGTCTGACTTGGAACAAAGCCAATTGTCAGCAGATGCCCAGGGAGAAATGCTCCAGACACATGTCTTTGAGATATAGAAGGAAACCCGAGCATGTGGAGGAAATCCACACAAACGCAGAGAGAACATGCTGACTCCACCCCAGCTGAGAATTGAACCAGAGAACCTCGTGCTGTAAGGTGACAAGGCTACCACTGCGCCATCCATGCATATATATTTATGGATACACACTCTGTGTACGTGTATGTGAAGCTTTTCTCCCAGGCCTTTACTGATAAGGGGCCTTTTAGGCCCAGTCAGACTTTCCTGGTAAACAAACATCAATAAATACATGGATAATTTATTTATTTATTTATTATTTATTTTACATTTGTTTACCGGGATAGTCCGACTGGATACATGTCCATTTTCAGCGGAGGCCCGGGGAGAAAAGCTCCATTAGAAAAAAATGACATAGCTTACACAAGAAGTTAGATAACATTACATGGATTACACAAGAAGTTAGACAACATTAGAAAATATAAGACAAGGTGTTTTGTACAATGGTTTAGTAATGCTCCCAAATAGGGACTCACAATTCTCATGGTCAGACACAATTAAAAGCAAGAGACATCAGATTGGAAGCAGAGCTTGGTTAAGTAATTACATGTTATGACATTTACAGATTATGCTTTCAGTTTATAACTTAATCAGGGTTGGTACATGGGCAAAGACAGTTCACTTTGAAATACTGTTTGAGGTTTTTTTTGAAGAGACTTATGGAGGATTGTAGGGTTATATAGTTTGGCAACGAATTCGAGGTTTTGCCAACAAAGTTGGTAAACAGGGATTCACCATCAGAGTTATTAGCTTTCTGGGTTTGGACCAGTAATTTGTTGGCTGATCATAGGGATCTCAGGTTGCTATATGGCTTAATAATATTTATTAGTCAGGGGATATTCTCAGGGTGGTATAGTATTTTGTGTGCTATTAAGAGTTGATTGAATTGAATTAATCTGGGCAGTTCTAGCCACTCTAGTTGTTTCAGGTTCTGGCAGTGGTGGGTTCTATAGGTGGAGCCAGTGGCAAATCTGGCAATATGGTTGTAGCTACGGGAGAGTTTACTTAGCTCAGATTTGTTGAGGTTTGAGAGTACAGGCGAGGCATATATAAGAGTAGAGAGTAGGTGTGACCTGGTGACAGTAGTTCTAGCCAGTGGGGTTAAAAATGTCTTGTTTCTATACAGTGATCCAAGCTTCTTACTGATGGTCTGTATGGTTTTGTTGACCTGTAGGTCAAATTTAAGATTATCTATGATAACCCCTAGAAGCTTCGTGTGGGTATCTGTGGAGATATCGGTACCATTGTTAGACATGGCAAAGAATGAAAGTGTGGCAGATCTACTAGTGGGGGTGAAGAGTAGAAGTTTAGTTTTATTGGGGTTCAGCAGTAGGGATTGGTTGGCAAGCCAATTTTCAATAGTGTTAAACATATTTTGTGTTAAGATTTGCAATTCGGGTGGGAAGGTGGCTGAGCAGATCAGAGTGGAATCATCTGCATATTGAATGCAGGTAGCTTTAGGGATAGCAGTGTGAAGGTTGTTGATGAAAATAAAGAAAAGTAGTGGACCTAGTATGGAGCCTTGAGGGACACTGAGTGTGAGAGGTAGCTACCAGTCAGGTAGAATTGGAACCACTGGATTGCGTGCTTATTGAGGAAAATTGACTTTAGAGAAAGAATGAGAAGTTCATGGTTGACCATGTCAAAGGCTTTTGATAGATCAAGAAAAAGGTGGAGGATAGCCCATTGTCATTCCTGTTTTGGTTTATGGCATTAGTAAAGGAAAGGAGGGCCGAGGTGGTACTGTGGTGTGGCCTGAAACCATGTTGGGAGTTGGATAGTAAGTTATTCTGTGTAAGGTATGGCATACATACTGGCCAAAGT
>NC_056741.1:87410145-87430145 GCF_019279795.1 Protopterus annectens
AAAATTCTCACCGAAGGGGGAAACCCCTTTAAAAGAAAAAATTGACCTTCCCAAAAATTTTATTTTTTTCCCTTTTCAACATATCGTTTCTTGGTCATATAAAAGGCCTGAGTTTTTAAATTTGGTTAAAAAGGGAATTTTAGACCTTAATTTCAAATTGTGCCTTTTTAAGGAATTTTCCAAAGGAAACCTTTTTTAAAAATTGTCCAAGCAAATTTTAAAGGGTCTGGGGGTTTTAAATTGGACCAACCAAAAAAAGGGCTTAAAAGTTTTGGGAAAAGGGTTTGGAAATGAAAATTTTAGGGTTGGAACCCCCAAAGAATAATTTTTAAATTTTTACCTTTTTGGGTCGAAACTGGAGTTGTTTATTTCTTTAAGGAAAAACTTCCGAAATGGTTTGTGGGAAGGGAATGGCCCTCAGGTAAATAGGTTGGCAAGAAACCCACCGGGTAAATTTGGGTTAAACCCCCAAAGGGGAAAAGCCCCAAAAAATGGGGTTTACTTAAACCCCAGTTAAACCTGTTTTGGTGCTTAATTTTACAAATTAACCATTCCCTAAGCCCCCTCTAAGGGGCCAATTTTGTTCTTTTAAAGAATTTTCTTTTTCCAAAGGGGGAAAAAAATTCTGGTTGGTTTACCAACAGGCTTACACCCCAAACCATTTTCTTTGGGGGAGTGTCATCAGATGTTTAAAAGGCCTTACCCAACCCCGGGGTTATAAATTTAAAACTTTAAAACAATTAAGAATTTGAAATCCCCCTGGGTAAAATTTTTAAAGAATGCCTTGTTTCACATTACAACGAAATGGTCCCCAAAGAAAAAAACCTTTAAAAACAAAACTTATTGGGCATCCTTCTATAAGGGGGTTTAAAAAAAAATTGTTTGTCCGGGTTAGGCCCATTCCAAAAGGGGAAAACTTTCCTTAACCCAGCAAATTAGCCTTCCCCGGCTTTGAAAAACTAGTCTGGAAAAGGGGGAAACCCCCCCAAAGTTCTTCTTCTTTTACCATCGGGGCTTTTCTGACAAACCCCATTTGCCCAAATTTTTGTTTTTTTCCTTACAATCCTTTAATTTATTTTTTTAGGTTTGGTTTTTTAAAAATTTATTCTTGTTCTCCCCAACCCTTTTTTTTAAATTTTTCCCTTTAACCCCCAAAAAAGTTTTTTTGGGGCCTTGGGTTTAGTTTTTTAAGGTATTTTTTTTGCCTTCTCCCCGCTGGCTTCACCATTGGGACACCTATTCTGCCACCTGTGTGGTTTCTTTAGAAGGGGCCTGTCATGGAAATCCTTTGCACAAAAACCCTCCACCCTTGGAAAATCAAAAAGATTAAATTTTTAAAACCCCAAGACAAAAAGGGGTGGACCCTCAAAATAATAAAACCCAAAAAAAAAAGAAAGGGGTTCAAAAAACTACCTTTAAAAAAGAGGGCTCCAAAAAATTTTTAAATTCCTCCCCAAAAAAATTTGAGAAAGCCCCGGGTGCTCCAAACCCCCCCAAATAAAGGCCCTAAAATACCTAAAGAAAAATCCCCAAAAAAATTTTTTACAGTTTAAACAAACACTCACGGGGGCGGGGTTTGCTCGGGGTATATTTAAAAATTTAAAAATTTAAAATTTAAAACATTTGGAAAACGGGCCTGTCAACTTTTTTAACCCAAAATTTTAAAAGGGGAGGGAGAAAAATCCAAGGGAAATCAAAAAAAGATAATTCCCCAACAATTTTACGGAAAAAAAATGCGGGTTTTAGAAAAACGATTTTAAAAAGGCCCCCCCAAAAAAGGGTTTGCTCTTCGTCAAATTGGTTTAAAAGAAGTCAAAAAATAAAAAAATTGTAAACAAGAAATTAAAAAAAGGGTTTTTTTTTTTTTAAACTTAAAAAGCCAAAGGGGGAAGAGAAAAGGGAGGCTTTTTAAAGGGGGAAGAGAGAGGTTTTCCCCAAACCATACCCAATTTTATCAGAAATTAAAAGTTTTTCTTAAGAGGGAAAGGTTTAGAAGAAAATGGTTAAAGGGAAGAATTTCCAATTTTTTTAAAATTTGGAAAAAATTTTTCTGCAAGGTTAAAAATTCTTTTTAAAAACCCCCGGGTCTTTTCAAGACAAATTGTTTTAAAAGTTTATTAAGAAGGGTTAAAAAAAGGGTTTTGGGTTGGTTTTAAATTTTTGGGGCATTAAGTTTTTTAAAAGCTTATTTGGAAGTTCAAAAACCCCAGTTTAAAAAAAAAATTAAAGTGGTTTTCCTAAGGGGAGGGGTGCTTCCCCCAAAAGGTAAAGAGAAAACCGAGGTTGTTTTGAGAAAAGTGAAATAGGAAATCCCCAGTGGAATAAAATTTTCAAGGTGTCCTCTTCCCATTTAAAAGGAATTTTTTTCCCTAAAAGGAAAAATTTCCCAAATTTTTTTTGTGATTAAAAAATGTGAAATCAAGAAGATTTTTAAAATGTAAAAAAGGGTTTAGTTTGGGGGTTCTGGAAATGTAAAACCCGGGTTAAATAAAAATTTTAAAATTAAAGTTTTTGTTTTAAGGGAAGAAATGGTTTTTTTTAAAAAAACTCTTTGCCCTGCCCAAGGTTTTGAAAATTTTTGGGGGAAATCTTTATTCTAAAGGCAAAAAAAGTTATACTATTTATACAGGTATTTTTGTAGATGATTTGGAACCCATTTAAATAAAGTGAGAAATAAAAGGGCTGTATGACCTTTTAGGTATCCAAAATGGACTAACCCCCCTTTATGATTTCCAAATAAGTTCCCCGTGGTAAAAACCCCCCCCAAAGAAAAAATCAAGAAATTTAAAGATTTTGAAAATTTATTTTTTACCTATAAAGGGGTTTACCCCAAAAAGGGGGAAAGGTTTTTTATTTTACCCTTCATTTTGGTTTGGTAAAGAAAGTAAAAACATTAAAAATTAAAAGGCCTAAACCTTTTAAAGGTTAGCTAAATGTTATGAGAAGGTTAAATTTTTGGTATGACCCAGTTTTGCTAGGGGTAAAATTTAAAAATTTATTTAAATTCCCCTTTTTTAAGAGGGATTTTGTATTTTCCCAAAAGGAAAAAACCCCATAACGAAATTAAATAAAAAAAAGGCAATAGAAAACCTATTTGCAGGAAACAAAATTTTTCATAATAGGGGAAAATTTTGTAAAAGTTTGTTATGATTAAATATTTTAGTTGAAACCAAGAAAATTTTTTTTTAAAAAAAGGGTTAAAGTTTTTGAATTTAAATTTGTAAAATTATGGAAAGAAAAGATTCTTTGGGGAAAATACAGAATTTTTAAATTTTAAAAATTGTTTCTTAAAATGGGGTGTAAAGGTTATTGGGGGGAAGAATTTTTTTCCCCTTTTGGGGGGGTTTCTAATTAAATTAAATTTTTTTACCCTAAAAAATTTTTGGTGGGGGAAAGTTCCCTAAAAAATTTTTTTATTTAAAGTTTTTGGGTTCTATTAGGGTTGTAAAAAGTTAATTCTCCCCCATTAAAGTTTTAAATAACCCGTGGGAGTTTCTAAAAAGCTGCCCCAAAGGAATAATGGTAAAAGGCATTTCCTATTCTTTTGGGAAATTATGAAATTTTAAAAAAAAATTTGTAAGGGTTTAAATGCCCCTTTCATTGAAGGGTCAAGGCAAACATTTTTTTTTTTTGGGGAAAAGAAGCAGGTTTGTGGGGGGAAAAGGGGAAACCTAGTAAAGGAAATTATGTTTTGGGTTAGGTGAAAAGAATTTTCAAAAACCAAAACCATTTAATGGGAATTTTTTTTTTTTTTTTAAGGGATTAAAAAAAAAAATAATATTTATAATTTTTTAATAAATAATATTAAATTAAAAGTGGCCATTTTTTAGATTTTAATTCCCCTTCGGGGTTTTTTTCCCATTTTTCCCTTTTAATTTTTCCTTAAAAATTTCCTTTTTAATTTAAAGGTGTTTGGTTTTTCAAACTTTGTTTAAAAATTTTTTTGTTTTAAATTTTATTTTTTAAAAGGTTTCCCAGTTTTTGTTTTAAATATTTGAGTTTATAATTTTAAAATTTGTAGTTTTTTTTTCTTTTGATTTTTAAGGAGATACAGGGGGAAAAAGTTAAAGGGCAAAATTCCTCTTTTGGGGTTTTTGTAATATTTTTAAACGAAAATTTTTTTTAAAAATTGTTTTTAAATAAAAAAATTTTTTGGGTTTATTTGGGAATGGGGTTCCCCTTTGAATTTTTAAATTAAAAAATTTTTTAAATAAAAAAAAATTTTTTAAAAAAAATTTTTGAAATGTAATTTAAGGTTTTTTTCCCTGATTTTTAAATGAAAATTTAAAATTAGTTTTTAAATTTTTTTAAAAAATTGGAATTTTATGTAAGTAAATTTATTCCAAAAAAGGTTATTTTTATCGGGCAAAAATAAACCTTTTAAAAAATGGGGGTTTATTTTAAAAATAGGACAATGAATTTAAAAAAATTATTAAAAATTTTTAATTTTAAATTTTAAAAAAAGGCTTTCATAGAAAAAAAAATTTAAAATTTTAGGGGTTTTTATATTTATTAGGAAAGATTTTTAGGAATTAAATTTGTGACTTTTCCCCCCTTTGGAGGGTTGTGGATATTTCGGGGAAAATCTTTTTGGTTGTAAGAAAGTTTTTATAATTTCAGAAAATTTTTCCAATGGGATTTTAATTGGGATGATTTTTTTTTTGGGGGTTTATTGGGGAAAAATTTAAAAAAAAAAAAAAAAAATTATATTTAAAAAAAATTTAAATAATTTAATACAAAAGGGTGAATCAAATTTATGTCTTTTAAGTTTAAATTTTAAAACCCCCAAAGTTTTTTATTCAAAAGCCCAAAGTTTTTTTTTTATTAAAAATTTGTTTTTTTAATTTTATTTCAAAGGAAAGTTTTTCAATCATTTGATTTTAAAACTAACCATTTTCAATTCTTTTTTTTGTTTTAAAAGTAAAAAAAATTTTAAAAACCCAAATTTTTAAATCTTTTGGAAAAAAGCGTAAAAAACAAATTTTTGGGTAAATTGGGGGAAAACCCCAAGAAGGGACCCATTGAATTTCCGGACCCTTAAAAAAAATTTTATTTAAAAGGGCAAAAAATCAAATTTTTCCTTTTTTAATATTTAAAATTATGTCCGTTTTACAAAAAAAATTTAGAAATTTAAATAAATTTTTGGTTTTTCCCCATTTTTTTTTAAAAAAAAAAAAATTTTTATAAATAAAAAATTATTAAATTAATTAAAAATATTAAAGGGAAACTGTTTTCTATAAAAAATTTTAAAAAAGTTTTTTTGTCGTTTTTATTTTAAATTTTTGGCTTTCCAATTTCTATAACGTTTGGGGTTTAAATTGCTTTATAGAATTAGGCCTATCCAAACCTCTCAACTGTCCCCGAATTTGGCTAAAATTTTTTCTCTCCCTCTAATAATCCCTCTGCAAAATGGCAATTTTTGAAGAAAACGTGGAGGGTTTACAATTCATAAATAACTGTAATAGATTACTTTTATTTTAGAAATGCATATAGATTAGTTTATTTTGTCAGCTGCTCAAGTTAACAGTACTAATATTAAAACAAAATATCCTTTCTTGACAGGTTCTCAGCTGTATTGTGTGGCTATTTTATATTTTTGCATCACATTTTGGTCCATTTTTCATAAAATTGTGGTTTTCTGGCAAATTAGTGGCAAATCATTAAAGATTGAAGTTAGAAAATAACATTTGAGTTTCAGATGTCATACCCTTCAGAAAATTCATACTAATGCAAGACCTACTAGTCTATTAGAAAGTTTATAAGAGCAATATTTAAATATTATCCTTATTTTGGGGCCTTTGTCCCACTTCTATGTATGGCTTTGTCTAGATTTCTTGCTCTGAGGTTGAGAGGTATGACAAATGTGTCAGGGCAATCACAGTCAGCCAGAGACATTTTAAATAGTGACATACTTGTTGCACCCCACTCCCCCATGTAGTGACTCTGGATGTGTCCAAGCAAGGCAAGGAACAGTTATGCAGTGCAAGTGTGCAGAGTATCCCCCATCCAAGGTAGACACAAGTACTACAGTGGCTTTTCATCTGTCCTTGCTTAATTTTGAAGAATGTTCCATTTTTCTGTCATGTTTTTATACTGTTGATTTATGCTTCTTATTATTCAAAAAGTGCCCGTTGCTCTGTGCTTAAGTAGCAATGCTTTCATGACCATCAGGTAAGCTTGTCTGAGATTATAAGATGCAAGAAATAAGCATACTTTTAAAGAATTACCAGTATTGAAAGCCTTTTTGTTGTTGCCATGCAGAGAATACTTACATAATTAGATAACGTATAAGCCTTGGGTATTGAAATGCATATGGCAGTATTTGTAATAAAGGACAGAGTTACAGTATTTTAAGAAACTCATTAACTTTTTTTGAGACTTGCAGTTATCTTTGCAGGCTTTACGCATAAACCAAACAGAATGCCAGTCTATCATGTGTAGTCCACAACCTGTTCAGTAATCCTTTAAGCAATTTATCTTGAGCTAGTTCCTTGTTTGCTGTTCATTTTTTACTTTGATCATGTTTTCCCCATGAAACAAGAAGATAGTTGTGTCAGGCAGCAGGTCTTTTTTGGATAAGAAACATTTTTAGAAGTGGGAGTATCACAGAGATTGCTACTTTCAGCATGCTACTTGGTACTTTTAAAAAGCTGGATATAAATTATAATTAGAACTGCAGTGCAAGGAGAAGTGGTTTGAGTTGAGTGCTGCTTGTTTTTCTAATACTTGAATTTGACTGGCATTCCAGTAATGTATTTAAAAAGTAATTTATTTTTCATGACCCATAACCTTTTTGTTTCCATCTAGTTATTAAGTAAGCTGTCATGCAGCCAATGCATTGAAATATTTTTTTTTCTTCTACACTTCATTTTGTCTTGACTGGACTCTCACAATGATGGTTTGGCACCCAGGGCAGCATATTTAATTAAAGTTCCAGTTTTTCTGCTTTTGTGCATAGCCCCTCCCCTTTCTGGTTGGCCACACCCCTTCCCATTGGCCCCACCCATTCAACTGTGTCCTGCAGCCCCCCCACCTTTGATTTGAAGTCACCAGCTGCCACTGTACAGATGGTATGATGTCCAACACATGCATTGCTTAGTATGAGGCTTAGAATGGTACACCTGGATGGTGGTGGTTACATTTTTGGAAGCTGGTATATAACTCCAAAAATCCTGACAATGTACCTGCTTCCCATAATTATTGTAACTGGGTCTGAAGTTACTCCAGAATAAAAGAACTCTCTTTAAGGCAATTATTTCCTCAAGACAATTATTTTGTCCAATAATTTATCTAAGCACTCATGTAGCTCTACATTGGTAATTAATGTCTTCCTTGGGGTTATGGTTTCTCATACCAGGCAAATCCTAAAATCATGGAATTCCAGCTGAGAGGAGAGGACAGGAGAGGGGAAGGGAGTGGAGTGGAAGCCTATGAACAAATTGCTTCAGAAAGAAGAAAGCACATCATTCTTTTCATCTGCTTATGTGACTATAAAACTACAAAGTATATGATTTTTTTCTTTTGTAATTAGAGTTCTAGTATTTGCCATTAAAATGGTGACATGAGTACCTTATAAAGAAAAACAGCCCAATCAAAATACAAATGTATACTATATAAATATAATGTCTTCATCAATGTCTGATTAAAGACAGTTTGAATGCTTGCTATTGCATACTAATATGCACAGTAATTTGTACAGTAATTTTTAAAAGTTTATACCAATTGTAGCCTCTTTTCTCCTTTTCAGCAATTTATTCAGTACTCGTTCTGTTCTACAACTTTAGCATAGCCTATAGTGTGGTAATGTAGAAGAGATGTGACATGACTATTATTTTTATTTTATAGTCCCCTTGGTATTTATACTGACAGTTTTAGTTTGTTCCATTTCCTTTTAATCTATTTCTCTCACCCATGTAAACTAGTTACAATGGCACCTCTTTTATATAAAAGGGAAACTCATAGCTGTGACTCCTGCAGATTCCGATCCTCTTTCTATTAGATGTACAACCAAAGTGAGTCCTTTAACTAAGTCTAAGTTTATAATTTGCATGACTATTTTTCATCGCCTATAAGTATTTGAAACATGTTTTGTGAAATTCAGCACCTGCTGGGAAAAAAATGCCAAAAACAAGTGATCAAAATCTTGCTTGTGTACTTTTCTCTAAGGAACCAACGTATGTCCCTTACCCATCACAAACTAACCAATTCTAAGGTCACTTCAGGTTTGGGAAACAAACTCCAGCTATGCAGTGCCTGAACTGGTTCTAATAAGTTTATTCACACATTTGTGGGTGTTGCCTGTCCCACTTACCAACTTTAGCAACAATGAAATAAATTATTCACAGTTATAGCTACTTAGAGCACTCAGCACATGAATAAACCATGCCAATAGCTGAAAGTCAATTTCCAACTAAAATGCATCCATGATGGAATAACAAAGCAAGTGCAAACTGATGAGGTAATGGTGAGTCATGGTGAGTTCATCTCCATCACTTCCTGAGGACTGATTAGGTAATGGTGAAACATGGTGAGTTCCTCTCCATCTCTTTCTAGGAACTAATGAGCTAATGGTGAGAAAATAGTGAATTCATCTCCATGTCTTTCTAGGGACTAATTAGGTAATGGTGAAATATGGTGAGTTCCTCTCCATCTCTTTCTAGTAACTAATGAGGTAATGGTGAGGAAATAGTAAGTTCATCTCCATGTCTTTCTAGGGTCTAATGAGGTAATGGTGAGACATGGTTAGTTCATCCCCATTTCTTTCTAGAGACCACTGAGGTAATGGTAAGACATGGTGAGTTTATCTCCATCTCTTTCTAGGAACTAATGAGGTAATGGTGAGAAATAGTGAGTTCATCTCCATGTCTTTCTAGGGACTAATGAGGTAACAGTGAGTTCATCTCCATCTCTTTCTAGGGTCTAATGAGGTAATGGTGAGTCATGGTGAGTTCATCTCTATCACTTTCTAGGGACTAATTAGGTAATGGTGAGACATGGTGAGTTCATCTCCATCACTTTCTAGGGACTAATTAGGCAATGGTGAGACATGGTGAGTTTATCTCCATCTATTTCTAGGAACTAATGAGGTAATGGTGAGAAATAATGAGTTCATCTCCATGTCTTTCTAGGGACTAATGAGGTAACAGTGAGTTCATCTCCATCTCTTTCTAGGGTCTAATGAGGTAATGGTGAGTCATGGTGAGTTCATCTCTATCACTTTCTAGGGACTAATTAGGTAATGGTGAGACATGGTGAGTTCATCTCCATCTCTTTCTAGGGACTAATGAGGTAATGGTGAGAAATGGTGCATTCATCTCCATCTCTTTCTAGGGACTAATGAGGTAATGGTGAGACATGGTTAGTTCATCTCCATCTCTTTCTAGGGTCTAATGAGGTAATGGTGAGTCATGGTGAGTTCATCTCTATCACTTTCTAGGGACTAATTAGGTAGGTAATGGTGACTCATGGTGAGTTATCTCCATCTCTTTCTAGGAACTAATGAGGTAATGGTGAGAAATAGTGAGTTCACCTCCATGTTTTTCTAGGGACTAATGAGGTAATGGTGAGAAATGGTGCATTCATCTCCATCTCTTTCTAGGGACTAATGAGGTAATGGTGAGACATGGTTAGTTCATCGCTATCTCTTTCTAGGGACTAATGAGGTAATGGTGACTCATGGTGAGTTATCTCCATCTCTTTCTAGGGACTAATGAGGTAATGGTGAGAAATGGTGCGTTCATCTCCATCTCTTTCTAGGGACTAATGAGGTAATGGTGATACACTAAGGCACTGTATGAGCACATCCACTCATGCATGAATCGTGCCATCCCAAATAGAACCAAAATGCTCTCATCCAAAAAAAGGAAGCCAATCTGGTGGTCCCCTGCCATAAACAAACTTTACAACAAAGGAAGAATTTTTTGCAGAAAAGAGGAAAATCCCAGGATGCAAAAAACTCCCTTACTAGCCTCAGTAAGAAACTGAGATGCCTCATAAAATCCTCCAAAGCTAGTTACAAAAATAAAATTGCCAAAGATTCCAAAGACAACCACAAAGCATTCTATAACTATGTCAAGAATCTAAATGGCAATGCTCAGATCTGCTCTGAGCTAAAACAGAATGGCATTAAATATACTGATTCAAAGGATATTGCCAATATCCTGGCAGATCGATTCAGTGCCAACTTCACCCCCCTCTCACCCCCTAAATGGTCCATCTCAATACCGGAAGATTGCCAAATCCCAGTAATAACGGTCACACAGGTACAAAACACACTCTCTAAAGCCAAGAATACAGCATCCATGGGACCAGATGACATCCCAGGCTGTGTACTACATGAACTACAATATGAACTGGCACCTCACCTAAGTGTCATGTTTAATCATAGCCTCACCTCAGGTTTCATGCCCAGTGAGTGGCGCAGAGCTACAGTTATCCCAATCCACAAGGGGGGATCCACCTTGGATCCCGAAAACTACCGTCCCATCAGTCTGACAAGCCTTATCTGCAAGGCCATGGAGCGTATTATCATGGAACTTATAAACAAAGACATTGGCAACCTTCAAACACTGGACCCCACCCAGTTTGGGTTTGTGAAGGACCGATCTTGTCTCCTGAACCTGATTGACTTCTTTGAATCAGTCTCCAGAGCCATGGACAAGGGTAAGGTGGTCCACACAGCCTATCTAGACCTTGCCAAGGCCTTTGATACCATCCCCCACTCTGGAATCATAGATAAACCTACTAAGTTGGGCATTAATCCCTATGTCACCCAATGGGTTGATAAATGGCTTACTGATAGAACCCACACTGTAAAAGTAGCCGACTCCAAATCCAGCTCCAGACAAGTGACAAGTGGAGTACCTCAGGGTTCAGTCCTGGGGCCGCTCTTGTTTGGCATCTACTTCTCTGAAGTACAGGTCAACACTAAGGGACTCTGGCTAACAAAGTTTGCAGATGACTGCAAACTGGGAGGCATTATTGAATCCCCAAATTATGTGGATACTCTACAAAAGGGCCTTACAGAAACAGATGCTTGGTGCCAGAGCCATGGGCTCAAGCTCAATGCCAAGAAATGTATTGTTATCCCCTTTGTGAAAAAACATGTATCCATGAATTACCATATAGGTGGCAGTACACTAAACACAGAAGGTGTGATAAGAGACTTAGGGACACAGGTGGACAGTGGTCTCACCTTCGATAACCACATCGCCACAACAGTCAGGAAATCCTTCTATGTGGCACACCTCATCACGAAGGGCTTTTCATCCAGAAAAAAGGAGGTCATTGTCCCACTGTACTCATCCCTCATTAGACCCATTATAGAATACAACGCCCCATTTGGTATGTACCTCTCAAGACATCTGCAACAACTGGAAAGGCCTCAGAAATACCTCACTAAAAGAATCACAGGCCTAAAGCAGATGCCCTACACTGACCCCCTTAAAAACTCCAGCTATACTCTGTGCATATCGTCTACTCAGAGGCGATCTCTGCTTAACATACAAGGCCATGTCAAACCCAGAGCTGTTGGACATGCTACACTTAAAGAAATCCCAATCCCTCAGAGCTACACGCTCCAGGGATCTAAACCTTGTCATCACAATAAACAAAACATGCTGGAGGGATAGGTTCCTGACCCAGAGACTCCCCAGACTCTGGAATAGATTGCCCATACATGTCAAGCAGAGTTCCTCTTTGGACCTCTTCAAGAGGAACCTTGACGATTGGATGGGAGAAAGGAAATTCACCCCAGGGATCATGTCAGTTGCCCTGCTAGACAGGGGTCCAGGAAAGTAAATAATGTGGGAAGAAATAGCCAGGGAATTGTTATGGCTAGGCTTGTATAGGCCCTAGGGCTGATAGCCTAGTACCAACCTATGAACCTATGAACCTATGAACATGGTTACTTCATCGCTATCTCTTTCTAGGGACTAATGAGGTAATGGTGACTCATGGTGAGTTATCTCCATCTCTTTCTAGGGACTAATGAGGTAATGGTGAGAAATGGTGCGTTTATCTCCATCTCTTTCTAGGGACTAATGAGGTAATGGTGAGACACGGTTAGTTCATCGCTATCTCTTTCTAGGGATTAATGAGGTAATGGTGATACATGGTTAGTTCATCTCCATCTCTTTCTAGGGACTAATGAGATAATTTTAAGTCACAGTGAGTGCCTCTCCATTTCTTTCTAAGGACTAATGAGGTAATAGTGAGACATTTTTAGTTCATCTTCATCTCTTTCTAGGGTGACTCATGGTGAGTTATCTCCATCTCTTTCTAGTGACTAATGAGGTAATAGTGAGTCATGGTTAGTTCATCCCCATCCCTTTCTAGGGATGAAAGAGGTAACGGTGAGGCATGGTGAGTTCCTCTCCATCTTTTTCTATAGACTAATGAGGTAATGGCGAGACATGGTGAGTTCATCTTCATCTCTTTCCAGGGCTACAGGCTCCATGAGGAAGAAGATCCAGAGAATCACAAACAGAAAAGCTAGCATCGATCAGGGCCTTAATCCTGTGAAGTAGCAAAAAGCACTTGCCGAACATTCTTTACATCATGAGGTAGAGGGTATGGGTGGTACTCATAGCCATTATGCAAATAGTAAAGGTTATCCACTTTGTTCATGCATTTCTGTAGCAAAGGTACGATTCATAGAGGTCATTTATGCTAATGAGCAATGCCAGCTAATATCCTTAAGCAAATGAAGTCTCATTGAGATGGAAATGAGAAATGATATGAAATAGCATATGCTAACGTATCCTTCTCCTGCCTATTTGTGATTTATAATCAAAATTTCATGCATTTCTGCTCTCTCTGTTTATTTGTTTTAAAAGCAGAAATGCACCTTTTCTATCTACTTTGCAGGTCATGATGATGATATCATTTGCTGCTAGCCTTTTATTTCTCACTGTGAGCTATTTGTCTTGGCCAAGCCAACACTGCCAGCACCCAGCAGTGGTCACCAGCCAGGAAGGTTGAGATATAGACAGGGAAGAACACACTATCATTTAGATAATCAGGAGATGCTTGACAGATTTAGAGTGAGAAGGAATATGGGTATTAATGAGTAAGTATGGTCCTCACAGGATCAATGGGAGACGTGTGGCCTTCCTATCCCTGTGGGTGCAAAGGTGCATATGGCCTTCATTGTACTCGCCATGAAGACCTTCTAGAGATAGACTTGGTACATGTTGGATGTCTCACAGACTTCTGCCTCAAGGATATTTCAGCACTTCCTGGATGTACTCTTGGCATATGTGGATCGGTACATTGTCAATAGTCAAACAGTTTGCAGTTTCTAAAGGTAAACAGTATGGTGGACATTAAGTTTAGAGCCAGTGAATCATTGGCTATGTGTAGAAATATAGGCCATATGAAAAGAGAAAGCAAGTTGTTGTTACTAAGAGTAAGTTCAGTATGTGGAACAGAGTGTGTTAGTGTAAAGATGTGTGTGTTGCATGTGATAATGGGAAGGTACAGCGCGGAATGACATATTTACTGTTTGCTTTGCTGTAGTGCGATCTTGGAGTTGATATATTTAATTAGCAGGCAGTGTGGGGGATGCAGGGGGGCCTGCCTAAACATATAAAACTGTACAGTAAATTGATTTTAGTTGTTATCATGTTTTCTATTGGTGGAGGGCAGGATGGTTATGTGTGCTTATTATTTTTCTATATTTCAAATGCTGAGATTTTGAACATTCAGTAAATTCGACTTTCAACATTATCTTCTTGACATTGTGTAGTTTGGGATTTTCGTATTTCGGGATATGAAAGTAGAGCCATATGTATATATATATATATATATATATATATATATATATATATATATATATATATATATATATATATATATATATATATATATATATATTTCATGACAGATACTCATATTGTTGTTTATAAAAGTCAGGTCTGAGTGCCCGAGTGCTCACTGACTCCTGTTAAGTAATATTGTAAGGTATTATATAAGGACAAATCACATTTTTAACAGTTTTGCACAATAAATTCTGCTAAGGTGGCTTACCTAAGTTTTTTTTGCACTAAATATCTTAAGTTTACCCACTCAATAAAAAAGTCTTATTTCAGTATTTAACATGAGTTAATAAAATGTAACAATTTTTTTTTACACAATGTTTCATCAGGTTTACCTGTAACATGTTTCAACTGACTTATTGTTATCTGTTAGGTACTACACATCAAACTATTTCATTTTGTCATACACAATAATTTGTGCCCTAAGTAGCAGCAGTGTTACACATTTAATCTTTCTTATTTTTTTTATTACTATTTCACTTAATAGTATGCATTATTAGTTTTATGTTATGGGTCCATGCCAGCTGGAGCAATGTTAATGCATACAGCATTAATGGTGCAAATCACTGCAATGTTATATTATAATATACAGCTTTCTTTCCACACTTATGTGAAGTTTTAAAAAATACCATTGTAGGATTGAAATGCATGCAGTTGAAAAGTGTCTTAATACTGGCTTATACCATACTGTTACATATTTGTTTTTTACTTTATTTAAAAACTTACTTCTCTCAGAGTTAAACACTGGCACCTTTGTGAGGAGGTCAGACTGTAAGCAACAGAAGTGTGGCACTTTAATCACAGTAGGTCAAGGTTAAATGTGTCAAACACATATCCTAAAGACAGTGTAAGAGATGGTGCAAGTGATTTTAAAGAGGGTCTGTCATGAGAGTTAATAGGTGATTTTGCCCAATGTTATGACTGACTTGATGCAGGTGATCTAACAGACACTGATCTGACAGTGATGTGGGACTAGGAACCTCAAACAAGAGGTTCTGCTGGCTGTAGATGAACACCGATATGACCTGCATGAAATCCGTTGTACTTGGCCCGCACTAATTCCATTACTTTCTGCAGATGCACCCATTGTCCCATGTGATCTACCCCCATTAGTCCAGAGAGTACCATGTCCTTTTCCCCTTCCAAAACTGACTCCTATTTGAGTTTGGTAAGTCTTAACTAGTGCTCAAATGCAGGCAGCCATGATTGCTCGTATGCTATCATGCTATGTATCAATGTAATTATGTCATGATCAATACTCTCTGCTATTTCCATGTAGCTGGAATTCCTCATGTACATCCTGGAGCACTCTGACCATTTCTTACTGACTCTGTAGGTCAGTGCTCTGAGCCCTAACAATGTCACGGCACATTTGGAACTGGGCAGCCAATGCTTTACTTGTTTCCTGGGGTAGCTGTTACAGATTTCTGTGCCTGATACCCCTTTGTAAAGGTATCATTGTGGACACTGTTACCTCTGAATTGAGAGCCTTGTTGGATGCCTTTGAGAGTGTGAAGGAAGGAAGAGATGCAATTTTTCCACTTGACAGCTTGTTGTCTAGTTGATGGAGGAGGAGGAGGAAAGATTGAGATGAGAGAGCCTGGACAGGAGAAGGTTATGTGAAACAGTATCAAAGGCTTTGGATAAATCTAGGAGAAGGGTAGATACAATATTGCCTGAGTTGCAGGAGTGGTTAATGGTTTCAAGAAAGGAGAGGAGGGCAGTGGTGGTGCTGTGTCCAGGTTTAAAACTATGTTGTATGGGGGTCAGCAGTTGATTATCTAAGTGGTAGGGTAGGAGCTGTAGGTGGATACATTTTTGAGAATTCTACAGATGGGAGATAGGATGGCTATTGGATGGAAATTAGAGATATTAGTGTTGTTGCCTCCTTTGTGGAGGTGAATAATGAAGGCTTTTTTCCCAAAGGATGGCTACATAAGATTCTTGGATGGAAAGGTTCATTAGGATGGAGATGGGAAAAGCTATGCCATCGGCAGCTAGCTTAAGGAAGTTAGATGGAAGCTCATCTGGGGCATTTGAGCATGCTTTCAAGTTTTGTAGAAGATATTTTATGGTAGTAATAGGAATAGGTTTGATAGAGAAACAGGGGTGTTGAGTTGTTCTGGAGTCAGAGAGGGTTGAATTAGTGGAGGGGGGATGGGGTCTGGCCTGACATACTATTAGGGGAAAGATGTGGTGAGCTTGGGTATAGAGTCTATAAAGGAGTTAAATTGGGCAGCTAAGGAGAGATCAGAAGAGTTAGGATCTGGGCAGGGGTTATCTTTTTTACCAGGATGGAGGAGGGCAGAGATACTGTTCCAGAACTTTTTGGGGTTTGATTTATGATTGTTTTGCAATATTGAGTAATAGAATTTTCGGTCTGTGGCAATGTGTTTTTTTTACTCTATTATGAAGTTGCTTCTACTCGGTCAGGGAGTTGGGTGTTTTATATTTTTGGTACTGTTTCCTTAATTTATCTAGGAGGTGCATGAGGGAGACAGTTTCTTTAGTTAGCCAAGGGGCAATTTTGGATTTGACCCTTTTAGATCTGAGGGGAGTAATGCTATTGACTAGGTTAATAAATGAAGAATTGAAGTAACTGCATTGTCCAGAGGAAGGGTTTTTAGAGGGTTCTAGCTCATGTGTTTTAAGGAGTCGGCGAAGGTTTGAGGATTGAGGTTTTTCAGGGAATGAACTGAGATATAATTGTGATGTAAATGGAGGAATGAAGGTGTTTTTACACAAAGATAACAGAAGTATAGTGCTTTCAGTACCCTATTGCAGCAAAATCCATATCAGGCAGACATTTCAAATGTATTACAGTTTCTTATGTTGAACCAGCATATCTCATTTGTATCAGTAGATTGCAAATTTAAAAAGCAGCACCACTTTATAGCAATATATTGATTGTTCTCATGTATCCATAGCAATTTCCCAGAAATGTCATTTTACTTGAATAAAGATTTAATAAACATAAAAATAAAATACAGTAGTAATAAAGACGGGAAGGATAAATAACATTATGTGTGGATTTATTGTCTGCATTTCTTCATCCCCTCCCTTTTTCTCTCTTTTTATTTTTATTATGCATTCCTTTATTTTCTTTCTCTTTCACTTATGTTCATTTTTTTGCAGGTCCAGGATCATTAGAGTAACCCAGCCTTGTGCTTCACAGGTCAGATAACATCCACACTCTGCCCATCCAGGGCCATCCTCACATGGTGGAGGCAGTGGCACCAGTCCTGTAGGCACCCTGGCATGAGGTAGCCTGGCAAGTGTCACTGACCATGGGATTAGACTCTTGATTGATGAGATGGTGGAGCAGAGAGTGGAGAGATGTCTTCAGCCAGTCCAGGATGTGTTCAATGGGTTAAATACTCTCAAATCCAGTTGGTGCCAACCACCTCTCCATCACAGGCCCGTGTCTACTCAACATCAGATTCCTCCACTGCAACTCCATCAGGCACTGAAAATGTTTGAGGTCCTCTGGGTCAGGAGTACATTCTGGGCTGATGTCCTTGTCACCTCCCTCCTTCCCTTATTCTCTCTCCTACACCCTCTTAACTACTTCCCACCCAAACAACAGTTTTGTATATAAGACAGGAAATAGGTGGGTTCTAGCCCCCAAAAAAGTGTCCCACCTGTCCTACCTCTTCAATCAGAACCCTCTCGATGGTTTTCTTTTTTGTTTCCCTCTTTGCTATGTCTTGGCTTGTCAGTCCTTCCTATCTCCCCTTTTCATTCTTTAAAACAAACAATAAGATGGCCACAGAAGGATACCTCTGTATAAAACATATTAAACCCCTTTTATATTTTTTAAAGGTTAGTAATAAAAACTGCACTGCATGCTGCTTGTTTTAGCAATGCCAAGAGTACTTGTGCATAGCTGTATTCATGCACAATATCCAAGTACATGCAAGCCATATGAAGCCTAACATTTTAAGTATTACTTCACACATACTTAACGACTGACTTCATCTTCATTACATGTCTGTCGTAAGTGGGCATTTTTCCTAAGGAACTCATATATGTTAAATTATTGCCAGGTTGATCTGAAGGAAAGGATTAAAGAAACAGCAGTTCAGAATATCACCTATGAAGGCTTGTTTAATCAATACTAAGAATGACAACTAGAACACAAATAATGTGAGCCACTTTGAAAGCTTGAGATGGAAGTGATGTTTGCTGGTGACAGCCTGCTGGTTAGGTGACCTACACGGTATGACCAAACTCAGACACAGAATGTATGAGGTGGTTGTGGGTATGCAACACCTGCAAGGTAAAACATGGAGCCTGGTCAGTGCCAAAGCCAGTCAGATTGCATACATTAGGAGAAAGTTTAAAACAAACTAACCTTCTCTATGAAAACAAGTTCATGTGGCATAGAATGTCACATCTGAGAGGTGCCAGAACTTGTACAGAAAGTTGAAAATTACAGGTTAGATTTAATTGATCATACCCTATGGAAAGCATTTGTTAAGGAACCAGACTTGTCTAAGGAGGTAAAATCTCCTCTACTCTGGACTTTAACTTGAGGAGATGCCCATGGCTGGTGTAGGGCTACTATTAAGCCCCCATCTTGATGTCCCCTAGATGGATTTTCTGCCATTTCATCTCAATGACACTGAGAGCTGCAGACAGGAAAACTATGAATGTCATTTGTGCATATGCATTTAATAGCTCTACTGATTTTTTTAGCCTTCTTAGAGACTGTTTATTGAAGTGCTCAGTGAAATAAAACTCACAGAATCTGTATATCTGCTTAAAGACTTCAGTTTTTATGTACAAAATGATGGCTATACCTGGATGAAAGTGGCATGGGAAAATAGATTCCTTCAGATCCTCAGAGCTCTAAGTAGGATGGTGTGAAAGGGTGGCTGCTTCAAATGCAAGTTGTTAGGGGGGCACATTTATCAAGTTGCAGTTGGGCAGAAGTGCAGAACTGGTATTCATTTATGTAGCCACAAGGGCATGCGTGCACATGCGCACACACACACACATGCACACACACACACACACACACACACACACACACACACACACACACACACACACACACACACACTCGCACACACATCTATCACACACACACACACACACACACACACACACACACACACACACACACACACACACACACACACACACACACACACACACACACACACACACACACACACACACACACACACACACACACACACATATTATCTATCTATCTATCTATCTATCTACCTACCTATCGATTTATCTATCTACGTGTTTATCTATTTATTTTTTGTTCACAATGTTAAGCAGCACAAGTCTGGGAGTGCCCAAGGATGTCAGAGTAACTAGCTGTGGTACTAGATATTCTTATATAAATAAGCCCACGTGCTGAACTGCAGTTGGACCCCTGCATTGGCCTTTGACTGAGAATCAGTGAATTAGTAATCATTGTTGATAGAGCATGCATTGCGATTTTAAGTAAATGCATTTGTGTCTGTCATACCTCTCAACCTCTTAGAGCAAGAAATCTGGACAAAGTCATAAATAATGGGGAGGGGGCAAAGGCCCACAATAGGGACAATTCTTAAATATTGCTCTTACAAACATAGGAAGTTCATAGAGTAACAGGTTTATTAGCATCAGCATGAATTTTTCTGGAGGGTATGGATTCTGAAACTGAAATGTCTGTCATTATTTTCTGATTTCAGTCTTTATTTGCCAGAAAACTACAATTTTATGAAAAACAGAGTAAAATATGAAGCAAATATCTGGACATTTTGGAAAAACTGTACAGCTGAGTGGTATGGTGTCTGTGTGTGTGAGTGTGTGTGTGTGTGTGTGTGTGTGTGTGTGTGTGTGTGTGTGTGTGTGTGTGTGTGTGTGTGTGTGTGTGTGTGCGTGCATGCGTGCACACACATATGTATGTCTGTCTGCATAAGTGCCAGGATGGCTTGCAACTTCCCTAGACCCATGAACTGAGTAACATGAGTACTCAGAAAATATACAAATATATTAATGATTTTTTTCAGAATTTCCCCTTTTGTGAAATTATGCTGATGCCTAAGGCAGTTAAAAATCAGAAGCATGAATGGACAACACCTAAATTATGTTTGTTACATCTTTGCAGAATGCTACATGATAGAACAGACAAGGTCTTCTCTTAAATCCATATTATTCCATACTTAACAGAAGTAG
>NC_056741.1:87435145-87462645 GCF_019279795.1 Protopterus annectens
GATACCTGTGACACTGGTGAGGTCATGGGCAAGACTGTTCCAGGCCTCCGTTTTATACTGTGAGCCCTGATACTGATCCTGCAGTAGTCTCTGCTCATGGTGTTTTACCAGGAGCCATACCATGAATTTTGACTCCTGGATGCCCCGGTGCTGCGCTCTGAATCAAGTGCCTTTACCTACACCAGCCATTTTGCCTGCAGTAGGAAGCTACAACCAGTTATGGGAAGTATTCCCACCTGTGGGGTTTAAATACAGCCAATTACCTGCACTTTTCCGTGATTGGTCGGTTTGGAAAAGGCTAAGCTATGGGCACACCTGCTTACCTAGGGTTGGCAGTGCTTAAAGAGGTATACCACTAGGCAGATTGAATTGGCTCTCCTACACATTGCTTACACTTACTGAGTTGAACTGTGCTGCGGTTAGCATTGCTTAATAGTTAATTAGCACTGTATTTGCCTTTTGGCAGTGATTTATTGTTCATTACAGGTTATATACATGTCTGCTATCCATGATTCATGTGTACATACACTGTATGGGGTCTTGGGGACTTCTACACTTTACTACAATAACACCTCAGATCTATGCTTACTACAGTACTCCAGCTCACATATTTATGTTCTGTGGCAGGTTATACAACATCACACTGTACACAGATTCAGTTCACATGTTTGGTTTGATTTTCCTGCGGTGAGGATTAGTTTGCTAACTAGTGGTTAACTACTGTGACTGTGGTGTACAGGATCCTGAGTTTGAGTTTTGCAGAAGCTGTTTATTTTGTTGCTGGGCAGAACATAGCCCGTTGGGTACAGAGTGATTAAGTGACTTTAAAGCAGTTGTAAGCGGGTGTGCACTGGTTTGCGCTGAGCTAAGCAATGGTAACCTCCGGTTACAGTTTCTTACACTCAGTTAGCTTCTACTTTGCTTAATCTGTTTAGGCAATGCTTACCCCAGTGCAAATGCACTTAAACACACATACTGGTGCTTATATATGCTTACTACTGCTTATTTGTGCTTAAACCTGCTTACTAGTGCCTTAGTCATTATGACACTGACACTTCACATGTGCATTTAATGCAGTACTCCAGTTCACATTTACATGTTATTTAGTAGGTTATACAGCAAACAAAATGAAAAAATTGTTCATATACGGATTTCACATGGAACATGGTATGTGCTGGGACTTGAACCGGGAATGCTTGCTTGTTAGGGGGATGCTCTGCCCACTACACTATTGCTGTGCTGCTTCATTTGCATATATCTTCCTTGTTATCCTCTTCAGCCTTTTAAGCTGCTTTAACCACAGCTCAGCAATGGGCACACCCACGCACCTATGGTTAACTGTACTCGGATTTAAATTAATATAGTGGGTTTCCTTTGGTTTATTTATATGCCCTGTTGCTGTTGTACACATGGGGGACTGTTGGTTGGGATATGTGGGCACCTATGGGTGGCCTCGCTCATTTATTTCCACTTTCTGCTGTTCTATATTGCATGGGCATGTTTATTCTGAGAGCTCTGCTCTCAGACATGCCCCCTGCACTTGTACACACTCCATGCTCCATGTACAATTGGGAGTTCAGGCAGCGCGCCTTCATTAATATGCATGGCACACTGCTGTCCTCCTCCTAAACTGGCACTTCTGTGCAGAACTAGACTAGTCCTGCATGGAAGATTAGTAAATCCGGGGGCATGTCTAAAGCTTTAGATAGATCAGTAAATATAGTTCCCATGCGTTGCACTTTATCATAACCATTAAGATATTATCTGTTGGTGTCCAGATGGCAGTCAGCACACTTATGTTGCCCCCCAAAAAATGTTGATTAATTGAAAGGATAGCTTTATGAGCAATATATTTGGACAGTTGATAATAAGCAAGTTTCTTAGTAAGGTTTCTTAGTGGAGGAGTATAATTTCAAGGAATGCAGGATTTACACAATCTATGTAATATTAAACTGAATAATAATTAAGAAAGAAATTATATATGTATAATGCATGAAATGAAAACAAATGTAATTTTTTGTTATAATTGAATGCGTTATGTCACTGTAATATATGATGTTAATACATGTTTTACAAAAGTATTGAAATAGGTCTAATATCAACACAGCAGTTAGAATGTATTATTTTTTTGAATATTTGTACTAATTGTATGCTTTCTATATGTTAGGAAAAGTATTGTGTCAAAATCAGGTTGTAGATATGTTCGAGTAAGCAGAGAACGTACTCAGCACAGGCTTTATAAACCATGGATGTAGCTCACAAGAGCCTGGTAGACTGATGCTGAGTATTTTATTAAGAATATTTTCAATATAAAAAGTAGCCACTGCTTTACAGTAAAAGACTGAGACAAATTCAGGTGGAGTAGGGCTGGTGTAGAACATGTAGGTAGGGAGGCAAGGAGTTGAAAGAATTCAATGAGAAAATCATTGACAGGGACAGGTCCTATATGATTTGTTTTATTTTATTTTTTTCAGTGATTTGATTTCTTTCAAACTAGAATGTTTGGGAAATTGTAAAAGCTGATTTGATGGTATTGTAAAAATGTTTAGCTATTTTATAGGTTCATAGGTTCATACTAGGCTATCTGCCCTGGGGCATTTATAAGCCTAGCCCGATTGTGTTTGGCTTACGCCACCCCTTGATTTGAGTATACTGTGCCCTTTTTAAAGTTTAGTTTACTGAGCCTCTGTCTAATAGTGACACGGAATTAATCCCAGGGACAAACTTACGATCCCCCATCCACTCATCAAGATTCTTCTTGAAGAGAGTCATTGAGGTGCTCTGCCTAACATGAATTGGAATTCTATTCCAGAGTGAAGGGAGCCTCTGGGTTATGAATCTGTCCCTCCAGCATGTTCTATTTATTTCTGTGCTGAGGTTCAAGTCCCTCGAGCGCGTTATGTAGGCTGGTATTTTTTTTTTTTTTTTGTAGCCACCTTTTTGTTTTTAAACTTTCCAAGCTTCTTCTGTAAATTTAAGAAGGAATTTATTTCTTTGTTAACCCAATTGTTATGGTTAGTTTTAAAGAGTGTAGAGATCAGGGTGACGTTTGTTTTGTATACCGAGCAGAAATACTGGCTGCGATATGAGGATCCTGAGTGGATATAATATGTAAGCAGCAGAGCTGAGAAAAAAAAGATTCTGTATTTTGAAAATTCTTTTGCTGAATTTAGATCGAAAAGGAACTGAATTATTTGCCTGCTTAACTGCAGCATAAGATCACATACATTACAGGGCAAAAATCCTGCTATCTTGATGTTATCTTCCTGAAAGCGATAGTGTGATCATGAGCTCTCTAAATATGTTTTCTGGAACTTCATGCTCCTGGAACAGTCACCTGTCTGAGAGGATGGGCTAGAGAAGAAATGATACAAAATGGCCTTTACCATGATGGTTCATTTAAAGAATTTGAAAATCTCATCTAGAAGAGGGATTCTTCCTGGAGGTAGACCTCATTGTGATGGTCACTGGGAGCACCTGTAGGTGGGTTGACTGTATTCACTACTCATAGGACCAAAGGTGGGGAAAAAGAGCTACTCCAGTTAAGTCAGAAGCAGGATGGAATAAGATGAACTAGAACTTGACCTAAAAGTCAACCTTAACAAAACTAAAAGTGTGCTTTTTTAAACCGAGAACTCAGAGGAGAAGGTAAACAACCTGAGTCCCAAAGAAAGCAGTATGTAAAGTCATCAAGAAAATGCTTAAACAATGGGGTTACTGAGAAGACTTAAAGGGAATGGGACACTCTGACTGTTTAGGTCTCTAAGAGGAAAGACTCCATACAATTTTGTAATTATTTCTGAAAACAGAATGAAATATTCCTTACTGAAACTTAACTAGTGCCCAGTTGTGCTCATGGAGGATGTTTCACTATTAAGTGAACATCCTAGTAAGTGACCATGAGCCCCTGCAGTGATTTTACAATTTACTGTAAACAACAAATTATGTAGCTGAGCCTTGGCATCAAAGACATTCAATTTCATGACCAGTCATAGGTCTGGCAGTAATCACTTGAATGTGAATGGGTTATCCCAGTTGCATAATTTATCCCATTTTCTATAGAACAGGAAGTTCTATGCTGGAAGAAGGATTAATCTGACATAATGTTTAGTTAAGATGTTAGACATGGTGTTTTGAAGTGATGTGCAGACATTGTACAATACAGTATAAACATAATGGTGGTGCAGATAAACAGCACATTATGGGAGTAAAGCATGTAGCTGCAGAATTTAACAGGTACCAGTATGATTCTATCATAATCCATATGGGTGTTAATGACCTGAGAAATATTTCTCTGGATTACATAATGAGACACATTGTTGATCTCTCTCAATATGTATTTCAGGCAGGTATGTGCCTTGCATTAAGCAGCATCCTACCTTCATCAGATATGATGCCATAGTGCGAACAAAAGATGACTGACTTCAATAATTGATTTAGTTTCTGTATCTTTCCAGGGGGATTCAATATTTATCAGCATGTGAAGACATAGTTAACAGACTGCATTGCTTTGCAAAGGATGGACTGCACCTGTCTCTCCTTGGCTTCCAAATATTAGCTAAAACTTTATCCACCCCCTTAGAGACTTTTTAGGCAATACCAAATCGATAAACCTACAAGCACAGCCAATAAAACCTGAAGAAACCTAAAGGTGTTACTGCTCAGTACTAGTAGCCAAAATAATAAGTTCCATAACCTACAAGCTCTCCTCACTCTGGAGGGTATAGTTATCTGTGACATTACCCAGACATGGCTTACATCCACAGAAAGTACTGGGCAGTGCAAGGCTTCAATGTCTTCCATATGTTTAGACCATCAGCTGCACAGACAGGGACAAAAAGTGGAGTAGTCCCAATCTATATTAGCAACAAACATAACTCTACATTGGTTAAACATGATGATTCCCTGGAATTTTTGCACTGGCAAATCACCGTAGACAAAGTCTCATACCATATCCTAGTAAGCTATAGCGCAATCTATATGTCACAGGAATTCCATAGCTTGTACAGAGACCTATTAAAGGCACACACCATTAAACCAAATACCCTATTTATGGAAGACTTTAACTACCCCTGCATAGACTGGGGAACATACACTGCCTGAAGCTGACAGGTACACTGTTCCGTGAACTTTATTAACATAAATACCCATGACCAAATAGTGCACACACCCACCCCCAGTGTCTCATGTCCTTACTGTGAGATCGGACCACAAAGCTGTTGTCTTCAAAATAAAAATCAGCTCCAGCAAACCCTGTAACAGTTAAGAACTATTCCAAAGCAAACTATACCCTATTAAATAATAGTTTATCAAAATTCAATGCCCCTCCTAACCCCAAGTTCACAACAACTTATCTGGAATTATTCACAGAGACCTGTACAAGTTTGTAAATGGCTGTATAGAGGCTTCTGTACCTACTAAAAGGAAGTCCAAAATAAACTCTTAAGACAAACCAAACTGATGGAATCTTACCCGTGACAGGGTATATAACAAAAGGAAAAAAGGGACAGCTCAAATCAGGAAGAGCAGCTCCCATGATGATAGGACCTCCCTAATTAAATTAAACAGGAAACTAAGAGAACTAATTAAGTCCAAGAAGGCCAATTATGAGGTCAAGATAGCCTCATAGGCTAAAGACTGCCACAAGACCTTCGACAGCTATGTCTGAAACCTCAAAGGCAGCACACATTTCAGTGTGCTGAACAGGGGGTCAATGCTGCCACCTTCACTGAGCAGAGTAACATAATGAATTTGCTGGCTGACCTCCCACTCACCCTGATTTCCTTCATGAAATACTTATTAGTATTGTCACCCCCCACCGCAACTAATAGCAGGGAGCAGGGAGCAGGTCCTGCTGGTGCTTCCTATGACCAATAACACAGGCTCAGTAGACCCTGACAGTTTCCCAGGATACCTCTTAAATAGCTGAAAACGTGACTTACCAAGACCACTCGAGTCACTTTCCAACTATAACATCAGCACAGGCTTTGCACCATGAAAATGGAGGACTGCAATGGTTATCCCACTTCACAAGGGTGGACCATCAACTGACCCCAGAAACTACAGACATATTAGTCTGAGTAGCCTAATATGCAAAGCCATGGAAATAATTACCATAGAAATGATCTTCAAAGGTAGGCAGCCTTCAGACACTGGACCCAACCCAGTTTGGCTTTATTAAGGGAAGATCATGCTTACTAAACTTAATGGATTACTTTGAGAAGGTAACTAAGGCAAAGGATAAGAGGAAAATGGTGTACACCACCTACCTGTACTTAGTAAGGCATTTGATGCAATATTTCACTTGGGTATAGTTGAGAAATTCAGCGAACTAGGCATAAACCCCTACATAACTCACTGGATTGCCAGCTGGCTCACAAACAGGACCCAGGAAATGAGAATTGGTGATACCTCCTCCACTAAGAGACCGGTCACCAGAGGGGTACTTCAGGGAGTTGTGCTGGTACTGCTCCTATTTGGCATCTACTTCTCCAAGATAAGGTCTAATGTTAAGGGCATCTGGCTGACCAAGTTCACAGATGACTGCTAACTGTGAGCTATCATAGCTTCTTCCCATGACAAAAACATCTTACAAGAGGGTCTAACAGAGAAAAATAATTGGTGCCAAAGTCATGGACTAAAACTCAATGCCAATTAATGCATTATAGTGCTTTTTGGCAAAACTGCCACCCAGGCTAATTACTCCATGATACCCCTAAGAACTGTCACAGTAGTCAGGGATCTGAGAACATATGTAGATGGTAATCTGGTCTTTGACCAACACCTGGCCAAGGTAGCAAGAAAATCAGTCTATGTTGTCAACGTATAAGTAAGGGCATGGCATCCATCTATGAGGAAGTCAAAGTGCCACTTTATTTGTCCTTTATCAGATCCATTATTGAGTATAATGCCCCCTTTGGAATGCATCTGCTATACATATGCAACAGTTGGAATGCCCGCAAACCTTCTCTACCATGAGAGTCCAAGGTATAAACACATTGTCCTTTATGGATCATCTTAAACCCTATCTCTATATTCTGTCTCATACAGGTTACTGAGAGGCAATCTATGCCTGGCATACAAGGCATTCTCAGATCCAGCTCTGATGGACCTTTTGCACATCCACAAAATGAACAGCATCAGAACCACTAGATCCATGGATTTAAATTTTGACATGTTGGCAACACAGATATGTGTTTCAGAGGATCTTCATCCATGTGAAGCAGAGTCCATTCTTAACCCTAAATATGAAATTCACCCCAGATCTGGCCTTAATGTCTCAGACAGACAGAGATAGACAGTAATGCCTCCTCCCACGTGACCTCTATAAACTTCCTATCTAACATACCCCCTCCTAATAAATGTCCATGACACATAAGGACACAGCTGGGTTGGATTGCACAACTAGGCTTCTAAAGGCCCTGGTGGGGGTCTATATTATATGATCGTAGAGTCTACTCTTCAAACACATAATCATTGACACATACACAGCGATCGCTGTAAACCGAGAATGGCCACATCTGCAAATTTTTTCCTCGGGGAAAATATTCAAGTGACTATTATCGGGAATTGCCCTTTTCTTCAATGGAGAGCATATCAGAGTTGGTATATTTAGTTGGGGGTGTGTGGGGGCACAAGTTCACTGTGTATGTGTAGAAGATTATATGTTTGAAAAGTAGACTCTTTGATCACATAATATAGACCCCCCGGTGGTTGTTAACCTAGTATATCACTATTAATCTATAAACCTATGAATTACTTGATGAAGTGCTGTTAAAAGCAAGGCTCTATTCTCAGAATCTTATCTGGCCACTGGGCATTCGTAAGGCAGATTCCCAGTCTGTGATCTTAAAGGGGCTTAAGGAAGTGTTTCCTAGAAGCTGCTGAATACAAGAGCTAAAAAGCTGTGAAAGCTTAATTGTTTGGGAGCAAGAATTACAGTCTGAAAAAAGGCTAATCTGCAGTGCAAGTGAAGTGTGGAGCCTGGGGAAAGAGTCTAAATGGCTATACCAGAAAAGGGAGGAACTTGAAGAAAGGCTCTAAAAGAAAAGGATGCTGTATAAGTTTTAGTCAGGAATAAGACATGATACAATAACCAGCAAAGAACTGTGGTTATATGAGGCTGCAAATCATTTATTTATTTACTGCGTATGAAGAAAGAGTTTATATGTCTTACAGCATTATGTACTAAATAAAGTTCATTAGAGGTTGGATAAAGTGAAATTCATGCCTCTAATTTCATTGAATACCTGACTGTAAATGTGTGAAGTAATTCTTTAGCATATAATTGTCATTCAGTTGGTTGTCATCTCATTCAGTCATTTGGTTGACAAGTTTGCGTGGATGTAAAAATGAATGCACATTTGTGTGAATAACATTTTGATAAATTCAAGTTTATATAGTGTAGGTATGCAGGAGCGTGGAGGAAAATTAATGTTTAACTGAAAAGGTAAAGGTTGTGAAATTGTGCAACATTGCATTATAATGGGTAGTGTGTGTGTGTGTGTGTGTGTGTGTGTGTGTGTGTGTGTGTGTGTGTGTGTGTGTGTGTGTGTGTGTGTGTGTGTGTGTGTGTGTGTGTGTGTGTGTGTGTGTGTGTGTGTGTGTGTGTGTGTGTGTGTGTGTGTGTGCAAATATTTGTGGTTTGGAGAAAGACTGATGTTTGAGTAAGTATAGAATTAGTACTGAGCCTGTTTGATGTTATATGTTTTCTTTGTCCTTTTGTCTTGCGCAATGGTACTATTAGGAAAAAGTTTTTAGTAAATTCATTTGTAGTCCTGGGCTTAGGGGTGGGGTTAGGATTAGTGCTCATGAGTAAGATGGTGCAGGGGGAGAAGGTGAAAGGCAGCTATTGGCAGAGGTGACAGTCATGCTCCCATGCACCTTTGAGTGCACCCTACACTCCTGAGGTCTATTACAAGTTGTGTTTTATCTGTTGGTATGCCTATATGACTGAATTTTACAAGTGGTGTCCTGCAATAAGGTGTCCACTATTTTTATTACACTAAAATGAGCCTTGTGTAATAATTATGCAAATAAAGTACTTTTGTATGATCATCTCTGAATCACAGCTATAACGCAATGCATTTTCAACTACGGTCAGTACTAGTATGATTGTTTCTGCTCGTGTCTGGGAAGTCATGTTCACTATGAGCACATACATGGAAACTGCAAAGCTCCAAGCAATACCTGTCCATTCTGGTGATACTGAGTCATGGCTGAAAAGGGTCAATAGAACATCCTAGCTACCTGGGTAGCAAATTGTAAAATAAAAATAAAATGATAAAACACTTTCCATTGCAAAACTTTGCTACTTGATAATGAACATCACGTGTTGTACAGTACATGCAGCCATGTGCATAGCACAGCCTTTTTCATTTTTGCTTTTACTTGAAGACAGGACCTGGCTTCTTTGAGTTTGCAACAGCAAAAAAGAAAATAGTCTCTCCACACCGTCAAAAACATCAAAAACATCCTTCCTCAGTGTCTTACACAAAAGAAAAGTTAAAACCAACATTTATACTAATTAAATAAACAAGTTACATTAAAACCTATTCTAAAAAATAGAAATTAGAACAAAATGAGAGGAAGATATGTATACACTTCTTATCCCTCGTATCACTGTTTCTGTATCTTTAAGAACTGGGTGTTCACCTTCATCAATTAATGGCTGTGTCATGTGCTATTAGTATAAATGTTGGTTTTAACTTTTCTTTTGTGTAAGACACTGAGGAAGGATGTTTTTGATATCTGAAAGCTTTGTTGTTTTTTAATAAATTTTATTTGGCTTGACGGTGTGGACAGATTCTTTTCTTTTTTGCTGTTGCACTGGTGTTTCTCTCTCTACCTTACCGCTTGTTCCACATTTTTACTGTTTGACTTCGCTCTTTGAGTATGCAGCTAGGACCTGAACATCTTTGTCCATTTTTCCCACAAAGAATATAGGAAGTGCCTGTAAGATCAATATGATGGCCTCTTGTGTGAGCTATCTGCCTAGCACCAGCTTGCCAGGGCGCTAGCATCACCTGCTCTGGAAAGCAGGTACAGAGACCTGCAGAGGTACTACTCTAACCTGCTCCACCAATAGTAGAAAGACGTTAGGCAGAGGGATCCAAAACACTATTTTAAACACTGTGTAGTGTATGGCCTGGCACTGTGCATTTTGAATAACCCCTGATGCTTGGCACTGTGCATTCTGAATATCCCCTGATGCTTTGCACTGTGGATTCTGAATAACCCCTGATGCTTGGCACTGTGCATTCTGAATAACCCCTGATGCTTGGCACTGTGCATTCTGAATAACCCCTGATGCTTGGCACTCTGCATTCTGAATAACTCCGATGCTGTCATCTTTATCTGTTGTTAGGAACATATTCTTGTAATTACTATGTGGTTTTGGTCTACAGTGACAGAGGGGATTGTATTTAATTGTGAGGCATGACTAAGGAATCAAAGTCAGCTGCAGAAATTGCCAGATATGATTCCATAACAGGCAACAGCTGGACTGATCAGGGGGTATCACATGTCACTAATAAAGCAGACTGAACAGTTACCATGTCTAGTCTTGCAACAAGTTGTGTTAGAGCTGGTCTAGCTTATGAATTATGATGCTGCTAATTAGAGTGGTGATAGTCAATGTAAGAACTGTCTCAAGCCAATTATGCATGGGCAAATCATGCTAGGTTTGGACGCTTTGTTAAAATGCATCTTTGTGACTCTTTATATTACTATGTTAAGTTACATAAGTCACATAGATTGAGCTCTTTAGTAATATATGTGTTTACCTAAAAGTACATAATGTATATTGGGATCATAGCACCAGCCAATGAGAAGTATCCCATATAGAATATGTGAGTTAATATACATTCAACATATTCAGTAAGCTGGGGTTGTGGGTCATGTGAACTGGGCCGGTTCTTCAGTCAGTTAGCAGTAAAGAATAGAAATGAAAGCATCTCATCTCATCTCTCCATATGTGTCTCAATCAGCTATCCTGAGCAGTAATAAACAGTAATGTATATGTAGGGCATCCAAACCTTCTCAACAGATCTGATGTGTCAGTGCAACATATAACTAGATATACAGATGCAGTATGGCACATGGCAGAATTTGTGGAGAGGGAGTCATTCAGTCTGGGCCATTCTTCTACCACCTCAAATGTACAAGAGCAAAACAGAAACCAGGCAACGCAGAAATACAATGTAGTGCTTGCTTTCTAACGTGCAGCTCTAATGCTTTCACCTTAGCCTACTGCTGTGTTAAATCCACCACACTGGGGAAGAAATAACAGAGAGATATAAAGCAAACCCTATGATATGGCACAACCAGGGAGAGACATTGGTAATGGGATTTAATCTGTTGCCAGGGGGGCAGACCATAGACACTGCAATCACAGTAACTCAGTAGGCAAATGAAAGTCAAGGGAATCAGACCACAAAGTCAGCTTATTGACCCCTCTTACCATTGATAATCTGCATTAACTGCCATATACATGACTCATATAGGTCTATCTGATCAGTGCTGTAAAATAACAAATAAATACATTAATAAACCTAAAAGTAAAAACTCAACAAATGATGCTTGTTCACAAGGTATCATTTTAAGTACAAAGAAAGGGCTAACACCATGGAATTGAAAGCTAGCCAAATAAAGTGCATACATCATACTTAAGATCCTGCACTTTCACAGTTAATACTTGAGTTATGTGCTGAGTTCTTTAGATTGTGTACCTAGTTAAGTAGGGGTTCTAATCTCACTGATGTCAGATGGTGTGTGTGTGTGTGTGTGTGTGTGTGTGTGTGTGTGTGTGTGTGTGTGTGTGTGTGTGTGTGTGTGTGTGTGTGTGTGTGTAGTCAGAAGAGTGTAAGTGTGCATCTTCCTGACAGCAATCCAGTACCATGGAAAGCAACTAATTTAGGTGGGAGGTTGGCATAATGGTTAAAGTATTCATCTTACAGAAGCATGGCTTAATTCTCACATGGTGTGATTGACCAGGCTTAAAATGGCTCACAAAGGCAGTTGGCCAAGTAGCAATTTATGAACTTCAGGTGACAATTTAAATGTGAATTGATTATATTGTGATTAAAGAAAGTGCTGAATGTAGCTAGAATTCTTAACTCTTTTCTTGCAATTTCTACAGTTTTATATATTTAAGAAAATAATATATGTACTGCAGGTTATTATAGGGTATCACAAATATCTCACCACCTGAGTTAACTCAATGCTTGTTTAACCATAGTATTACCCCTAACTGTAAAAGCACTCCCCAGTTTGTAGAAATAGGTTTCAGCAGTTGATAAGGGATATAAGCCTGAAGAACCCATGAATCCTTATGATTCCTAGTTCCCTATGATTAAGGCACAGACCATATAATTTTACTGTAGCTTTAATGATGACCTCGGCCTTTATTCTGATGGACAGCAAATACAATTAGAAAACAAGCACAGCATAAATAAGGTGGTACTTAATTTAAAAAAAATCTGATAGTCAGCAAAGTAAATATTCATCATAAATGTCAACAAGGAAAAATGTGACCTGAGCAGTTACAGTAAGCCTGAGGAATGTGTGGTCTGCAACGCAAAGTGTCTGAGGAGGAAATGGCTAGTCAGAGGCAATATGAGCCTTGGTAGAAAAACCTAGAATGCTCCTATGAAATACCACAATTTAGAGTTTTCTAAATGTAAAGTATGGGAGCAGAAAAGTAAAGAGGTAACGAAGAAGTAAAAATCTAACAGTATTTCAAATGGGCTAGCTTGGAGAGGTGGGAGTACAGAGGACTAGAAAATGATCTACTGGTTTTCAAGTTCAGTGTCCTTCAGAATTATGTGGCATCAGTATTTGTTTGCAGTTCCAGTACAGTGTCCATCTGTGCAGACATTTCTGCATCTGAAACCCATGGTATGCCTTTGTGGTCTGAAGTCTGACTGCAGTAGGAAAGTTGTCAACAGACACAAACCTTCTGTTCCTCTGTCTGTACTGCTGTTGCATGCTCATGGCTCTTTTAGCACGCAAGTCACCCAGGCACACACTTCATAGATCTGCAGTTCTGTGGTCCTGCTTCACAATGCACAACTTTAAATGCTTAGTGTTGTGTTACTGATACTCTGACCTACATCTTTTTATGAAAATGTTATCAATGCGAAGTTAAACATTGCTACCAGTGTTTAATAATACAGAAGCATGCAGTCCTGAACTATGCATCAGCTCTATAAGATAAACTGGGTATATAATATCAGGAGCACACAATATTGCCTGCAAATGCAATGAGCAAAAGAGAGGAAATGCACTATCCACCCTACAAGAACACACTCAGAAGGCCTTTGTAACCATAGGGTCCTGCCTAGATTGCTCACACTTGACTTTAAATGCTAAAAAACACAACTGATGCTGTTTACCCTTAAAAAAAACTCAAACCAAAAACACTCTTTTCATATCCTATCAGCCAACAAAAAAAAATAGAATATGTCACACTGGTAAAACCCCTTGGTGTGATGCTCAGTGATAATCTCAGATACTCAGACATGACCAGAATCTACTTCTAGCCATTAAAAACAAACTGGTAACTAGGTTCCCTCTATAGAGCTAGAAAAGTCCTCATTAATAACTCAAGAAAAAACATAGCACAAACATACCTACTTCCATCCTTACCATATGCTTCACCCATCTTTACAAACCTTAACTTGACCATCAAAATTAACTAGAGACAGTCTATAACAAAACCAGACATAGGGTAAGAAACTGTGAACATTTACTCCTCCATATGTATCAGGCTGCTGGACATCACAAGGGAGGAACAACTGATATAAGTGTGATGTACACTGCTGCCTACGTAAGGCTTTTATTGAACATTTGGGGGTGGGGTCTTTTACAATGTGTGATTGAACAGCAAGAGCTCCTCTGTAGTGAGCTGAGATAATCAACCTGTCTGTAAAGTTTTATTTCTTCTGCCAAAGGTTTGAATCCTGAAATGTGTTATACAGTAATATAATCTTTCTCCATATTAACATTACTTGTTTAAGTGTGTCCTACATCTGTTATCCACAAAACACCATGCTCATGTCTCCATTATGTTTCCAGTTTCCTGCACCTTCTTCAAGCAGATGCATGTGGAGGTACTGGTTATTGTAACCCCTCCACCTTCTGTATCCCTATATCAATCACTTCACAGTGCAGAGCTGAGCACATTCTAAATGAGGAAACATCTAATACAAACACACCATAAAGGTGCCATAACACAAACTTATATGTCTCTTCATCTCTGTGTCCCTCGTCACCTCTTCTGTCTCATCACATTGTACTGTAACATATTTAGTAGGCTGATGGAGGAAATGTGAATTTTATATCATTTTGCTCCGGTCCTTACTGGGAGGAAGCATAATGCCCGCACGTCAGAAGACATCCTACTCTTCACACATAGATATGTGCTGAGTCATACTAATTATTTCAAACTCGCTACCACCCTTGCCAGGTTAAACAAATTGCACACCCAGTTAACTTGTGATTTTCCTTGAAGCACAGCTGATATATAATAGGTACAAAAGTTTATTTTAGTGGTCATTACTAACAAAACTTGGACAATCAAGATATTTAGGATAGTCATTCCTGTGTAGTGTTACAGTCATGATGAAAATTACTTATAATCATGTTCTGTCACTCTTTGTAAAATTATCTGCATACTGGGACGCAAATCATGCTTTATTACTGCTTGTTCATTTAGCTCACTGTGCTTATAACTTGTGCAACAGAAAAAACTAGGTGATGGGTGGATTTTCTCCACTCAGTACTGCCCAGAGTGCTTTGGGCCATGCATTGCCGCTAAGTGTGTTTGCACTACAGAGTAGACAATATTAATGTTGCATACACAAATAGGGAAAGTAATCACAATTCATTTTTGAATAAAGCTTTTTCCCCTAACATAGATGCAAAGTGTATACTTGCAAGGAATTGAGCAAGTACTGCCATGACAAATGTTGCCATCATGACATGTTAAACATTAACTTAAAACAGATCTGTTCTACATCTAATCACAATCATACCATTTTCTTTCTGCTCATTACTTGCACGAAGGTTTATCAGAATCACCGCTGAACACTGCTACTTCACATTCCAAGTTTAACACCTCAAATTAGAATAATGAATGTGATTATACTTTGCCATCATCCACCCACATAATATACAACCACATAGACCCTTGGCAAACATACTTAATCATTACTTATCCTAATGATATACTACCACATAGAGCCTTGGCACACATACTTCATTATTACTTATCCTAATGATGTAGAACCACATAGAGCTTTGGCACACATACTTAATCATTACTTACCCTAATGATATACAACCACATAGAGCCTTGACAAACATACTTAATCATTACTTACCCTAATGATATACAACCACATAGAGCCTTGCCACACATACTTCATCATTACTTACCCTAATGATATACAGCCACATAGAGCCTTGGCACACATACTTCATCATTACTTACCCTAATGATATACAGCCACATAGAGCCTTGGCACACATACTTCATCATTACTTACCCTAATGATATACAGCCACATAGAACCTTGGCACACATACTTCATCATTACTTACCCTAATGATATACAACCACATAGAGCTTTGGCATACATACTTCATCATTACTTATCCTAATGATATAGAACCACATAGAGCCTTGGCACACATACTACATCATTACTTACCCTAATGATATACAGCCACATAGAGCCTTGGCATACATACTTCATCATTACTTACCCTAATGATATAGAACAACATAGAGCCTTGGCACGCATACTTCATCATTACTTATCCTAATGATACAGAACCACATAGAGCCTTGGCACACATACTTCATCATTACTTATCCTAATGATATAGAACCACATAGAGCCTTGGCACACATTACAGTGGATATAAAAAGGGTACACACCCCTCTTAAAATGCCATTTTTTGTGATATAAAAAAATGAGACCACAATAAATCATTTCAAAAGTTTTTCCCACCTTTAACGTGACCTATAACCTGTACAATTCAATTGAAAAACAAGCAAATCTGTTAGGAGAAAAAAATATAAAAAATAACAAACATATAATATGCTGGTTATATAAGTGTGCACATCCTTAAATTAATACTTTGTTGAAGCACCTTTTGATTTAATTACAGCATTCAGTTTCCTTGAGTAGGTGTCTATTAGCATGGCACATCTTGACTTGGCAATATTTGCACACTCTTCTTTGCAAAAGTGCTCCAAATCTGTCAGATTGCGAGGGCATCTCTTGTGCACAGCCCTCCTTAGGTCATCCCACAGATTTTCTATTAGATTTAGGTCTGAGCTCTGGCTGGACCATTCCAAAACTGTAATTTTCTTCTGGGGAAGCCATTCTTTTGTTGATTTGGATGTATGATTGGGGTCATTGTCATGTTGAAAGGTGAACTTCCTCTTCATCTTCAGCTTTCTAGCAGACGCCTGAAGGTTTTATCAAAAATTGACTGGTATCTGGAACTATTCATAATTCCCTCCACCTTGACTAAAGCCCCAGTTTCAGCTGAAGAAAAGCATCCCCAAAGCATGATACTGCCACCACCATGCTTCACCATGGGGATGGTGTTCTTTTGGTGATGCAAAGTGTTGTTTTTGCGCCAAACATACCTTTTGGAATTGTGGCCAAAAAGTTCAACCTTGGTCTCATCAGACCATAACACATTTTTCCACATGCTTTTGTAAGACTTGATGTATTGTTTGGCAAATTTTAGCCAGGCCTGGATGTTTTTCTGTGTAAGGAAAGGCTTTCGTCTTGCAACCCTACCCCATAGTCCAGACATATGGAGAATATGGGAGATTGTTGTCACATGTAGTTTTTCTGTGTAAGAAAAGGCTTCCGTCTTGCAACCCTACCCCACAGTCCAGACATATGGAGAATATGGGAGAATGTTGTCACATGTAGTACGCAACTAGTACTTGCCAGAAATTCCTGCAGCTCTTTCAGTGTTGCTGTAGGTCTCTTGGCAGCCTCCCTGACCAGTTTTCGTCTTGTCTTTTCATCAAATTTGGAGGGAAGCCCAGTTCTTTGCAACGTCACTTTTGTCTCATATTTTCTCCACTTTTTTATGACTGTCTTCACTGTGTTCGATTGTATATCCAATGCTGTGGAAATATTTTTGTACCCTTCTCCTGTCTGATACCTTTCAACAATGGGATCCCTCTGATGCTCTGTAAGCTCTCTGCGAACCATGGCTTTTGCTGTAGCAGGCAGCTGAGTAAATCTCAGAGGAAAATCCTACTAGGACAGCTGAACTTTATTTAATCAGAGTCTCTTTAATTGATGGCAGGTGTATACCCAAGATGACTGAATGTTGTAATTAAATCAAAAGGTACTTCAACAAAGTATTAGTTTAAGGGTGTGCACACTTATATAACCAGATTATTGTAAGTTTTTTTATTTTTTACATTTTTCCCCTAAAAGATTTGTTTGTTTTTCAATTGAATTGTACAGGTTACAGATCACATTAAAGATGGGAAAAGTTTTGAAATGATTTATTGTGGTCTCATTTTTTTATATCAGAAAACCTGGCATTTTAACAGGGGTGTGCACACTTTTTATATCCACTGTACTTAATCATTACTTACCCTAATGATATACAACCACATACAGCCTTGGGACACGTACATCATTACTTACCCTAAATATATACAACCACATATAGCCTTGGCACACATACTTCATCATTACTTAGCCCTACTGCATTGGAGCAGTAAGTATCACTTGTTATTGACAGTGCACATTGCCCATGACATTTCTAATATCAGCAGCCTTCATTAATGTTTGCATACCATCATCATAACCTGATTATCCATGTGTGCTTCATTGCCCAATTTGTTCTTCACAAGTGTGTGTGTGTGTGTGTGTGTGTGTGTGTGTGTGTGTGTGTGTGTGTGTGTGTGTGTGTGTGTGTGTGTGTGTGTGTGCGTGTGTGATAATGACAACATGGCTAACCTAAGTCAACAATATACATTTATTACTGATTAAAACATTGCAATTACTCCTTCATATCAACAAATATGGCTTTGCATAAACACTTCAACCTTCTCCAACATAGAATGATTTTGTCAGTAGATAGGTAGAGATTTCGAATACAGCATTGAGAATCTCCTGATTGTGTATTTAAATCTAAATGGATGCAGGAGTTTCTTACACTTGTTAGTACTGACAACACTTGGAATCTCACATGACTGTAGAAGTCATTTTTGAACACACATCTCCTTTGGAAGACACAGCTGATGTCATTCCTTCATAGATGCAGTGTGACTTACATGCAGTCAGACTTCTCCTGTGGTGCATGCTTATAAAACACTTGCATGTAGATTGTGTCAGCAGATAGGTAGTGAGGTTGAATACAGCACTACCTGTCTTCTGTGAGTGTGTGTTTTTTCCTTTCACTGGGCAGATCAGGCTGCAAATACATATGTGATATATACCTATACAGTGTGCTTGCGATATATGATAACCTTTTATCAGAAAAATTGATGTAGTACACAATGGTGATGTCGTCCATTGAAATGTGCAGGGTCACAGCTATAAAATAAACCTTGAGTGGCACTTGCATTTCAGCAAACCTTCAGTAGCTTGTCGTGTGACGTGTATAGGTCAAACCAACATCACTGCTTACACTTGTTGCTAACAGCATTGTCACCCACATGTGTTATATTCATGTGTAGTTGTTTCCTCTTTCAAGAGTTTATTCTAATTTCATTTTGAAATGCTGTATTGAAGACTGATTCTGTTATTTGATTAGACTTTCCTTCCATACCAGGACTCTAAGGACATGGTATTATGTCATGTGTGCTGTTACCTAAGTAAGGCATGTATTCCAGTATGGGTTTATAGCCACAGTATATGTAATTGTTGTTTTACCATCACAGTGAAAACAGCAGGAGGACACAGGTAGGTTTGAGTATACCTAACATCAGATAGTGTTGTCTGACAGACAGCAAGATTATTTCAAAGAATTACAGGGGCATATATTCCTTGATTCATTAACATGATGTAATGCTTTCTTATGACCAAAAGTATGACAACTGCTGATGCACTTACACCATGGCACATTCAGTGATCCACTATTGTGCTGATTTTCTTAGTGCGTAGTCAATTGTTATAAACCAGCACTGACTGACTCTAAGTATTTGAGTCCTTAACTGCTCTGCCAGAATAACATCTCCCTCTGATTCCACTGTGTACGTATAGAGTGGCAGAGGCCTCCCCCATCCATTTTATCAGATGACAATTATGAGCAGATAAAGTACATCTGATGTAATGACTTCACATAGGTGGAGTTCAACAGCTGTGAACAATTCGACTGTGGGGTTTGTGATTTATCGTGTTATTTGGAGGAGTTGTACAGCTTGATGTTTATTTCTTACATCGGGAATAATTTTGTGTGAATATACTGATTTCACACAACAATGATTACATCACATCAGTATTATCCCTTTGTATGTTGCACAAATATATGTTAAAGCAAGTTTGGATTTCTTGGCAGTAGAAATTTGTTTGACCAATGTCATGGCGAGAGTGCTACTGTGGCATATGCATTGGGTACTGCCTTGTACAGAATTCTGTTCCAGTTCTTAGGTGGTATGAATAGAAAAATACAAAGAAACCTTCCTTCACCAAGGTCATTGATATGGGACTGTGTGTGCACATGAGCACAGCCAATTAATTGCCATCAGTCTAACACTCTGATATAGCATTCATTATCAGGGAGCCTTTCTTAATTCACATATTAATTTCAGCTGTTTCTGACAATGTCCATTACTGTCTCATGTGGCAGATGCCAACAATCACAGCTCTGCAGAATAAATCACATCATAGTGTGGAATTTGTATCTGCTCTTATCTACCTGCACAATTACTGTGTCAAGCAGGAGTGCCTTTTGCAAGGGTATTACTCATGTGATGTTCTGCTCCCATATTTGTAACATCACACACACCTGTGTATGGTATCCCTACCCATTAGAATATTAAAGTGCATAATTCCCTTCATGGATGATCGTCCTTGTATATATGTTATGCCTATTTCTGTGGTGTACACAGTTAATACACAGCTCAGTGATAACATTTATGGCATGGGTTAGATTCTTGTAAAAGGAGATTGTGCGTTGTGAGCCATTCTTATTTTCCAACATGTAATACTGATGAAATGCATGGTATGCAAATATCCCCTAATGCATGTACTGTCCTTGCTGTCATCTAAACTCAGCATGTTAATCACATTCATACCTCATTTAATCCCCTCTGTTACAATGTTACTTTGTGCAACTCTTACTTCCTAAAATATTTTATATATATATATATATATATATATATATATATATATATATATATATATATATATATGTAAACATGCCCCCTGTACTCAGGAAGTGCTGTAAAGCACTTTGAAAACAAAACAGTGTCCACGGACACTGTTAGCATACTTCCGAACTGAACAGCTATTTACAGAATGTCCAGATTTGTGACTCATAAGTTAGGTGTGTTCCTCCTACCATCCTGGCAAAGAGCTGAGGCTCGAAGTCATTAAATAATGACAAACATTTGAGTCTAAGACTCCATATCCTTCAAATAAGTCATGCTAATGGAAAACCTATTATTCTATGAACTTTCTAAGTTAGTAAAAGCAATATTTAAAATTTGTCCTTCTTTGTCCCCCCGTCATGTCAGGCTTTGTCCAGCTGTTATGGTCTAAGAGGTGGAGAAGTATGCCTGTTAGCTATGTGCATATCCCCAAACTAAGAAAAATAAAAGAAATATTTATATTTTTCCCCTCCCCACTAAAGTTTAAGCGTAGCTGAGTGAGTGTGTGCGTCGCACAGCTGTGTTCAGCATAGCTTAAACAGCCAAAGGAGCTAAATAGAAATATACAGCCACAATAGCCAAAGTGAGATAGCGTAGTTATTACAGCGCTCACTTAGCATGCAGTTACACATGGTTCGAGCCCCAATGCAGTGCATCCATTTTTACATGTGAAAGCAGAACTAAAATATCTTATTTTATAAATAGGGAGTGAATTGTGAAAGCAGAACTAAAATATCTTATTTTATAAATAGGGAGTGAATAATATATATTTGTTAACCAGGGTAGTGTAGCAGGTCCAAATGTGAGGTGTCAGTGTAATACAGATGTGAAACCCCCATATAAACACAAGTGTCCCATACAGTATAGCCACAAAAGAAAATAATGTAATGAAAGCACATAGGGGGATGTTATGGAAGGTAAACATACATGTCATAAGATGTCATTAATAAGGAATCAACCCCACAATCCTGATAATCCATAAAATGAAAGCTGAACAATGCCAAAATTTTGCTCAGCTATGCTTAGCAAGTGTAAGCATTGTTTAAATCTAAATGCTTACCAATAATTAGTGTAGCTAAGCGGATTTGTGCACTGGTAAGCAGTGCTTAGCATCTACCCTTTAAGCAATGCTTATCTTAGTTAAGCGGGTTTGCCCATCACATAGCTTAGCTCAGCATATTCAAAATTGGCCAATCATGGCAAAGGGTGGGAATCCAGCCCTACTTAAAACCCGCAGGTGGGAACACAACCATAGCCAGTTGTAGCTGATCACTGTAGGCACTATGGCTGGCATTGGTGAGGGTGTGAACTTTTGGGCACAGCATTGGGGCATTCAGGAGTCCAGGGTCATGGTTGGACTCCTCGTAAAAGACCATGAAGGGAGACTGCTGCAAGACCAGTACCAGGGCTCTCAATACAAAGCTGAGGCCTGGGACCATCTCACATGTGACCTCACCAGTGCTACTGGTATCCCTTGGACTGTTGAGCAGGTCTGACATCATTATGCTGACCTGAAGTGTAGGAAGAGGGATCTCTTGGACCAGTGGATCTAAGATGCACAGGCATAGAATGTCCCTGAAGTGTGTAAGCATTAGTATCAATTATTGTGTAACAAAGTCCAGCCTAAATATGAGATGGATAGGTATGCATAAATGTTTCTTTATCTCCTGTACAGCTGCAGATGAGAGTGCTGTGGATGTGGACACCCACACCAGCAGGTTGCTAAGGCTGCATTGTGAGGCTGGTGAGTACAAATCTAGCTTGCAGTAGTCAGGGCAAATAAATAGAAAGGAGTAGAATGTCACCTGCCAGTAGTTATAAATGTGTATTGCTTGTACTGAATAAATGAGACATTAGCAGAGTAATAGTGATGTAAAGGATATATATCAATAAAAGTGACAGTAGCTGTCAATAAAACTCAAAACCCCAGATTGTTGTTTCCTTTGTGTGTGGTAGTATGACTCTAAATGTGAACAGGTTCTGCACAGCAACTATGGCTCTGACAGCATTAATTAATTGAGGCTCATCTGACAAAGATTGTGGAGCTGTAAAACAGATTCACGTAAGAAATGTTCCATGCACCAAGATCTGATCCCTGAATAGTAATGTTGTGTTAACCATTGTTTTCTATACTGTAATATGTCAAGGTATGGGTACACAGTATAAGAACTATCTGCCATGCATGAATGTCAGAATTACAAGGCAGATTGTCCAAACAAGAGAGTATTATACAGAAAACAGTCAAGAAACAAAACAGCAGTTCCCCAATTGCTTATTGTGATGCAACACAACTTTTTTTGTACAAACAGGCATGGTTCAAATCCCGGGAGTGGTATTAAGCTGCATGCATAATCTCACCCAAGAATATGTAAATATGTGTAGAAACAGTCAGGTATTGTTAACAGAAATTTCTTCCACAGATCCGCCAGGTAAGAAAAGGTATAAATGAGCTGTAAGAAGGCTCCAATTATACACTGTGTACAACACCCACTGTCCAACCCCAAGGCTGCAAATGACAGTAAGATAAGTAGATACACCAAGGAGTCTCTTCCAAGAAATGTCCCTCAAGTGTCGCGTTGTCACAGCTAGTGGTCACTGCCACCAACAGCCAGGGTGACCGATAGAAATCAAGGCAAGGCAGAGTGTGGCAGTAGCGCACACAAACACACACACACACACACACACACACACACACACACACACACACACACACACACACACACACACACACACACACACACACACACACACACACACACACACACACACACACACACACACACAGTATGGGTGCACATATGTAACCTTGACTATGTGAATATGGGTAGAAACAGTCAGGTAGTGTTAGCAGAAATTTCCTCCACAGGTCTGCCAGGTAAGAAAAGGTATAAATTAGCTGTAAGAAGGCTGTAATTATACACTGAGTACAAACATACCACTGCCCTACCCAGGGCCATAGGTCGATGTAAAGTGAGGTAATACCTGTTGAGTAATGATTAGAGCAATGATCATTAAAGTTGTGAGCAACTGAAGCCTATACAGTTGTTAACTGACATCTCTCTCTCTCCCCCACCCTATCTGCACCAATAATCTAAACACATAAATCAAAGGGTATGCTTTTCATCAAACCTACTGTTGGGACATGTGTTCTATTGTTCTACAAATATTTAAACGGTTGATTAGTAATGTTCCCTGTTTAAATACTATCATTGGTGGCCTGTTGCAATCAATGTAACCTGCATGCCGTTATAATGCCCACCATGGTTCCATATATGCCTATATTCTGTTTGCAATGCAACTGTTTCTAATCTGTTGTTTTTGATTAATGGGAACACCTATGCATGTTGTTATAACTAATCCTCGAATGTCCAAAAACAGCAAGTAAGCAACCAGGTACCAAAGCAAAAAGTCCAGTAATCCACACTAGCACCTCTGTCAGGTGAAGCAATACTGGACACTGAAGATTTTATCCGTGGCTTTATTGCTTCACCTGACAGAGATGCTAGTGTGGATTACTAATCCTGGAATGTGTTGTTCATGACTAACCAACATATGTTGCAAAACATCAACACCATAGCACATCTGGGAAGGCTAATCCCAGAGGATCCACCTGTCCCACCTCAACTGGCTGTGGCAATGAGCCCCAGCACATCTGGGACCGAACCCAGGACCTCCTCGCCCACTGGTCCTGCACCAGCTTCAGGTGGAACCACCTCAGGAGATGGGGCCTGTCCCACCCTGGGAATGGGCACAGACAGGACACTGTCACCCATAGCCAGGTCCAGGGATTGGTCCATAGTGAGCTTTGAAAGGAGTTTGGAGATCAGCTACACCAACTTGATGGCCACATGGTGCATCTTGAGGGTCACCTGCCCCTCCTGCTCAGCCCCCAGCACAACCACCTTTGGAGCCATGAAGGTACAATGGTGACTGCCCATGGGTGGGGACCTCAGTCCCACTGTTTCCATTTGGGGGTTCGTGGGTGTCCAATTCCCAACCACCCTCTCCGTCCAAGGTGTTTACCCCCAACATGTGTCATATACAGTGCCTGTCAGCTGTCTTGTCTGTCTTGTCTGTCTTCCTACCCAACTTACCTCCCCAAATATACCTACTATCCTTCCCCAACATCCCACTCTCACCTTATAATAAAACAAAAAAAAAGGCAGTCTGTTCCCCCCAAAAAATGTTGCCCCATACATAGCTAACCATTTCACACATGTGTCCACCGGATACATGTAATCTGGTCTAATTAGCTTAACAACACATTACTGTTGTCCTCACCCCTCTCTCCGGGGTTTGAGTGTCCAAATACACCTCCAAATTCTGTACAAATGCACAGCTGCTGCTGTATCAGAAATAGACAGCTAAGGACCTTCCTTACACCCATCCTGCACATCCCTAGCTATTTTTCATATTGTTTTTCCCTCTGTGTGCCCCCCTTTTCACCACTTTCCTATCACACCTTTTTTCTTTTCTTTTAAAGAAATTAGCATGGGATAAGTGGGAGTAAGCTGCAGTAAGCGAGTTTGCATGATGCTAAGAGATGCCTACACAGGTTAAGCAGTTTCCCGTTTAACCATGTGTTATCATCGCTTACCATCATGCAAACCCATGCAAACCCGCTTACACCTGCCTTAATCACCCTGTCTCCATCAGCCACTGTTCTGCCCAGCAACAAAATAATCAGTCCTTTCAAGACTTGAACCCAAGCTGCTATACACCATAGTTAGAGCAATGTACCACCACACCACCTGTGTTGTAATAAAGAATGCTGCTTTTTCAAATATATCATTCAGTACAGGTATAGAATAGTAGGGAGCAAACACTGTGGAATCAGTCATGTTTAGTATATATATATATATATATATATATATATATATATATATATATATATATATATATATATATATATATATATATATATATATATATATATATATATATATATATATATATATATATATAAATATACACATATAGATGTGTATGGTGATAGATAAATATGAAAAAGTATATACATTAGATATATGGAGCTATATATATATATATATATATATATATATATATATATATATATATAAAACAAATACGTATAGAATATATACATATATATTGCTATATAAATATATGTATAGATATCAAAAAAGGAATATGTATATATAAATAAACTTTCAAGACCGGAAAAACATAACTATTTATTAGTCGACAGTGGTGGAGGGTTAATAGTTATTAGTTATTGTTATGATTATACATCATGATTATTATTTTACAATATATATTATTGATTCATATTTTATTATTTAGTAATTTTAGGTCTAGATACGCTAACTTTTAGACTTGTTTTATTTAATGACAGTATTAAACCTATACCGAGTAGCCAAAATTTATGTTATGTTATATTATATGTTGCATGTCATATTTTATATTTCTATTATTTAGTGAGATATGATTAATAGTATTTTTTTGGGTAGCTGTTCTAGTTATTTAGATACTTAGGACAGTATGCATTAATTTCATTACATTCATTATATTCATTATATTAGTTATTTTACTTGAAAGCAGGCAAGATACAATGTATGCATAGGTAATCTTTGATTAGGAAGCGTCGCGCTTCCATTATTATTATTCATGCTGTAGGTTGAACACCATTATTTTTATGTTATTTTAAATATTTTACACATTTATCTACTTTATACAGTTTAATAATCAAAATATTGGCTTTTTCTTTTAGTTCCAAAGCCTGCTATTATTACAGTCTCGGTGTATGAATTTTTATTATGTTAATGGAGAATTGCAAATGTACCTTAGTTAGCTGTGATCTGTACCTTTAAGGAGCTAAAGGGAGAGCAAGGGGCTTGGTTAAGTGTTTCAATGCTGGTATTTAAACTCACTTATAATGGTGTGGATGTTTTGCTTGTCTGAAGAAGTTAGTGCAAGGTACTAATGAAAAGCTTTTATAGTGGCTTAATAAAATTTGTTGTTTTTCATGTTTTTTACATTTTGGACTGGGCTGAGTCGAGTTCTTGGCTTTTGAATTAGCGGTGGTTTTCGCGAATATGTATATATATCAGCATAGATATATCTAAAAAAATGTATATATATATATATATATATATATATATATATATATATATATATATATATATATATATATATATATACATATATATATATATATATATATATATATATATATATATATATATATATATATATATATATATATATATATATATATATATATATGCACACACACACACACACACACACACACACACACACACACACACACACACACTCACACATATGTGTATATATATATATATATATATATATATATACAGATATATATATATATATATATATATATATATATATATATATATATATATATATATATATATATATATATATATATATATATATATATATATATATATATATATATACTCATAACATGTAGTGGAGTCATACCCAGCACTATACTGCTTTACCTCTTAGTGCAAGAATTCTGGACAAAGGCTGTCAAAATGGGGGACAATGGGCCCAGACCAGGGACATAATGTACGTACTGCAGTTATAAATGTAGAATGCTGCCACAGTAACAGGGTTTGTGTCAGCATACACGTTCAGAAGGATGTGAGTTCTGAAACTGAAATGTATGTCATCATTTACAGACATAAATCCCGACATCATCACAGTGATTTACCGCAGAATGAAAATACTGTTTCTGTGGAACAGAAAATACATGTGAGCAATAATCCTGGACAGTCTGAAACAATCTGGCCAGTCAAGAGGTATGCACAGAACCTCTTAGTGCAAGAAATCTGGACCAAGCCTGACCAGGGAGCAGGGTGTAAAGCCATGTAACTGTGAACAGATCCCAAATACTGGAGTAGATAAGGTGACACAGTTGATGCAGTACCACCCTCCTGTCTGTTGTAACATATATTGGCTGGAATAGTCCAAGTCCAAAACAAAATTACTTCCCAGTAGTTACTGACATAAATCTTCACATCATCCCACTGATGTGTCAGACATACACAACACTTATAGGGGCCAGGCAACAGTACCTCTGATAAATATCGGGACATAATATCACAGTAGGGAAACTACACTGAGCTGCTAGGCATGT
>NC_056741.1:87467645-87715145 GCF_019279795.1 Protopterus annectens
CTGAAACCTGACAAAAGGGACTGCTAAAATGACTGTTATCTGCAGGACTGCTAAAATACAGCAATGGGAAGTATACTGGGTTTGAACGGACCCAAAATATTTAACTTATAAACACACACACACATAAACGCAAACTTTACATTTGCCAGAACTGAGATTAGAACTTCTACCTAACTAGTTATTTGCATGATAGCGTTACACAGTTATCACACATGCCACAGAGCTTATAGAGTTGAGGTCTGATGAAAGGGACATCTAAGGTGACTGATATCTGCAGGACTGCTAAAGGAGGGCAATGGGAAGTGTACTGGGTTTGAATTTACCCACAAGTTTTAACTTATAAACACACACACATTTTTACATTTGCCAACACTGAGAGAGATTAGAACTCCTACCTAGCTAGTTATTTGTACTATAGTGTTACGAAGTTATTGCACGTGCCACAGAGCTCATAGTGCAGAGGCTTGAGGAAAGGGACTTCTATGGTTACAGACATCTTCAGGACTGCTAAAGTAGGGCAATGGGAAGTGCACTGGTTGGGAAAGGCCTGTTAATTCCTATATCATACTGACAATTCTCTAAGTGTATGAGCATGCCCAATGTGACCTTCTATAGTAAATGTGGGTCTCCATTCGGGGGATTGTTGTACTCCAGTCTGGTTTGCTTTTTTGCTGCAGCCATACCTCTTAACCTGTTGGTGAAGGATATCTGGAGATAGCCTATCAAAATGGGGAGACAATGGGCCATATGGTGATTGTGGCTATTTCTCTCAATAATGTATGGGTTGCTAGGGTTACAGGGTTTGTTTTAGCAGACATCTGACATATATGATGTTTGTCACTGTCATGTATTGTTTCAGTACCTCATGACATACCTCCTCAGATCATCACAGTGATTTACCTCTAGGAATACAAGATGGATGATGCATACACCAATATTATGGGCTAAATGCTATACATTCTTGCACAATCCAGCCTGTTGACAGCTGTGCCTACAACCAATTGACTGCTGGAGCTATGGAAATGGTCCAGCACAAGGTGGAATCTCTGTGCATTTCTGTTCTGGCATGGTCTGATTTCCAGTCCACAGTTAGGTAATATAAGTCAGGCAGGATTAGGGTGACAATCAGACTCCAGATAGATTTGTAAGGGATAAGATATGGATGGGTGTCCTGGGTCAGATATGTTGGCCTATAGCTACCAGTACTTTGCATAGGGGTCTTCTCAAAGGTTGACTGCACTTGAAGGGTCTTGTGTGCATGTCAGACTGTTTGACCAGCTTGGAGGTGTGTGTGTCTCACATTTATGCATGGCCCACCTCATTTTGCTTGGCTGGCCACAGTTTGGGATCAGGATGTTGCATAGGATGAGTGATCAAGGAAGGATGTGCTAAGCCCCATGGCTATGGGCACTGCAGTTTCAGACTTCATACACTTCAGAAAATTCCATGCTAATACAATCATTCCATCAGCTTTCTAACATTATTAGAGCAGTATTTCAATGGTGTCCTAATCTTTGGACCTTTATCATCCCATTATTCATGGTTTTGTCCAGATTTCTGGCTCTCTGATGCTGGTAGGTTTGATCCTAGCAGTTAGCAGCATGGCCATTCTTTGTATTTTGTAGACTGTGTTATGTTGGTGTTATGGACCCCATGACAGTCCCTAACAGGGCACTGTGGTTGAGGCATGGGCATTTGCCAGAGGCTTGTAGGCCATGTGTGACAGATGCAGGCCATCTGTAGCAAGGCAGTGCATTCTGATGATCATATGTTCCCAGGATGCTGGCAGTGGACACCCCTGGGATGGCACCATTAAGTTGGCTGGGTGTTACTGACAATTTCTTTCTGTTCATGTTGAGCCATCACTCTAGTTGACAGCTGGATGCTGCTTAAGGCTAGGGACATGCTAGTTTCTATGGGACTATGGGGGGACACATCTGTACACAATACACAATTGAACAGACTGTGCCGATATTTGCTCAACATTTTGGCCCATTTAGCACAGTGGTTTGCCTTATCTTTGAGACTACAGGCATAGCAGTATCAACCACAGGTCAGATTGTTCTGGCATAAACATTTTTAGTTTCAGAGCCATACTGCCACTGCCAGACCTGCTGTGATATCACTGTGTAAGTCTGCAGGTGGGAATTTCATGGATTTCACCATGTAGGGGTCTTTAACAGACATTTCTGTATGGTTTTCTACAGCTGATCTGCTGCATGAGGTTGGGGGTGAGTATGGGACCCCCGCTTTGACATCCATGTATGTGACCTATGACCCCCAGTTATTTGGCTCACCACACATACCGCAGTGGTATTTGACAACTAGGGTGGTATTGCATAGTTTGGGTAAGCCAGTACTGGGCATACACTTCTTGCTGTCCCACAGACCTTTCAGTTGTCTGCTGCTATCTCAGTAAGCCTCCCCATTCCCTTGCATGCTTGCATCAATACCATAGAGGCACTATCAGAACATTCTACTCTGTTCATTTATTGTTAAGAAGACTGACTTAACTTATGCCTGAGGCAGTTGTGAGGACGGTGCTTGAGGGATGACTATGTCAGACGTACGCAGTACACTGCCTATACATTGTAATATATAGGTGGTGTGATGTTTGGCATCCATTTTACTGTGTGTGCGAGTCAGAAAGAGATATCAGTTTCTTGGGCCCTACAGTGTTAGTGTATGTGCTATGCATTGCCTCTTTGCCAAGAACAGGGCATACTGGGCACACCTCTGTCTGCCTACAGGGGCAGGCTCAGGATGTTCATCCTCTGAGTAAGACCTTGGCAATGGTGGGAGTATGTGTGGCCCTCCCCATTTTGTTCCTGCTGCAGCTGTTTTTGCAGAATCATATTGTATAGCATAACACATACTGTGAACATGTGTGCACAAGTGACTGAAGAGTACTGCAAGACTCCACTGGCTATGTCAAGGCAGCAGAAGTTTGACTTGAGCATCCCAAACACACACTCTGTAATGATCCTGGTTTCTGCATGTGCCTCATTATGGTATTCTTGTGTGGGTGTGTGTGCATTTCTGATGGGTGTCATCAGCCACGGCTCCAGTGCATAGTCAGCATCCCCCACCTGATGGCCATATGGGATATCCCCACTGGCAAATGCCTGGTACAGCTGTGATGAATGACAGATGTGGGAGTCATAGCTTCCAGGGCTGCCAGCACACACATTCATGATAATGCCCTGGGCATCGGACTTGACCTGGAAGTTGATGGCTTGGAACCCCTTGCAGTTTAGGTAGACTATACCCTGGTCACCAGGCTTTGATGTGGATTTGCGTGCAGTCTATGGCACCCAGTACCTCCAGATATTCTGCTACATGGTGGAAGAGAAGCATATCGTTGGTCCTCTCCTCATGGGTGCTGGGGAAGTAAATGTGCTCAGCGGCATGTGGTCGCATGGCACCCAGGAACTGGTGGAGTATCCTGGATGCAGATGCCTGTGAGACCCCCATGATATCCCCAGCTGGTCTTTGCAAAGTACCTGTAGCTAGTATTCTTAAGGCTACACATACCTTGGTATCCACTGGGGTGGGTTCCCGTCTGTTGGTTCTGGGTCTGAGGCGAGGCTGGCACAGATCAACAAGTTGCTGAAGTATGTCCCTGTCCACCTTGTAGCGCTCTATGATCTATAGATCATGTAGCCCCTGGTAGGTTACCCTGGGTCTGAACACTTTTCTCCTCCTCATCAGTCTGAGTTGGTTATCAGTACTATCCTCCTCAGCATCCTTGGCCTCTTGCACATACTGAGAGATCAAAGCGACAGCAGCCCCTAACATTTTTTGCTAGTTTTGTCAGTTAAAATTACTCCATATGTGTACAGCTATGGCGCAGAGTTTGTAGGGAAAAACAGACTGGAAGGTGTTTGCACAGTTTATAGTGATGTGCTGCAGATGCTGCCTGTGTAAATGGCTGACTTTGGGACATTCCACCTGCTAGCTATTTTACTTGTATTTGAGTGCCTGTATTTTGCTATTTCCCTTTTTTTTCTTTTCCCCCTTCCCATCTCCACTGCTTTTAAGCCCCGAGGCACGGTGTGCAAACCCGCTGACTAAATGTAAACAGTTCTGCTATTTCCATTTTTTTTTGTTGTTTAACTCCCAGTGGATGCCAAGCACACCCATTTAGCTAAGGTAAACACATTTTAGCAGAAATGGCCCTCCCTGGATGTGAACACGCTCTTCATTTCATGGTGTAAGACATTACAGCCTTAGACACATACCCTTGCTTAGCTGTGCTTAGCTAAGTGCAAACCTGGGCAACGGAGCTCCAATGTGCTTGCAGCAAGCATGACACACCCCCTTTTCATGTTAACTGCTCCTCCTGCGTACACTATTCTGTTCTAGCACCATCACAGTTAGGTGCAGCGTGGACTTAGACTATTTTGTGATTCAGTAAATTTCCCCTCATTTGCATACCCACTGCCTTAGTCCACAGTTACTGCTCTAACATGGAGCCTTTCCCCTTGACAACCAGTGTTTCCTGGTAATGTTTTGACTCTGCATGCCATTGACTATGATGGCAAAATGCAGATTTCCCCTAAAATTGAGTTTTCACATTTTTTTTTGGCATGATCCCATTTGCGCACTGCTACCCTATGCTTAAACGTCTGAGATCGGCCAAAAAAATACTTTGATTTTTTTTATTAAATTAAACCCTTTCCCATGCCAATGGCCATATATTTGGCCATTAGCATGCCTAAAGTTTATAATACATGCTTTTATTTGAGCTGTCATGCTTCCATTTTGCTGTTTGCAGAAATATGTTTAGTTAGTAACTGAACACATTTCTGCAACTAACACTGTTCCTGCACAAATACCTGCTTGCTTCCTGAATCACTAATTCACCTCATTTACATATGTTTCACCAGCAAATGAGGTAATTAGCATTCTGCATGGCTTTCCATGCAGGAAGAGAGTCGGCAGGCTCGTGCACGTCAGATAAGCTGTTTCCTGAATTGCTCGGCGGCCATATTCCATGCAGGAATGGCCACACTGTTCCTGCATGGAAAAAAAAGTTTAATGAATCCCAGGGTATATTATTACAAAATTGTCTTGGTGACATAAATACCTTTAAATCAATTATCTTAATACGATTTTAATATTTACCCTTCACTCTTACGTATTTCTGTCAACATATCTTGGATTTCTTTACACATTGTCCTCAGAACACTTTCTCCTGCCTGGTAAATGTTTTATTGTATTTACCCTTACAGTTTACCCTTCCCTCTTATTTATTTCTGTATTCCTCTGGATGATTGATGTACACATTGCACTCAGTACACTCTTATTGCCTGCTACAGCTTTCATTATTTGCCCTATGTAGCTGTTTGCGCTGTTCATGTGAGCACGCTTAGCAGGTTTGCCCATAGGCAGGCCTGCTTATTTATTCTATGTGTTCTTGATGCTCAACCCATTTACATGGTTACCAACACAGAAACATGCTTGTACTCAAATAGGCATGATGATCAGTATGCATATGTGATTGGCACTACTGTTCATTGAGCTAACATGTAAACATTGTGTAGGCTTTGTCTATAAGTACCAGAGAATGACCCGTGAAGGTTCACCAAAGGTGTGCACAATATGACACATTTTTAAGTGAATCCCAATTTTCAAATTTAAATAAGTTCAGAGGCTGAAAATGACTCAGCAATGTGGGAAGAGACCCATTCATACTTAAGAGAACAGAGGAGTTTCCATAGTTGCTTGGGACCACATGACTTCATATACCTCTCAACCTCTTACAGCAAAAAATCTGGACAAAGCCTAAAATTATGGGGGACAAATAAGGACAGATTTTAAATATTGCTCTTACAAACTCAGAAAGTTGATAGAAAAATAGAATAATATGTTTTACATTAATATGAATTTTCTGAAGGATGTGGAGTCTTAAACTCAAATGTTTGTCATTATTTCATGACTCCATTTCTCAGCTATTTGCCAGAAAGGGACAAATATTGGGAGGACACACACCGAAAATATGAGGCAGAAATCTGGACAATCTGTGAAAACCTGTACAGTTGAGAGGTATGCCTCTAGAAAGAGTCAGATAGATCCACAAACTGAACTCAAAGAATTTCAATGTACCTTGAGCAAGACAAATTATCAACGTATATCTTGGTTTAATTTCTCAGAGTATTTTGAGTTTATAATGTCATGACTGGAATGGCTCCCCCTCATACGTCAAGGTATGATTAGAGTTCATGAATTTAGTATTGTGTCAGTGTTTTGATGTTAGAAAAGCGTGCTCTTTTCAGCACCTGCAATGTGCCCCGAATTGTCTCCTTCTGTGATTCATAAGGGATTACAGGTATTGGTAGCATATCTTATAAGTATTTTTATTAGACCCATTGCCCTTACTGCTATTGGAAATGTCTGGGTATCTTTCTTCCACATTGCTCTCGTTTCAACCTGCAAATCCTGATATCTGTGTCTCCTTGTATGTAAGGCAGTGTAATCACTGGGTGCAGCAGTTTCAATGATCAATGCTACTTTTTTTTCAAGGAACATCTATTCTTGACCACTCTGTAATGGGTGATTACATATGTTGTTCACTTTATCATTCTCTATAATGCTTTGTGGTTTATGTTTGTAATGTTTCTCAGCTACTTCTATATTATATTTTTTGCTCAATCTTCAATGTAACTGCTTGCCACATTACCGTGCCTTTCAGTATATAGGACCTCTGCTATATGAGTATCACACCCAGCAACAAGATGTGCAATTGTTTCCAGTTCTTTATCTACAGAACTTGCATTTGTCTCTTTCTCCCATCTTATCAAAGGATTTTGTAAACCAATGTGTACATAGTTCACTATCCTGGGCCACCATTATTAACCTTTCAGAGGTCACTGCTCAAGAGTCTCTAAGAAGCACAATGGAGAGAGAAATTTAAGATGGTCCGAGTATCAGGATACATGTGTGTTAGAGATTCCATGACTCCGTCAACACATGCTGTGATGGTTACAATGGATTATGGGTAATAATCATCTTTTTTGTAATTTTTAACAGTTCACTTTGCGGTCTTCCCAGTATCTAAATTTTCCAAGATGTCTGTATTCACACCTCTTCAGCATACCATTTTCTGTGACTTCATTTACTGATGGCAATGAATTTACAGTGTTTCTATGAAACATCAGGACTTTGAACCAAGATTTTTGCATATTGTTGGTCCTGATAACAGCTATTCCTTTTCCTTTAAGTGCATTTTCCTGTCACCTCTTTGCTGATTATTTTGTGGCATGCCTTATTAAAACACTATCCTGCTGCAAAAATACATAAAGTAAGGCAGGGTATGAAAACTTAAGTGCATGTATTTTCTTTGTCATGATAACTTGTGCTTTCTCCTGAGAGGTATTTTCCAGCCATCACCTTGATGACATCTCCCATTGTATACCTTGCAGGTACACTGTTATGCTTGAACAAAGTCAGGGGATCAAACCCGGGTACATGCACTTTGCTTGTCCTGCTAATGACTGTTCCAGTCCTCTAAAATATGATTTCCAATGATCTTTGTGGCAGGTCCTGCTAATACAGGGATCTAGAGCAGATCAGTGACACAGGCAGGGGATCATTTTCTTTCTTGATTGTTTCTGGTTTGGTGCTGTCATTTGTTACATTTCCCTGAATGTAAACTGCCCTGTAATGAGGATGCACATTATGTGGTGAAGACTGGCATTTTCTTACATATGTTTTTTTTTTTGTTTCTTCTGCCACTGTTGAGAAGGGCTTTTTATAGATATGAGGTCTTAGTTGCAGTAATGACATATTTGATTGATATGTGTACTTAGGTAGGACACTTGCAACAGGAATGCTACAGTGGATAACCTTGTAAAGCAGTTCTTTCAGACATTGTAATATGAGAGATTTTTTTTCTGTTTTCTTTTGAAGTTTTTGATTTTTTTCTTTGCAAACCACCTGCACATGTAACACCTTTCAGATGGATGGATTTTCAAGCTGTTGTACTCTGATGTCTATAGTGTCTCACTTTGTTAATGCAATCTGGAGCATTTCTCCCCGGGCCTCCGCTGAAAACAGGCTCTGTGGAACCTAGTCGGACATTCCCGGTCAACAAATGTTAAATAAATAAAATAAATAAATAAAATAAGGCTGTACAGTCATGAGGACTGAATTGCTGCATTCACTCATCTCTGGACAGCTATATTTTTGTTTTTCATTACCTTCACTGCATACTGCCCCTGCTTGGCTAACATTCCTTATTGTTGCTGGGTATGATACAGTTTGTCACATCATGTTAGTGCATTACTTTAGTATCCTGCGTCTCCATGGGGTCCCCTTCATATGATCAAACTTTCAAAAGTTTGACTGTCATATGGCCAAGACCATACAATCAAACTTTTAAAAGTTCAAATGTTCTTAACGGAGATCTCCATACAGTGAGGAAGGGGAAGACTTCCCTTTTTCACACTGTAGTGCGATCTCAGAGTTGGTATACTTAAATAGCAGGGTGTGTGGGTGGTGCAGCCCCTCACATGGGGGGTGCAGGGGGGCTTGCCCTCTACTAAAACTGTTCAGTTAATTTTTTTTTGTTTTACTTTTTTTATAAGATGTTCGAACTTTTAAAAGTTCGATCAGCTGAAGTAGACCCCTCCAATGTATACTTTACTTAATTAAAATATCCATATTGTCATAGATATTTATGGTCTACATTTCCATGGGATGTTTTACTGTGCAGATCACTATGCACATTATTATCTTCCCCATGAGTTCTGTTACTGATCTACCTCAACTCCAGCCCCGGTGTCTTTGTTTGCCATTCCGTTGTTCATATATTTACATACATACAGCATATGCTGCTGCCTCAACTCCAGCCCCGGTGTCTTTGTGTTTGACATTCCGTTGTTCATATATTTACATACATACAGCATATGCTGCTGCCTCAACTCCAGCCCCGGTGTCTTTGTGTTTGCCATTCCGTTGTTCATATATTTACATATGTACAGTATATGCTGCTGCTGATTATATCATTTTTCAGCATGTGTGCACATGCACACAGACATCAACCACTATAGCTTATTGTGCACACTTATTGCTTACTTATTTTATTCATACATGGCCACAGTGTGGCTTACCACTGTCTAGCTACGAGCCTGTGCTACAGTCATCTGGTGAGGCTTCTTGTAATGCAAAGTGCCTTGGCTGCATGCATATCTGATTAGCAATGCCATGTTAGGAAACATAAATATCGTCAGGTTGGCCATGATGCAGCTGTGCTGTTAATGAATCCCCTGGTAAGTACCTGTTACAATTGAAATAAAGTTAAACATATTAGACTTCAAAGTCTTTATTCTCCTTTACTAGAGCATGGAATTTGTAAATATTTTTACATATTTGTGTGCGGTTTACATATACTTACACAGATACACAGAGTCATACTCTCCACATACATTTCTTTTATTGTAGTATGAACCATTTGAAATGTTTTGTAAATACATAAAATGCAACAGTAGCATTCTTTTTTTACAATGAATAGATGTATTTTGTTATATATGAAGAAAAAAAGATGTTTTGACAGTTTTGACTGCAAAGATCACAGTTCATATTGCACAGTGTAGAACATTTTTTCAACCTACAATTTCTCTTTTTCTAAAGACATTTAGGAACTGTATCTTGTTTTTTTTAAGTTCTACCCATACCATGACTCATATATAGAAGAGGAAGCTGTCCTGTAATTACAAACCTAAAAAGGAGAGAGGAGAGACTGAGTCCACTCACTTTATCTTTCTTTCTGTTTTTTTTTTGTTCACTTGCACTATCTCCTAAATGCGATGGAATCAGAACAGACATATGAAGGGCTTCAGTTTAAATCTGAAGATACATATAACACTTTAGAGCAACTTCAGGAAGAGAAAATAACAGTACACATGGCGTCAAGATTGGAGAAAGGTATGTTGTGGAATTGTAGCATATGATTTGTTTAAAAGTGTGTATATGAGAGGTCTGAGAGATAGAAAAACAATCCTAGTAAATAAAAACTTATCAAATGATGGTACAGCAGAGCTTATATGATGGAAACAAAAACATTTCAAGCAAGATAGTCCTTTTTGAGATCTTCAGTCTAGGTCGTAAATTAGCATCCTTTCCCGTATCAGGTGAGTTTTAAATGAAACTTCATTGAGTAACAGCAGTATCTCAATTTGTATGTATTAGTTATCCTGGTCCATATGAAAGGTATATTTGTGACAGCTTATATTATACCATTACTGTAAAAAAAAAATAGGAAATGCAGCAGTTTTAAAACATCCAGTAACATGCTATCATGCGGAGTTATTAAAATTAAACGCTAATACACTTTATAATAATAATAATAAAGTTCATTACTTTTAAATTGAAATGCATACTGCTATAAAGTTTTACTTATTGTAATTCAGTACTACTGTCCTCAGCTACCACTACCTTACAACTATGAACTATTACTCAGAAGACTTTTGCTTTAATAGAAAAATAGGTAACTTGATCCAAGCTACTTTAGACTGGAATAAACTAATTCTATTCACCCAAGCTGTATTCTAATTCAACCATTCCAAAAATCATCCACTAAACCTAATATAGAGTAGGTGGTATGAAAAAAAAATTACTTAGGATTACTCTGTAAAGTCAAACTCAATCCTACTGATCAAGCACTCATCACTGTTGCACCATCTTTTCTACTATCTTGTATATTTTATGCATTTGCAGTTCTAACTTATGTACAAGCTTGTTATATATAAAAACAATTTATACTGTCTACCACTCAAAGACATGCCTGGATGTAGATCCTAATGATAGCTTATACTCCCTACTGAAATAGTCTATAATATTATCTGCAGTCCTAACATATGCCCTGTCATCAGCAATATATTTTAATGGTACATAACACTTACACAGGTATAGCCTCTAAATCAAAACATAAATCTTACACATGAGATTAACTCTACTCTATACATGTAAAAAGCAATAGAGCACTATGTTTCCATTGCAACATGGTCTAACATGATATTCAAGTGCAATTCTAGGTCTCTGTGTGGCAAAAAATACAACAATTGCATCCAGAAAAAAGGAAATTATTACTTCTCTATACTCCTCCCTCATTAGACCAATAATTGAGTATAATGCCCCATTTGGTGTGTACCTCTCCAAACATCTGCAACAACTAGAAGGTCCACAGAAATACCTCACAAAGAGAATCCATGGCCTCCAACACCTGTCCTATGCAGACAGGTTCAAATCACTATCACTCTACTTGGTATCATACAGATTGCTAAGGGGTGATCTGTGTCTCCCACCCTGCTAGAGATGCTCCATATCCATAAGTCTAACTCCTCACACATTACCAACTCAAAAGGCCTGAATCTAATATGTGACATCAATAAAACCTGCAGGAGAGACAGGTTTGTCTCCCAGAGGTTGCCCCATCTCTGGAATAGACTTCCCATACACCTCAAACAGAGTACCTCACTAACTCTCTTCAAGAGAAGCTTTGATGACTGGATGCGAAACCACAAATTTGTCCCAGCAGTTCCACATGTATCCCTCATTGACAAGGGTGATAGGTACTGAGTGAGGTTTCTTGATGGGGATAAACTCTTGGCAAGGCTTGTAAGGCCCCAAGGGCCATTAGCCTAGAAACCTACTATGATCCTATGAACAATAATTTATTTATTTATTTAGTTGGTGCTAAAGAAACATAATTAATGTTTTATATTTTAGAACTAAAATCATTTAGTTAAATGCAGTTTACCATAGCATGATAAAAAGTGTGTGCAATTGATCATTAAATAGTACCAATAAATGAATCATAATTATTTTGAATTATCTTATCTATGCTTCTTTATAAAATGTCAATACATATTTGAGTAGTTTACAATTCTAAAAAAAATGTGAAATATTACAGTTCAGATTTATTAGAGAATTTGTTTTAGATATGTACGGCAAGAGCTTTTCTTTGATATGTAATCAAGATGATAACAGATGTTTGAATGTTATTGTTAATAAAAAGCTATTTATTTATTTAAATTTGTTAACCATGGTAAATGGAAGAAACAATTTACCATCAATATTTTTATTTTTGTATACTGCAAAGCTATAAGCATTTTAATAGTTTTGAATAAATGAATAATTAATTAATTAAATATGTGGAAGCCAGTGGTTAGCAATATCTAGTAATGTGGCATTTTATGTTCTTCTTTAAAGCATCAACAGTGGTGAAAGGTAAGTGCAAGCACTGAGTATGCAGAGAGTCCTTACACCACTCGTTTATAACATAGTACATCGATGGCATTAACTTCAGTCTGAGAAAATACCCTTACTGGCTAGTGACAATGAAGGTCAGCAGGAGGGGGTCTGAGTGAAAATAAATGCTATGCTTGTGTGTGTGTGTGTGTGTGTGTGTGTGTGTGTGTGTGTGTGTGTGTGTGTGTGTGTGAGTGCATGTGCATATCCACCTAGTTATCAATCTATCTATGTATGTGTAGATTTGTATACAAATACATGTATATATATATATATATATATATATATATATATATATATATATATATATATATATATATATATATATATATATATATATATATATACATATACATATATACACACACACACAAACACACACACACACACACACACACACACACACACACACATGGAGAGAGAGAGAGGGACAGACAGATACATATGGATATATGTCAGGTGATCTAACTCACGTTAGTTTGACTTGCATATAGTTGACAAAAATTGACTGATCTCTTCATATACGCAAGCTACTCTGCAAGCTATAGGAAATCATCCCAGAACTTGCAAACAAAATACAATTGGTTTTGCAGAGGGGAAGTTTATTTATTTATCTATTTTATTTTATGTTTGTTTACCGGGAAAGTCCGACCATGTGAGTAACCCATTTTCAGAGGATGCCCATTTGGTGGTGAAGCCCCACTAGTTACAGAGAAAACATAATCTAAGAAGCTACAGTGATAGGATGAGACAACAGAAATAACCCCACAGAGAATACACAGTATAAGAAAATACAAACTTAAGTTGAGACCTTCAAAAAAAGTCATATAAGTTACAAAGAATACATATATTATTTATTTTATTTATTTATTTATTTTTTATTTTACATTTGTTGACCGGGCTAGTCTAGCTGGACAAATATCCGTTTTCAGTAGAGGCCCGGGGAGAAAAGCTCCAATTATCAGAAGTAAACAATCATTAACAATAAAAAATATTAAGCAAAATGCAATAAGTACAAAGGTGGACTTATGTATGAATTAATGGAAACAAAAAAAGCAGAACAACAATTTTTCAGAAAATAGTTGGTTAATAATAAAATTACAAGGTAAGCAACATTCAGCAGTTAGATACAAAAAAAAATTCAAGATGTGATAACATGGTGGAGGGAAGAAGAAAAAAAATGTTAGAGACAATCTCAAAGTTAAGACTGTCAAAAATTAAAATATGTTGTTTAGAGGGACAGTTGGGCAAAGGGGGGAAGTTGGGAGTAGTAGAGAAGTAATTTCAGTCAGGATTAGCACAAGGACACAGCTATTGAGTTTTAAGATGTTCTTTGATATGTCTTTTGAAAACGGATGTAGAGTCTAGGTTTGTTATTTCCTGAGGTAGTTGATTCCAGATTTTCCCAACAGAATTTGAAAATAATGAGTCCCCAGCTTTATTCTTTGATTTGGTTAAGGCTACAAGGAGTTTATTAGCGTAGTGTGGCTAGGTTTTATAAGGTGAAATCAGTTTTGTAAGGCTAGGGGTAGCATCAGGATAGTAAAGGGTCTTATGAATGATAATTAATTGTTGATAGAGTAAGTGGTTGTTGAGTTCTAACCAATCTAGTTGCTTGAGGTTAAGACAATGGTGGGTTCTAAAAGGGGTAGCAGTAATGAATCTAGTAATACTATTGTAACAGGTAGAAAGTTTGGTGATGTTATTTTTAGACAAGTTTGTATATATAGCAGAGGCATAGAAAAGGGTGGAGATCAGGTGGGTTTGGGCCACTGTTTTTCTAGCAGTTGGGGTAAGAAAGGGTTTAATTCTGTAGAGAGTACCGATTTTTTTGTTAACTGATTTAATGGTGTTGTTAATGTGGTCATCAAAATTAAGATGGTTGTCAATAGTTACACCTAATAGGCGAGTGGTCATATCTGGACTAATACAGGTAGCATTGTTAGAGGAGATAGTGAAAAAAGGTGTTGGCGATTTGTGTGTCGGGGTAAAGAGAAGAAGTTTTGTTTTTTTGGGATTAAGAAGGAGGGAGTGTTCCATAAACCATTTTTCTACATTATGGAAGACTGTTTGGGTGAGGGACTGGAGGGAGGAAACGTTATTAGCAGCACAGATTAGAGTTGAGTCATCAGCATATTGAATGCAGATGGCTTGGGGTATATTCAAATGAAGGTCATTGATAAATAAAGAAAAAAGAAGGGGACCTAGGATTGAGCCTTGTGGAACCCCAATGTTTACTGGAAGTAAGGAGGATAGGTTTTTGTCCCATAGGACTGCTTGTTACCTATTTTGGAGGTAATTCCTCAACCATTAAAGAGTTTGTGAGCCAAGTGAATAGAGATTTAGTTTGTCCAGAAGTATATTATGGTTAACCATGTCAAAGGCCTTTGACAGGTCTAGGAATAGTGCTGATGAGAAAAGATTGTTGTTCCTATTATTATTTATGGCATCAGAGAAGGAAAGGAGGGCAGTTGTAGTACTGTGGGAAGGTCTAAAACCATGTTGACTATTGGCTAGAAGTTTGTTTTGTAGAAGGTAGTTAAGAATTTGTTTATGTATGCATCCTTCCATAATCTTTGCTAATGGGGAGAGTAAGGCAATAGGGCAAAGTTTGAGAGCTCAATAGAGGAGCCCCCTTTATGTAGAGGTATTATATGAGATATTTTCCATAAGGTGGGGATTTTTCCTTCAGAGATAGTCCTATTAATAAGAATGGATATGGGGTAGTATATAGCTTTTGCAGCGATTTGTAGGTATTCTGATGGGAGTTGGTCAGCGGATGGGGTGCAAGGTTTAAGTTTCTTGAGAAGCTTATAAATAAGGGATGTAGGAACTGGTTGAATGTGAAAGGCATTAGATGAAGTGTTAGAGGTATTAGGTAAGGAGGTAGTAGAAGAGGGTAATGAATTAGCTAGGGTTTGAATGGCTTCTGTAAAATACTTGTTAAAGGCATCTGGGATCAGGGTGGAGTTGTTGAGGTTAAAGCCTGAAGGGGTAGGAGTAGTTGAATGTCCTGGTTTAAGAAGTTTGTTAATACCTGTCCAGAATTTTTGGGGGGATTGTTGACTAGTTTGTTGAAGGTGAAGATAATATTCCTTTTTATCTGAAAGAGTATCTTTCTTAGTGGCATTTCTTAATTGCTTAAAGAGTAGGTGATCAGATGTACATTTGGTAGTTCTCCATTTAGCCCAAATTTTGTTTCTAAGGAGCATTTTTTGTTTAGTTTGAAATAAGAAATACAAAACATATGATGAGATGATCAACTTTAACTCCTTTGGCAAATATTAATCATAAATGTGTTATAAAGAACATCATACAATTAGAGAAGCAACATCACACTTATTTGCAAAGAACATTATAATATTTAGAGAAACACAGATAAATGTCTTAGTGGTTAAAAAAGTAGGAGGCGAGATTTGAAGGTAGCTTAGTAAATTCAAGATCTGTTACTGAAATTTCTCAGGAGTGTTCATTCAGGATTTAGACAAGAGTAAAGCCAGGAGTTAGATAGGTGGGACTTGAGAAGTGTTTTAAAACTCTGGGTGTTAGCAGTGGCTAGTATATGCAACACCTGCTACTTCCATATACTAACTCCAAGATTGTACAACACTGGGGAAAGGGTATATTCCCCAAATGTGTGTGCATGTGTGTGTGTGTGTGTGTGTGTGTGTGTGTGTGTGTGTGTGTGTGTGTGTGTGTCAGTCTCTTCTGTCTTACCTCAGTCTATCAATACAACCAACCATTCACTTCTTTCTGAACTAATAACTCCCTGTACATATTACAACATCCAATTAAACAACTCATAATAGAACTTCCACAATACTAGCTTGTCATGCCTAATGTGCATTCTGTCATTGAAGTTTTTATACAAAATGAAACTGTATGAACACCAAATGCTGTAACACATATGTGTAAGTACATCTCAACCCTACCTGCTTCCTATCACATAATGATATCAACAAACTTAAGCTATGCCTGCACCAATAGAATAGTGCATTACATGCTATTAACTTTTGTAAGTAAATCATAAACTTCTAAAACTCCCACTACTTAAATATACTTCTACCCTATTTGTCTTCCTTCCCACTGCAGTTATCTCACAGATATATCTGAATAGCTACACATCCCACCTATACCCCACCAAAACAGCTCTAATGCTGTATATTTCAATTTCAACCTTCTTCTTCATTCATCTTCATTCAATAACTGCCATTATTAATGATCTTCCCACTCGAAAAAGTACTAATACCCCCCCTTCTCAACCTCTCCACCTCATCCTTCAAACTCTTTCTCCCTCACATTAAATACATACTCTCTAAACTCAAGCCCTGCTCCCCCTCAACTGATAATCTACCTTCTTACTTCCTACAGATTGCAGTTGAACCCCTAGCCTATCCTGTATCCATCCTGATCAACCGATCTATCACTGAATCATATGTTCCAGTATACTACCTACTGAAATAGTCTATAATATTATCTGCAGTCCTAACATATGCCCTGTCATCAGCAATATATTTTAATGGTACATAACACTTACACAGGTATAGCCTCTAAATCAAAACATAAATCTTACACATGAGATTAACTCTACTCTATACATGTAAAAAGCAATAGAGCACTATGTTTCCATTGCAACATGGTCTAACATGATATTCAAGTGCAATTCTAGGTCTCTGTGTGGCAAAAAATACAACAATTGTATCCAGAAAAAAGGAAATTATTACTTCTCTATACTCCTCCCTCATTAGACAAATATTTGAGTATAATGCCCCATTTGGTGTGTACCTCTCCAAACATCTGCAACAACTAGAAGGTCCACAGAAATACCTCACAAAGAGAATCCATGGCCTCCAACACCTGTCCTATGCAGACAGGCTCAAATCACTATCACTCTACTTGGTATCATACAGATTGCTAAGGGGTGATCTGTGTCTCGCCTACAAGGCAATCTTGGACCCCATCCTACTAGAGATGCTCCATATCAATAAGTCTAACTCCTCACACATTACCAACTCAAAAGGCCTGAATCTAATATGTGACATCAATAAAACCTGCTGGAGAGACAGGTTTGTCTCCCAGAGGTTGCCCCATCTCTGGAATAGACTTCCCATACACCTCAAACAGAGTACCTCACTAACTCTCTTCAAGAGAAGCTTTGATGACTGGATGCGAAACCACAAATTTGTCCCAGAAGTTCCACGTGTCCCTCATTGACAAGGGTGATAGGTACTGAGTGAGGTTTCTTTCTGGGGATAAACTCTTGGCCAGGCTTGTAAGGCCCCAAGGGCCATTAGCCTAGAAACCTACTATGATCCTATGAACAATAATTTATTTATTTATTTAGTTGGTGCTAAAGAAACATAATTAATGTTTTATATTTTAGAACTAAAATCATTTAGTTAAATGCAGTTTACCATAGCATGATAAAAAGTGTGTGCAATTGATCATTAAATAGTGCCAATAAATGAATCATAATTATTTTGAATTATCTTATCTATGCTTCTTTATAAAATGTCAATACATATTTGAGTAGTTTACAATTCTAAAAAAATGTGAAATATTACAGTTCAGATTTATTAGAGAATTTGTTTTAGATATGTACGGCAAGAGCTTTTCTTTGATATGTAATCAAGATGATAACAGATGTTTGAATGTTATTGTTAATAAAAAGCTATTTATTTATTTAAGTTTGTTAACCATGGTAAATGGAAGAAACAATTTACCATCAATATTTTTATTTTTGTATACTGCAAAGCTATAAGCATTTTAATAGTTTTGCATAAATGAATAATTAATTAATTAAATATGTGGAAGCCACTGGTTAGCAATATCTAGTAATGTGGCATTTTATGTTCTTCTTTAAAGCATCAACAGTGGTGAAAGGTAAGTGCAAGCACTGAGTATGCAGAGAGCCCTTACACCACTCGTTTATAACATAGTACATCGATGGCATTAACTTCAGTCTGAGAAAATACCCTTACTGGCTAGTGCAATGAAGGTCAGCAGGAGGGGTTCTGAGTGAAAATAAATGCTATGCTTGTGTGTGTGTGTGTGTGTGTGTGTGTGTGTGTGTGTGTGTGTGTGTGTGTGTGTGTGAGTGCATGTGCATATCCACCTAGTTATCAATCTATCTATGTATGTGTAGATTTGTATACAAATACATGTGTGTGTATATATATATATATATATATATATATATATATATATATATATATATATATATATATATATATATATACACATATACATATACACACACACACACACACACACACACACACACACACACACACACATGGAGAGAGAGAGAGGGACAGACAGATACATATGGATATATGTCAGGTGATCTAACTCACATTAGTTTGACTTGCATATAGTTGACAAAAATTGACTGATCTCTACATATACGCAAGCTACTGTGCAAGCTATAGGAAATCATCCCAGAACTTACAAACAAAATACAATCGGTTTTGCAGAGGGGAAGTGTATTTATTTATCTATTTTATTTTATGTTTGTTTACCTGGAAAGTCCGACCGGGTGAGTAACCCATTTTCAGAGGATGCCTATTTGGTGGTGAAGCTCCACTAGTTACAGAGAAAACATAATCTAAGAAGCTACAGTGATAAGATGAGACAACTGAAATAACCCCACAGAGAATACACAGTATAAGAAAATACAAACTTAAGTTGAGACCTTCAAAAAAAGTCATATAAGTTATAAAGAATACATATATAATATAAGAAAAATACAAAACACGTGATGAGATGATCAACTTTAACTCCTTTGGCTAATATTAATCATAAATGTGTTATAAAGAACATCATACAATTAGAGAAGCAACATCACACTTATTTGCAAAGAACATTATAATATTTAGAGAAACACAGATAAATGTCTTAGTGGTTAAAAAAGTAGGAGGCGAGATTTAAAGGTAGCTTAGTAAATTCAAGATCTGTTACTGAAATTTCTCAGGAGTGTTCATTCAGGATTTAGACAAGAGTAAAGCCAGGAGTTAGATAGGTGGCACTTGAGAAGTGTTTTAAAATTTTGGGGGTTAGCAGTGGCTAGTATATGCAACACCTGCTACTTTTATATACTAACTCCAAGATTGTACAACACTGGGGAAAGGGTATATTCTCCAAATGTGTGTGTGTGTGTGTGTGTGTGTGTGTGTGTGTGTGTGTGTGTGTGTGTGTGTGTGTGTGTGTGTGTGTGTGTGCGTTAGTCTCTTCTGTCTTACCTCAGTCTATCAATACAACCAACCATTCACTTCTTTCTGAACTAATAACTCCCTGTACATATTACAACATCCAATTAAACAACTCATAATAGAACTTCCACAATACTAGCTTGTCATGCCTAAAGTGCATTCTGTCATTGAAGTTTTTATACAAAATGAAACTGTATGAACACAAAATGCTGTAACACATATGTGTAAGTACATCTCAACCCTACCTGCTTCCTATCACATAATCATATCAACAAACTTAAGCTATACCTGCACCAATAGAATAGTGCATTACATGCTATTAACTTTTGTAAGTAAATCATAAACTTCTAAAACTCCCACTACTTAAATATACTTCTACCCTATTTGTCTTCCTTCCCACTGCAGTGTTCTCACAGATATATCTGAATAGCTACACATCCCACCTATACCCCACCAAAACAGCTCTAATGCTGTATATTTCAGTTTCAACCTTCTTCTTCTTCATTCATCTTCATTCAATAACTGCCATTATTAATGATCTTCCCACTCAAAAAAGTACTAATACCCCACTTTTCAACCTCTCCACCTCATCCTTCAAACTCTTTCTCCCTTACATTAAATCCCTACTCTCTAAACTCAAACCCTGCTCCCCCTCAACTGATAATCTACCTTCTTACTTCCTACAGATTGCATTTGAACCCCTAGCCTATCCTGTATCCATCCTGATCAACTGATCTATCACTGAATCATATGTTCCAGTAATTTGGAAAACATTCTATACTTTACCTATACATAAGGGAGGTAATTCTTCAGATATATCTAACTGCAGGCCAATTGCTATACTGTTACCCCTCTCCAAGATCCTTGAGAAATGTATTCACAAACAGATAATGCAGTATCTTCTCCAACAGAACCTTCTAACAGACATGAAACATGGATTTCGCCCTAAACACAGTACTACAATTGCACTAATATCCTTTACCAATACTGTATCACTGGCCCATGACAACAACAAACTAGTTTCATGTCTGTTCCTTGACCTCTCCAAAGTCTTTGACACTGTCTCCCATCCCCTACTCCTAGAAAAACTCTCATTTAAGTTTCTCTCCTTCCACCATGTCCTGCTTTTTCTAGCTATCTCTCTAACTGCCAGCAAACTGTCAAATGGCACTCTGCCCTATCCCCCCCAATCGTCCCAATGGGTGTCCCCCAAGGATCCATTCTTGGGTCACTCCTATTCAATATTTTCACCAACCTACTTTACACTTCCTGCCCCAATTCTACACTTGTACAATATCCAGATGATTCTACAGTCATCACCATTGCAGACAATCCATCTGACCTCCACTCCACTACCCAAGCAACATTCAACTCTATAGAGACATGGCTTAGTGATAATAAATTAATTCTCAACCCCAAGAAAACTAAGCTTCTACTCTTCCTCCCAAAAAAACTCACCAATCTCAAAACCACATTTTGCATCCTATCAAGTAATAACACTATCATTACTGGTGAATCTAGCACTAAACTGCTAGGAGTCATAATTGATGATCAGCTTAAATTTGATCTACAAGTCACTTCCTCTATCAAAAAGACTCACCAGAAACTTGGACTCCTTTACCGTAACAAAAGGCATCTAACCAATACAGTCAGAATAACTCTCTCCCATGCATTTCTACTTCCCACACTTCTCTATAGCTGTCAATTATACACAAATCTTAACACCACACTCTTAACTAAAGTAGAAACTACATATAACAAGGTTGCTCGATTTGCAGCAAACCAAACCTACAAGTCACACCATTGCCTATCTCTTAAACAACTGGACTGGCTTGAATTCCCTCATATGTTGTGTACTACATAAACTGCAAATTATCCACTCCATCCCCTATCTACCATCTTTCTGCCCTAGCCTTCTATCTATTATATCTAAATATTTCCCAACTAGGACACTACGTAGCTCAGATCAGGACTTCCTTCAGATCTATAAACCCAAAACCAAAATAGGATGTCTACTCTATAACTATAATCCTACTACAACTTGGAACCAACTACCTCTAGAAATTAGGTCACTTGACCAAACCAAGCATTTCAAACTGGACACTGGAGATACCTTACAAACAAATGGTCCTGTCACTGTAGTCATCCTCCCTAAAACTACCCTACCATAGCCTCTGTTCCTTCCTCCCTCTACTGCCTAGCTAAAGAATCATCTACCCCTCCATCTCTATGCTTAACCACTTCATCCCCTGTCTAATCCTCCTGTAACTACACTGTATATAACCAGTTAGGAATTATGAATACTGTATTTCCTTACATCACACCGAACCACAGTTTTTTTGCAGTATGACCTCTGTCATTGTACAAAACTGCTTTCTGTATGACTTATAAATGTATTTTACTGTACAATTGTACAATTGGATGATTTATTAGAAATGTTTTTTACTGTACAATTTCAGACACTGCATCAAACTGTTTAACTGTATGATTTACTGTAATAGTTATCTCGTTAAAAATTTTCAAATGGAAATGTCTTATTAATTCCATGTAAAATGTTAATACTGACCGTGGAGCTTTTCTTCTCGGGTATCCACTGAAAATGGGCTAAATGCTCAGCTGGACTAACCCAGTTAACAAATGTAAAATAAATAAATAAAATAAATAAATAAATCTTATATTCTTTTTGTTATACCCCAAAATTAGAAAACATCACTTAGCCTGTTAGAAATTCTGTCGATAACATTACTTGCACAAGCAACATCTTACCTCCACCACCTCTGTGCAAATACCATTCCATTCTCTGATGTACAACCTCTTATTACCATAGAGCGACACTATACCTTTAGCCCCATCTTTGTATCAAACCAATTACATTCACTTTTTCTAACAAAAAACACTATCTAAAGCATTATAAGGTGCTACTAATAGCAACTTCAAAACTTAAAATCTATATGGTTACATACCTTAATGCATAGCCTTCTGTCTCTGCAACAGTGAGGTGATATCTGTCTTAACACAGGGCAACTGCAGACCACACAAACAACAAATTTACCAATCACATCAATAGACACTGACCTACCCCAAAATCCTGTAAACCCAGTTGGCCTTCACCTCTACCATGTTATCTCAGAAGCATCTGTAATATAATGTCTGGTGTACAAGCACTGTTAGCCTACTACTCAGACAATACTCGGGTGGGCACAGAAAAATTGCACAAGCAAGACACATAAAATGAAGAAATACTACCCCTAAATATGACATTGTCTATTAGAACTCAAAAACGGCTGATGGGGTAACAATTTTCTACAAGGACAGTTAATAGCTCTCTGTTTTTCTACTTTTCCCTCCTCTATTTAATAACGCAGAGGTTCTTCTCTCACAGTTTCATATTAATAACCATTAGCCTCTAGCTATTAGACCTATATATATATATATATATATATATATATATATATATATATATATATATATATATATATATATATATATATATATATATATATATATATATACACACACACACACACACACACACACACACACACACACTCACAATGCATATACATATATCTATATATCTGTCTATCTATAGATAGATCTATATATATATATATATATATATATATATATATATATATATATATATTCTAAAGACATGCGTCTGGAGCATTTCTCCCCGAGCCTCCACTGAAAACAGGATCTGTGGAACCTAGTCGGACTTTCCCGGTCAACAAATGTTAAATAAAAATAAATAAATAAATATATGGGTCCTAGACTTTATATCAAAAGTACATTGAATCGAAAGGTACTACAGTGAACTCACTTTTGCGAAAGTGCATTTTAGCGAAAATGCACTTTCGCAAAAAAAACACAACATGCAGTTTGTGTGTAAATTTAGTTGTACATCAACATGTACTGTTGACTGTACAACTAAACAAACTCTTGCTTAGATTGTGGTACAGCGGGGATAAGGGAATGTTCCCCTTTCCCCACTGTTGTGCGATCTCAGAGTGAGAATATTAAAGTGGGGGGTGCGGGGACCACAGTCCCCCACATGGGGGGGTGCAGGGAGGGCTTGCTCCCCTGCATAAATGTGAGTAATGTTTTATTTTTGTAGGGTTTATTGGCAATTTTTTTCATGAAAGTACATTTTCGCTAAAATGCACTTTCATGAACATGAGTTCATTGTAGTACATTTCTATTTAATGTACTTTCGATTTAGCAACTTAGATCCACACACACACACACACACACACACACACACACACACACACACACACACATATATATATATATATATATATATATATATATATATATATATATATATATATATATATGCATACACACACACACACAGAGCCCACCCTAGAAGAAGTAAGAGCAGCACTAAGGAAGATGAAGTCAGGGAAAAAAGCAGCAGGCTCAGATGAGGTCACAACAGATATGATAAAGATGCTGGGTGAGAAAGGGGGGAAATGGCTCCTGAGGGTACTGATAGCAGTGTGAAGGGAAAGGTGTATCCCAAATGACTGGAGAATAAGCATACTCGTGTCACTGTACAAGAACAAAGGGGACATCCACAACTGTGGGCAGTACAGAGGCATCAAACTCCTATCACATTGCATAAAAGTTCTGGAGAGAGTGATTGATAAATGGATACGCAGACTAGTAGAATGAGATGAGCAGTTTGGATTCAGATCAGGATGCAGCAGAACTGACCCGATGTTTGCAGTGAGACAGATACTTAAGAAGAAGCTAGAGATGAGGAAACAGTCCAACTGGGCATTCCTAGACTTGGAGAAAGCATATGACAAGGTCCCCAGAAAGCTGATCTGAGCAATACTACAGTAGTTTGAAGTCCCATAAACACTGGTAGAATTAGTGCAGGCTATGTACAAAGACCCAGTGACTCAAGTACAGTGTTTGGCCTCACAGTGGGGTTCCAAGTGGGAGTGGGTGTACACCAGGGTTCAGCTCTGAGCCCACTGTTGTTCATACTGGTTATGGACTACATTAGCAAACAGTTCGGAGGGGACAGATCAACAAAGTTGCTGTACGCAGACAATGTGATATTACAGGCAGACTCTGAGCTAAAACTTCAGCAAAGGATAAGAGAATGGAATGCAAAACTGAAGGCACATGGGATAAAACTAAGCACAGATAAGACAGTGGTAATGGCAGCAAACTGGGAAAATCAGAAGAAGCTGAGAATAGAGATAGAAGAGAAGATAGTGGAACAGGTAAACAGCTTCAAGTACCTAGGAGAGGTGGTTGAGGAGAAGGTAAGTCTGAATGAAGATGTCAGACCTAGAATCAGAGGGGCTGCAGCCAACTGGCATACAGTGTCAGGTGTAGTCTCTAACAGAAGAATGCCAAAGAAGCTGAAAAGTAAGGTGTACAAGACAGTGGTGCAACCAGTACTACTGTATGGTACAGAAACCTGGGCAGTAAAGGCAGAACAGTTGAAGAACTTAGAGGTGATGGAAATGAAGTGCCTGAGAAAGGTGATAGGATGCACACTGTGGGACAGAAGAAGAAACGAGGACATAAGAGCAGAAGTTAAAGTAACTGCAATTGCAGAAAAGATCAACGAGAACAGATTATAGTGGTTTGGACACATGCAGAAAAGCAGAAGACAGTCTGGTGAGGAAGATTTGGGGCAGACAGGAAGAAGGTAAGAGGAAGCAAGGATGTCCAGCAAAGAGGTGGATGGATTGTGTGAAAAAAGATCTTCAACAGCCAGGCATGAGTGTTGAAGAAGGCAGGAGTGTGGCACTGAATCGAGAGATTTGGCGACAGGTGACCCAATACCCCACCCCCATGTAGAAAACAAATAGGAAAAGGGGAGCTGATGGTGAATGATGATGATCTGAATATATATATATATATATATATATATATATATATATATATATATATATATAAATGAAATATACCTCCTGGAAATAACATCTGTACCACTGTACCACTGACCTTTATTGGATATTCTCAAATATCCCCAGAAAACAATTCTGCCAGTTGATATAAACATAGATCACCTCTCCATTGTCTCTGAGCACCCCTCCAACTACCTTTAGTTATATGGTTTCTCACAGTTTATCGCTACACCAACTAGATAAGAAAACTATAGTAACATATAGTCAATACATGACCAGATCCTTACCTACTTTCTTAAAATCACTTTATCTGGAACATTTCCAATTCCTTCAGTGATCACCTACTAATATTTGCTGTAAAACACCAGACTCACATCCACAAGCAACATCAGTACAAATAGATCAAAAATCACACCTCATTTAACAAAGAAAACTTCCTCAATTATTGACAAGTTCATAACTGAAACAGCATAAATCTCTAACCCTAGATGATGTTGACACTCATTTCAATAAAATCTCACTTGCTACATTTAACTCCCCTGCTCCTCTCAGAAATAAAAGAGTTAAAAGTAACCTGGCTTTCTGGTTATCCTGGAAAACAAAATAACTCATGAGGCTACGGAACAGCTTGAAAGGCCCGGCTACATAACAAGTCAAAAAGTAAACTAGAAAACTGTAAGCATGTCAGGAATCAAACTAAGTGACAATTACAGCTTAGTAAAAACTATATACTATACTACACTACACTTAACAGACCCATGTGAAGAAATCCAAACAGTTCTAGTCATATATAAATAATTTCCCAAATCCTGACTGACCCTCTCAGTTAACTGCCATCTCCTCAAACAATGAAGATTCCACTGCATACCAATGAAACTCTCACTTTATCCGCACAACAGCCTCACTTAGAAATTACTCACATAATGTTCCCTTACAAAATCTTTCACATACTGCCAAATCAACAAAAGTTACTTGGCCTTCACACAGTTACTCTCATCACTATAGAACAACTATTCTACAAGCTAAAACCAACCACTCTGACACCAGTTAATATACATGCGGAGTACATCAAAAGAACATCAGAAGCCCTTAATCTTCCCTATTTTTATCTCCGAAAACTACACACCTACCCTATGGAAAAAAATACTTCATTTAACTCCTTCATAATGGGAGAGATGATCAGGGAATATTTTTAATTACTTAAAAGTAACAGTGTTGTCTACCCTAGCTAAAGATCTTGCAAAATAATCCTATTGCCAACTCTGGATGGTGTCCTTCCCACAAAACTACCACTGCACTCCTTAGTTTTATCAGCAATGTTGACATAAACAAAAACAATTATAAGTTTGTTTTCCCCAATTTTCCTAAAATTCTCCAAGACATTCAGTACTGTATCCCATCAAAAATTACTAGAAAAATTCTTCAGCACTGGCATAGGTAACACATCCCTAAACTGGTTTCACATTTAACTCTCACACAGTAACCTGGCTGTAAAATGGCAAACTGACATTTTTGTATTTCTTCCTGTTTCTATTCAAATGCCCCAAGAGCCAGTACTTGGTCCACTGCTATTTAACATCTTCATTAATGACCTTCATACCGCTGCCAAACACACCAACATAGTCCAATAAGCTGATGAGTCCACAATTGTATGTTCAGCAAACACTCTATCTGAACTCCAAAAACTACCCTCAGGAGACTTTTTTCCTTCGTGGAAACCTGGTTATAAAGATGATGAAATCCTACTCATTCCTAGCATGTGAACAGATGCTGTTTACCTGTATCCACAACACAGAAATAGGAGCTGTTACCTGTATCCACAACACAGAAATAGAAACTGTTACACAAAACGTTGTGAAGCTGAAATTAATAACCACATGAAATATGACTATCACATACAACAATCTGTTAAACATAATCAAAATGGGAAATCTATATAGGGCAAAACTACACATCACACATTTGGCTAAGAGAAACACTGCTGCTACAAACCTCCCTACAAACCTGCTCCTTTCCTCTACAGTCTTTACCAAACTACTATCACTTTTCTAAATGAGCTTCAACAATGATGCAATAAAATTGTCAAATCTTCTGCAAATCATTCCTATAGAAGTCATTACTGTCTCACCGTAAAACACTTAGAACTCCCGCAGCACCTAACCTAGACACAGCTATTTACTACAGTCTCATTTAAACCCTGACTGATATTCCTTATTTAACATTATTCACCTCTATCCTCAAAACCATTCACTCAATTCATGCAAAAATTCTACTTGACATTAATAGCTCTAGCAACACAGCATGTGACTCTCTAAATTCCCATTATGTCTCAGAACTGTGGGAATTCCATTCCTGTAGCTGTACATCAAATAGAGGCCCTAAAATTATTTTAATCCCACATAAAAAACTATCTGAATAACATCTGGATCTGCTCTTGCAGTAATCCAGGAAAATCTTAAAATCATACTCTTTACATTGACAATTATACAGAATTCCTCTAAATCATCTATTAGGCAATTGTTCTTTCCATCACATCTTTCCCAGCAGTCAGCTTCTCCCTACCCATCACCACACTTCTTTCCCTATATATCATCACCTTTTTTCAACTAAATCCTACATTTATCTGTGCTGTCCTATTATATACTTTACTTTACTTATGTATAATTTCAATGGTCCTTGTTAAATGTAATTTCTGTAAACACACAGCATCCTCTGTATTGTTGCTACATTATGTATCATGTCTATGTTGTATGTACTGGAGCATTTCTCTTCAGGCCTCCTCTGGAAAGGGGCTTTTATCAAGTCCAGTGGATACCTACACTCACTCTCTATCTCTCTCTCTCTCTCTCTCTCTCTCTCACACACACACGTAGAGTCAGAATAGATAACTTCAGGGAGTACAGGGGAAAGCCATTCATATTAGGGGGCTCAGAAGGCTTCCGCTGAAAAAAGTAAAGATGGAGATTGATGTTCAATATTCATTCATTTCTTGCATTTTCATTCTTTCAGTAGGGAGCCCATATAAATATATATACACACGTGTGTGTGTGTGTGTGTGTGTGTGTGTGTGTGTGTGTGTGTGTGTGTGTGTGTGTGATGACCCACAACTGGAGCAGTAATCAAGGAACCCCAGTCCTCACCACTGGGACAAGTGTGGGACGTTCACTGAGAGGTTAAACAGGTATACACACAGTATTTCCAGATGCAGGTCTCAGCATCATGTGCAATTTCCCTTAAGAGCACAAGGAGACCACAGTCAGTCCGGGGCTGGTTTCTCCCTCTCCCTCCAGATTCCCAGTAAGACTCCACACTGGCACAGCTATAGAGTTGACATCTCAGCTGAGAGCCCAAGTCAAGGCCTCCAGCACTCTCTCTGTCCAGCTAGTGTTTAGTGTCCTTGCCAAGTAGCTGACACACACACTATATGAGGTTTGATTTACACACACACACACACACACACACACACACACACACACACACACACACACACACACACACACACACACACACACACCAAGGAAAGGCTGGCACATGTTTCCTAGCTATGTCCCCTTCTGCCCAGACTATAAGGTAGTTACCACTGCCACCAGTCACTCCTGACAGCTAACTTAAGGCCCTTACCAAAGCATGTCTAATCTTACTGTGTAATATTAATATTAATACAAATGGTAGTTTGACTAAGAGCAAGGCTATTAGGGGTGGCTCACACAGTGACACCAAATAAATATGTAAGTACCTTCAAAAGCATAAATATCTCTACAAAGATCAGCCACAATGAAAGATTTAAATATATTTAATAATAAATAAAAAAGAACAAGAAAATACTAAGTATAAATTCACAGTGTTCAAAACACAGACAATTTAAATAACATTTCATGACATATTCAGATAAAGAAAAACAAGATCTAAAACTAAGCTTTACTACATTCCTGACTGTATCTAAGAGAATTATCATAGCCTATACCATAATAACTTACTAATAGAGCAAGGCAGAAGATGTGGTAAATGGTTCTTCTGTTGTTGTCAGGTCCAAGACAGAATACAGAATGAAAAGACTTCTCAAAATAATATCTAAAATATTACTGCTGGGATGGCTTGCAGGATGACATCATTTCTTGTCATCTGACTTCTAGTTCACAGACAAAACCCCAATTGTTGAAGCTGGTAGGACTTAATGTCTACCTGTAAAAATACACATACAAGGGCTTATACTCTGATCTTTGGCAGGTGCTAGAAGGCATAAAACAGTTGCATTCCTACATGCTTTTAGCCTAGTAATTAGTTCACCCTAAATACAATACAGAAAGCTACCTAGTACAGACTTTGTGCCTCTAGCTGCATTGAAACCTATCAGATAGCAACTTTATGGCATAGCCTATAAAGTGATATAATTTCAGATATTTTTCTAACGTTTGCTGGACTGAAGTCAACCCTCCAGTTTCCTCTGTTAAACATATACATTTAAACAGTTACAATAGTGCATGCACATTTGTGTTCTCTGCAGTAGGCACACTGTCATTACATTTCAAACACTAGCTCAAATACTTTTTCAACACAAACATCTGTCCACTTGACATAGAGTTCTAATACATTTGTAACACAAGCATCTTATATGATATACAGTTTTAATACATTTGTAACACCAGCGTCTTGTATAAATTAGCTTGATTTTCACAAATGACATATAATCATCCACAAAATTCCAGCTAACTGTGCTGACAGTACCTCCTTTCGTGACACCCCCCCCCCAAAGACTCAAGCTAGTTTTTCAAGTGCCCCTTAAAAATGTTGCTTGAGAGGGATGGGCCTATCTAGGAATACATTGCCCATTCCCTGTCTTGATATTCCAGCTGCATTTGCATTGCTGACCCCATTATAGTGACCTCCAGATCCCCAGTAACGCTACCCACTCGCACAGCTGTAGAGTTGAGATTACAGCTCCTCCAGCACCCTTTCTGTCCAATGAGTGTTTTGTGTCCCTGCCCAAGTAGCTGACACTCACACACTCTATGAGATTTGATTTACACATACACCCCCCCCACACACACACACACACACACACACCTGGGAAAGGCTGGCACAGGTTTACTAGCTATGTCTCCTTTTGCCCAAACATTAAGGCAGGTACCCCTGCCACCAGTCACTTCTGCCAGCTACCTTAAGGCCCTTAACAAAGGGTGTCCAACCTTACTGTGTAATATTAATATTAATACAAATGGTAATTTGACCAACAGCAAGAGTATCAGGAGTGGCTCACACAGTGAACCAAATAAATATACAAGTACTCTCAAAAGCTTAAATATCTCAACAAAGATCAACCGCAATGAATGGTTTAAATATATTTAACAATAAATAATATAAGAACAAAAAAATGCTAAGTATACATTCACAGTGCCTCAGAGCTCAAAACACAGGAAATATGTAAAATAACATTTAGGACAGGCTCAGATAAATAAAGAAAAACAATATTTAAAACTAAGTTTCACTATATTCCTGATGGAAACAAAGATAATTATACTATACCCTAATACCTTACTAACTGAGCAAGGCAAAAGATGTGGTGAATGGTTCTTCTGTTGTTGTCAGGCCCAAGAGAGAATACAGAATGCTCTGGCTCCCTAAGAGACTTCTCAAAATAATATCTAAAATACTACTGCTGGGATAGATTGTAGGATGGCATCATTTCTTGTCATTTGACTTGTAGTTCCCTGGCAAAACCCGTTTGCTGAAGTTGGCAGGACTTAATGCCTACCTGTAAAAATACACAGACAAGGGCTTTTACTCAGATTTTTGGCAGGTGCTGCAAGGCATAAAACAATGACATTCCTTCATGCTTTTAGTGTAGTAATTACCTCACCCCCAAAGACAATACAGAAAGCATCCTAATACAGAATTTGTGTTGCTAGCTGCCTTGAAACCTGTCAGATAGCAACTTTATGGCCTAGCCCATGAAGTGATTTAATTTCAGATATTTTTCTAAAGTTTGTTGGCCTGAAATTAACCCTCCAGTTTCCTCTATTAAACTTATGCATTTAAATGGTTACAATAGTGCCTGTGCATTTCTATTCTCTGCAGTAGGCACACTGTCATTATATTTCAAACACAATGCTCTGCAAATACCTTTTCAACACAAACATCTGTACCAAGCAGTTCAATGTGCACATGATATAGAGTTCTAATACATTTGTAACAGAAGCATCTTACATGACATACATTTCCAATAGATTTGTACCTCTAGCATCTTGTATAAATTAATATGATATTCACAAATGACATATAATCATCCAAAAAATTCCAGCTAGCTGTGCTGGCAGTACCTCCTTTCATGACACCCCCCCTCCCCAAAGACTCAAGCTAGTTTTTCAAGTGCACCTTGAAAACTTTGCTTTAGAGGGATGGGCTTATCTGGGAATGCATTACACCATTCCCTGTATTGAGATTCCAGTTGCATTTGCATTGCTGACCCCATTACAGTGTTGCATATTCATTTCACATGCCTACAACCCTAGGCTCCACCATAGTAACTTAAGATTTTCCAGGCTGGCTCCCTGGAGCCATAGAACCCTCTCAGACTCCTCTTAATGTCTACTGCAAATACTTAGCACAAGGGCTTCTCTATCATGATAAGGTTTCATCATGTTAACATGGTATAGATTGTGACCCTCCCTCCTGCCTAGCACGTTTACCATGAAGTGAACATCACTGACCTTCCTTGCCACTTTGAAGGGTCCCTCTCAAGCTTTCTGCAGCTTATTGTGTCTGACAGGAATGAGAACCATCACCTGATGCCTGACAGCATACTCTCTGGCTTGAGCATTCCTGTGATACCAGACCTTTTTCTGTTGTTGGAGTTCTGTCAGGTTCTCCTGGGTGATGCCCATGAGTTCCCTGAGCCTTGTCCTGAGGTTGAAATTAAGGAGCTACTTAAGATAGGTGCACCGTAGTAATAACTGGACTCCTTGTAAAGAATGTAAACATACTTTTCATACACTACTTCCCTATATAATGTTATCAATTGGTAATGTTTTGTAGCACATTAGGGTGTTTTACATTACATATAGAAAATTTTTAGTTTTTCACTTTCTTTGTGATGTATGGGAGAAAAACTGACTGAATAATACTTTTTTGGCATCTTCTTGACATGTATTAATCCGAGAGAGTGCTGGCTGTTTATTAATTATTGATCATAAAGAATTATTTTTGATTCTCAGTCTATTATTTTAGTAGACTGAATGTGTATACATTGTTTTACCTGCTGGCTTGTTTATATACTTGTTGTTTGTTTGCTTGTTATTTCCTGGAAGCTAATTCACCTAATACGCAACTTCTCAGCTTCTGTGGATCACATGTATATCTGCATTGCTTACTGTACTTATTTCCTTGTTTCACTTGAAAGAAAGTTACTGTTTGTCGTTTTGCATTTAGTTACTTGTATCACATTGCACCAAGTTACCTGGCACTTGCTCACTAAAGCAATTATATAAGTCAGCACTAAAAATTAAAAGCACTAAATATTATAGCATGTCCGTTGTCAATCTCCTCTCCCAGCTGGTGAATCTGGGAATCTTGAGGCAATGTTATAACTGCCTCATGTACACAGACAACCCTCTCCTCCTCCCACATAACACGATGAAGCTATTTAGCCAAACTGGAGGCTGAGCTCTCTCAACTCAGGACTGGCAAGACCAGACAGGAGGAGAAGGCAACTACACACACCACAAAACCAGCCTCACATAATGCTACCACTCCACTGAATCAAACACATAAACAAACAGCAGAGGCCTCCAAAGCAGACACCCAAACAACTGCTACCTCAAGACACCCCACAAGCAACACATAAACCACAAAAGCAGTGTGCAAAGCAGTCACAGCCCTTAGCACAAATACAACACCAAACATACTTGTCATAGGTGACTCCATAGTCAGACACACTGATGTCCCACTCACCAGGCTGAACAAGGAGAGGGTCACAGTAAGCTGCCCCATAACACAAGCACTGGTCACCCCACAGCAAAGTACAAAATGACACAGTCATTGTCCATGCTGGTGTGAACGACCTGAGATGAAAAGAGACATAGAGGAGCTCTCTGATTATGTAGCCCAGGCAGGTATGACCCTAACCCTGAGCAGTATCCTTCCTTCACCAAGAATGATGCCACAATATAGAGACAAGATGATCAGCTTTAACAATTGGCTTAATGTCTGGTGTCATTCAAAGGGGATCCAGTGTCTGTCTGCCTGGGATGACATGCTTGACAAGCCACGCTTGCACCTGTCACCCTGCTAAGGCTCTTGCCACCCCATAGTGCCTTTTTAGGCAAGGCTCAAATTCTAAACCTACCACCTAGAAAACAAAATGGGAAGAAATTGAGGGTAATGCTGCTCAATGCCAGAAGTCTAAATCTCAAATGCACGCACACTCGAGGCTTCTCAGTATGGAGAACATCGATGTCTGTGCTGTAACTGAAACCTGGTTCAAGGCTCCTGAGAGCACCCCGCACTATTAGTTTTTTACTATATCATGCTGCGCCCCAAAACCCCGACCACCCACAAAGGAGGGGGGTGTATCATCCATATTAAGGATACTCACACCTCCAGGTTGGTGGCAACGCATGAAGCTCGAAACCATCCAGGTGCAACTAACAATAATAGGCAAAAATCAACTAACAATAGGCAAACTGCTCTACAAATTGTAGCATGCTACAGGCCACCCTCTCAAACTCAGGAACCCCACACAGCCTTCCTGAAGACACTGGAGGGTATAAATGTATCTCCAAACACCATCATATTGGGTGACTTCAACTACCCGAATATAGACTGGGAACATTACTCAAGCCCTAACTTTCTAGCCCAACGGTTCCTGGAGTTCATAAATTAAATGCCATGGAACAGCTAGTCACTGTTCCCACGAGAGAGAAAATATACTAGATCTCATTGTCACAAACATGGGGACAAAATGCTCCACACCGAAGTATATCCCTCATTGGTGAGATCTGATCATAAACTAATCTCACTGGAAATCCACATCCCGCCCACCCCAAACAAAGACCATAGTGAAGAACTTCTAAAGCAAACTTCACACTACTCAAGACTGGTGTGGTATCCTTCAAGGCCCCTGAGTCAGAGGAAACCACAACCTGCTGCGGAAGCCCTTACAAATGCCTTCTATGAACACCTCCAGGACTGCATGGATCAGGCAATCCCAAATAAAACCAAGACTCTTTCCACAAAGGGCAAACCCAGTCTGGTGGACCCCAGCCATTAACAAACTTTACAATAAGAGGAGAAAGCTATTACATGATAGAACAAAATCCATAAAAGGAAAGTCACCCTGATCATTATTAGTAAAAAATACGAGCACTCATAAAATCAACTAAGGCCAATTTTGAGAGAAAATTGCCATGGATTCAAAGGACAATCATAAGGCCTTTTCAGCTATGTTAGGAACCTGTGGAAACTCACAGATATGCTCAGAATTAGTCCAAAATGATACAAAAATCACTGAACCCACAACATACTGGCAGACAGGTTCAGTGCCTAAAGGAGAGATAACTATCAACTGTGGTCCCACTCCACAAAGGTGGCCCCATAAACTTAACAAGTCTAGTCTGCAAAGCTATGGAGAGGATCATAATGGAGCTCATAAACAAAGATATAGGGACTTGCAGACACTGGACCCGACCCAGTTTGGCTTTGTCAAGGGAAGATCATGCCTTTTGAACTTGGTAAATAGTCACCAAGGCCATTGATGAGGAAAGGCAGTCCATACAGCCTACCTTGACCATTGTAGAAAACTTACCAGCTTAAATAAACCCATATGTCACAAGATGGGTTGCAAACTGGCTTAAGGACAGAACCCACAGGGTTAGAGTTGCTGGCGCTGTGTCAGACTCCAAGCCGGTCACAAGTGGTGTCCCACAGGGCCTATTGTTTGGCATCTACAGTACAGGCCAACATGGGAGGACTTTTGACAAAGTTTGCAGATGACTGCAAACTGGGCGCCATAGTGAAAGTGCATCGACACTGATATCCTTCAGAAGGACTCACGGAAACAGATAGCTGGTGCCAGAGCCATGGCCTGAAGTTAAACGCCAAAAAATGTATAGTCATACCCTTCAAACAAGGTAACCCCAAGCTACCATATAGGTGGCAATCCACTAAGCACAGAAGAGGTTATCAGGGACCTGGGGACCCAGGTTGACAGTGGCCTTTCTTTTGACACTCACATTGCTAAAGTGGTTAGAAAGACCTTCTACATTGCCCACCTGATCATGAAGGGATTCACATCCAGATCTAGTGAGGTCATTGTTCCCCTGTACTCTTCACTTATCAGACCAATGATCCCATTCGGGATGTATCTCACCCGACATCTGCAGCAATTGGAGAGACCCCAAAAGTTCCTCACCAAAAGGATAAAGGGACTCAAAATCTGTCATATGCTGCCAGATTGAAGAAACTCCAGCTCTATTCAGTCGCATACCGTCTGCTCAGAGGTGACATGTGCCTGACATACAAGGCCATGTCCAACCCGGAATTAATGGACATGCTCCACCTCAAAAATCCAAATCCACCAAAACCACTAGAGCAAGCGACTTTAAACCTAGCACGGATATAAATAGGACGTGCTGGAGGGATAGATTTATCACTCAGAGACTCCCTATGCTGTGGAATAAAATCCCGGTCCATGTGAGGCAGAGCACCTCGCTGACTCTGTTCAAGAGAAATCTAGACCTGTGGATGGGAGATCGAATCATCTCTGGGTCACTGCTGGACAGAGGCACAACAAACTAATGGGCACAGTATTTTTTCATATAAGGTGGCGTAAGCTTTGGGCTAGGCTTATAAATGCCTTAGGGCAGATAGCCTAGTATAAACCTATGAACCTATGAACCTATGAACACCCCCAAAGACTCAAGCTAGTTTTTAAAGTGCCCCTTGAAAAATGTTGCTTGAGAGGGATGAGCCTATCTAGGAATACATTACCCATTCCCTATCTTGATATTCCAGCTGCATTTGCATTGCTGACCCCATTACAGGAGGGGTCCTCCAGATTCCCAGTAACGCTACCCACTCGCACAGCTGTAGAGTTGAGATTTCAGCTGAGTGACCAAGCCATGACCTCCAGCATCCTTTCTGTCCAACGGGTGTTTTGTGTCCCTGCCCAAGTAGCTGACATGCACACACTCTATGAGATTTGATTTACACACACACACACACACACACACACACAAACACACACCTGGGAAAGGCTGGCACAGGTTTACTAGCTATGTCTCCTTTTACTCAAACAGTAAGGTAGGTACCACTGCCACCAGTCACTTCTGCCAGCTACCTTAAGGCCCTTAACAAAGGGTGTCCAACCTTACTGTATAATATTAATATTAATACAAATGGTAGTTTGACCAACAGCAAGGGTATTAGGAGTGGCTCACACAGTGACACCAAATAAATATGCAAGTACTCTGAAAAGCTTAAATATCTCAACAAAGATCAACCACAATGAATGGTTTAAATATATTTAACAATAAATAATATAAGAACAAGAAAATGCTAAGTATACATTCACAGTGCCTCAGAGCTCAAAACACAGGAAATATGTAAAATAACATTTAGGACAGGCTCAGATAAATAAAGAAAAACAATATTTAAAACTAAGTTTCACTGTATTCCTGACTATAACTAAGAGAATTATACTATACCCTAATACCTTACTAACAGAGCAAGGCAAAATATGTGGTGAATGGTTCTTCTGTTGTTGTCAGGCCCAAGAGAGAATACAGAATGCTCTGGCTCCCTAAGAGACTTCTCAAAATAATATCTAAAATACTACTGCTGGGATAGATTGTAGGATGACATCATCTCTTGTCATTTGACTTGTAGTTCCCTGGCAAAACCCGTTTGCTGAAGTTGGCAGGACATAATGCCTACCTGTAAAAATACACATACAAGGGCTTTTACTCAGATCTTTGGCAGATGCTGCAAGGCATAAAACAATGACATTCCTTCAAGCTTCTAGCGTAGTAATTACCTCACCCCAAAGATAATACAGAAAGCTTCCTAATACAGGATTTGTGTCGCTAGCTGCCTTGAAACCTGCCAGATAGCAACTTTATGGCCTAGCCTATGAAGTGATTTAATTTCAGATATTTTTCTAAAGTTTGCTGGACTGAAATTAACCCTCCAGTTTCCTCTATTAAACATATACATTTAAACGATTACAATAGTGCATGTACATTTCTATTCCCTGCAGTAGGCACACTGTCATTATATTTCAAACACAAGTGCTCTGCAAATACCTTTTCAACACAAACATTTGTACCAAGCAGTTTGATGTGCACATGACATAGAGTTCTAATACATTTGTAACACAAGCATCTTACATGACATACAGTTCCAATAGATTTGTACCTCTAGCATCTTGTATAAATTAGTGTGATATTCACAAATGACATATAATCATCCAAAAAATTTCAGCTAGCTGTGCTGGTAGTACCTCCTTTCATGACACCCCCCCCCCCGATGACTCAAGCTAGTTTTTCAAGTGCCCCCTGAAAACTTTGCTTGAGAGGGATGGGCCTATCTAGAAATGCATTACACCATTCCCTGTCTTGAGATTCTAGTTGCATTTGCATTGCTGACCGCATTACAGTGTTGCACTTTCATATCACATGCCTACAACCGTAGGCTCCACCATAGTAACTTAGGATTTTCCAGGCTGGCTCCCTGGAGCCATAGATCCCCCTCAGACTCCTCCTAATGTCTACTGCAAATACTTAGCACAAGGGCCTCTCTATCATGATAAGGTTTCATCATGTTAACATGGTATAGATTGTGACCCTCCCTCCTGCCTAGCACGTCTACCATGAAGTTAACATCACTGACCTTCCTTGCCACTTTGAAGGGTCCCTCCCAAGCTTTCTGCAGCTTATTGTGTCTGACAGGAATGAGAACCATCACCTGCTGCCCAACAGCATACTCTCTGGCTTGAGCATTCCTGTGATACCAGACCTTTTTCTGTTGTTGGAGTTCTGTCAGGTTCTCCTGGGTGATGCCCATGAGTTCCCTGAGCCTTGTCCTGAGATTTAGGACGTGCCACAACAGACTACTTGTGGGATTTACACTCACCCTCCCACTCATATCAAATCAAATCAAATCTAGAGGTCCTCTCAGGTGATGCCCATACTGCAACTCAAAGGATGAAAAACCTGTTGATTCCTGGGGCATCTCTGTAAGCAAACAACAGATGAGGAAAATATTTGTCACACTCCCTCTTAAACTGGTCTGCAAATGCCTGTAGCATGGTCTTTAGGGTAGAGTTTAACCTCTCCACAAGACCATTAGTCTGGGGATGGTAAGGGGTTGGCTTCAGATGCTTCACCCCACAGTGCCTCCACATAAAAGCCAGCATGTTTGACATGAAATCAGCACATCTGACAGATATTATTTCTTTTGGGAAAATGACCCAGCTGAAAATCTCTAGCAAAGTATTTGCCACGTTTTCTGCCTTGAGGGAGGACAGAGCCACTGCCTCAGGGTATCTGGTAGCATAATCTACTACCACTAGGATATAATTCTTCCCTGTGGAACTTGGGCACTCTGAGATCCCTCAGCATCCATGGCTACCCTCTGAAACAGCTCCTCAAGCACAGGCAAATGTATCAAAGGAGCTTTGGTCTTGTTTCCTGCCTTCCATACTTTTTGGCACTGCTCACAGATCCTGCAGTATGCTGTTACATCCATAGAATTCCCGCACCAATAAATATTCTGCATAATATGTCTCTTTTTACACTTTGTGTCCATATGACCTGCAAATGGAATATCATGGGCTATGGCTAGAAATGCCAAATAGTAGGCTCTGGGCACTATCAACTGCTCTATTACCTCAAATTCTAGCCCTTCCTCAGGGGTCCACTCTCTGTATAGTAACCCTTTGTTCCAGCATACAGTTTCCCCTTTTCCAAGAGAACCAGGCACCTCACAAGTTACCTCCCTCAAGCCTTGTACTGTAGGGTCTAAGAGTTGAGCCAGTCTCAACTCCCTCTTTGTAACCCCTCCCAGCTTCCCTTCCAAAGGAATTCTGGTATCCTCTAACAGCGGTGCCGCACTGTCAGGCTGGGTACTACTACTCAGTTCTGCCTTCTCTATCTGCCAAACCGATTCTTGTGTCCTCAGGCAAAGTGCTAAGGGCGTGTTCATTCACAAAAAGGGCTGCCAGCTTTCAAAAGTGGTGGCTTGACACCCACTCACCCACCTATGAAAATAAGTACTTAACTCTGCAATATAATAACACACACTTACCTCGGCCTTGCGTCTATGCTCACAAAACCTTTTTCTATAAGCTTCAGGTGTTAACTTAAAACACTGTAATAAACATTGCTTTGGTTGATTATAGTCTAAGCAATCAGTATAAGCCAATTCAGAAACAGCAGTTACAGCTTTACCGTGGAGTAAGGGGGTCAGGAACCACACCTAAAGCCCTTGGTCAACACTATACTGTTTACATACCCCTTCAAACATATGAATAAAATATCAAAATTATCACCCTCTGTAAATTGTGGAAGAAATTTACTGACCTTTATTGCTTTTGGGGTTCAGTTATTCCCTTCCCCATTACCTACCCTGACAAAGAGTCAGCATCTCATTTTTATGTTGCCTCTCCCTCTCATTTTCTTCAACTTCCAGACATCTCAGGCTCTCTGCTGATTCTGCTTTGACCTCCAAATGCTCTAGTCTTTCAGCTGATTCTATTTTTAAATGTTTGGCCTCCAGTTCAAGTCTCTTTAACTCCAGATGGATATCAAGTCCTCTGAGGAAATGTTTAACTGTCCATTTTCTGAGAGCTGTATATCCCCGAGACCAGTCTGGTTGTCTTCCTGGTTGCTGGTCTGTGATGCAGCTTTGAGTAAGGCTGCAATAATTTCTGCCTTAGTCAGGTTTGCATGCACCAGTCCTTTGGACTGTTGGCACATCTCAGCCAAATGGTTCCTTGTCAGCTTACCATAATCCTCTGCTGACATCTTGCTGTTCTCCCTGACTAACTAAGCTAACAAAATATAAATAAAACTATTGTGATATGAAACTCTGAATGTTCACCTTGTGGCTGCTTGAGAGTACAAACACCTTCTTTAGTGATCACTGTTTACAGGCTACAGGAGTTCAGTATCCACACCACTGAATTCTCATAGGTGATGTGGTGATCCAACCACTGCCAACCAATAAATAAGTGATGACCAACCACTAGACCAGTAATTAAGGAGCCTCAATCCTCAACACTGGCACCAGTGGGGGACATTCAGTGAGAGGTTAAACAGGTACACACACAGTATTTCCAGATGCAGCTGTCTGCAGTAAGTGCCAAAAAAGAACACAATGACCACAGTCAGTCTGGGGCTGGTTTCTCCCCTTCCACCAGATCCCCAGTAAGACTCCCGACTGGCACAACTATAGAGTTGAGATCTCAGCTGATTGACCAAGCCAAGACCTCCAACACCCTCTCTGTCTAACCAGTGCTTTGTGTCCTTGCCCAAGTAATGGATGCACACACTCTATGAGGTTTGATTTACACACACACACACACACACACACACACACACACACACACACACACACACACACACACACACACACACACACACCTAGGAAAGACTGGCACAAGTTTACTAGCTATGCCCCCTTCTGCCCAGACTATAAGGTAGTTACCAGTGCCACCAGTCACTACTGCCAGCTACCTTAAGGCCCTTAACAAAGGGTGTCCAATCTTACTGTGTAATTTTAATATTAATGTAAATGCTAGTTTGACCAAGATCAATGCTATTATGAGTGGCCCACACAGTGACACCAAATAAATATGCAAGTATTCTCAAAAGTTTAAATATCTCTACAAAGATCAACCACACTGGAAGGTAATAAATAATAAAAGAACAGGAAAATACTAAGTATATATTCACAGTGATATTAGAGTATACAGGAAATATTTAAAATAACATTTCAGGACAAGCTCAACTAAATAATGAAAAAAATATATCTAAAACAAAGCTTCAATATATTCCTGAATGAATCTAAGAGAATATACTATACCCTAATAACCTACTAATAGAGCAAGAAAGAAGATATGGTGAATGGTTCTTCTGTTGTTGTTAGGTCCAAGACAGAATACTGAATGAAGAAACTTCTCAAAATTATATCTAAAATATTACTACTGGGATAGCTTGCAGGATGACATCATTTCTTGTCATCTGATTTCTAGCTCTCAGGCAAAAGCCCTTTTGCTGAAGCTGGCAAGACTTTAATGCCTATCTATAAAAAAATAAGTACAATGGCTTTGACTCAGATCTTTGGCACATGCTGGAAGTCATAAAACAATTGCATTCCTTCATGCTTTTACAGTAGTAATTAATTCACCCCAAAGACAATACAGAAAACTTCCTAGTACAGACTTTGTAACTCTAACTGCCTTGTAACCTGTCAGATGGCAGCTTTATGGCCCAGCCTATAAAGTTATTTTATTTCAGATATTTTTCTAAACTTTGCTGGCCTGAAGTTAACACTCCAGTTTCCTCTGTTAAAAATATACATTGAAACAGTTTCACTAGTGCATGTACATTTCTATTCTTTGTAGTAGGCACACTGTGGTTACATTTCAAACACTAGGACTCTACAAATACTTTTTCAGTACAAACATCTGTGCAAAGCAGTTTGATATACATATGACATACAGTTCTAATACATTTGTATCATAAGCATTTTATATGGCATAGAGTTTCAACACATTTGTAACACCAGCATCTTGTGTAAATTCATTTGGTATTCACAAATGACAAATAATCATCCACAGAATTCCAGCTAGCTCTGTTGGCAGTACCTGCATTTGTGACATTGTGTATATATAATTATCTATCTATCTATCTATCTATCTATCTATCTATCTATCTATCTATCTATCTATCTATCTATCTATCTATTTATCTATCTATCCATCTATCTAGTTAGCTATCTATTTATCTATAGATAGCTAAATAGATACACAGACACAAAGACACACACGCACACACACACACACACACACACACACACACACACACACACACACACACACACACACACACACACACACACATATATATATATATATATATATATATATATATATATATATATATATATATATATATATATATACTGAAACACTTTGGAATCTCAAAATACTGAAATGTCGAATTTCAGTATCTCGAGATCAAAGTGTCAAATTTGCAGATGCACGGAACTGCAGAATATCGAACCCAGAAATGTAGAACCCATGGTACTGATGCCTTTTTAGGTAAGTTCTGTTTTTAAGCATTTTGATGAGGGTTTGTGTGTTTATGAGTGTGTTGGGGAGTTTTAGGTGTGGGTTAAGGTACGTAGGTGAGAGTGTGAGTATATCAGTGTTGAGAGTGGTGGTGTTTTTAACTGTGTGATGTGAGTTTGTTTGAGGGGGTGTGGGATGTATGTTGGTGGGTTTTGAGTCTGTTGGTGTTTAGTGTGACCTTGGAGTTAGTATATACAAGTGGGGGGGTGTAGTGGGCGCAGCCCCCCACATGGGGGTTGCAGGATGGCTTACCCTGCTGATAGCAAGTGTGTGTGTGTGTGTGTGTGTGTGTTTTTGAGTTGTTGTGTGGAGGTAGGTGTAGTCGTGTTTGTGTGTGTGCTTTATCTGTCGCTGTTTTGGGTTTCCCAGTTTTGTTTTTCAGTTTTTTTGGTGTTTTGGCTTTATAGTCTTTTCTTCTTCTTCTATCGGCTTTTCCTGGTTAGGGGTTGCCACAGTGGATCACCTGTCCGCTCATGATTGGCAGTGGAATTTTACAGTGTCAAGTGGCCAGCCCAGTGTCCAACCTTCAACAGAAGGCACACACATTCATGCAATCACACCTAGGGCCAATTTACAGTGTCCAATCCACCTACAGCATGTCTTTGGGATATGGGAGGAAACTGAAACACCCAGAGGAAACCCATCAACCACAGGGAGGACATGCAAACTCCACACAGAAGGCACCCCAGCCAAAGATCGAAAAGGAGAACCTCTTGCTGTGAGGCAGCAAAATACTGAAATTCGATATTTCAATATTTTGAAATTATAAACTGAATCCATATATATGTATATATATATATATATATATATATATATATATATATATATATATATATATATATATATATATATATATTTCAGACAGCCCACATCACTGAAAGCTCATTTGATTGAAAGCTCATTTGGTTGAATTCCATTTTGTCGAATATACATTGATATATATATATATATATATATATAGATATATATATATATATATATATATATATATATATATATATATATATATATATATATATATATATATATATATATATATATATATATATATATATATATATATATATATATATATATATATATATATGTGTGTGTGTGTGTGTGTGTGTGTGTGTGTGTGTGATATATATATATATATATATATATATATATATATATGTGTGTGTGTGTGTGTGTGTGTGTGTGTGTGTGTGTGTGTGTGTGTGTGTGTGTGAGAGTGTGTATGTATATATGTGTATATATATTGACTCACCATAAGTCAACAGAATATAAAAACATAGAATCATAATAGGTCATTGCTGGGATATTGAATAAAAGAATGACTGAATACATAAAATAACAAAAGATCATAACTGGAAAAGTTTCCTTTTTTGATCTTGTAGCACTATGTTCAGATCAAATGTTTCTCAATAGTGGTATTCCCCCAATTTACTATCCCTCCATGAAGGGCTAACTTAGTCCTGCATGGAGGCGGCCGTTTAGGAGCAGGACGGCAGTGCGCCATGCATAGTAATGAGGCGCGCTGCCTGAGCTCCTAGTCTTACATGGAGTGTGTAAGAGTGCAGAGGGCATGTGTGAGAGCAGAGCTCTCAGAATATACACGTTCCCGCAAGGAAGAACAGCAGAAAGTTGTAAGAAATGAGCGACACTGCTCTTAGGTGTTTGCATATCCCCACCAATAGTCCCCTTGTGTACAACAGCAACAAAAGTACACATAAATAAAATGAACAAACCGTTTTATTTCTTTTTACAAATCCCATTAAAGCTAACCGTAGGTGCGTGGGTGTGCCCACTGCTTAGCTAAGGGTATTGCAGCTTAAATGTCTGAAGAAGATAACAAGGAAGATACATGCAAAAGAAGCAGCACAGCAATAGTGTAGTGGGCAGAGCATTCGCCTTATGAGCAGGCATTCACAGTTCGAGTCCCACTGCAACACAAACCATTTTCCATGGCAAAGCACATTATGACTAATATTTATGTTGCATAACCCAGTAAATAACAATATTTTATGAACTGGAGTACTGCAGAAAATGCACATGTGAAGTATCAGTGTCATAATGAATAAAGCACTAATAAGCATATTTAAGCACCAATAAGCAGCAGTAAGCATATGTAAGCACAAGTAAGCAAGCTTAAGCCCGTTTGCATGGTGGTAAGCAATGCCTACACTGGTTAAGCAATTCTGAAGCTAACTCTCTGTTAGCAGATGTAATGGCAGATTAACAGTGCTTACCATCACGCAAACCCACTTACAAATGCTCAAAAGTGCCTTAATCACTCTGTATCTGATGGCCCTTGTTCTGCCCATCAACAAAATAAACAGCCATGTAGGTCTCGATCCCAGGACCCTATACACCGTAATCACAGTAGTTAAACACTAAGCCATCAAAGAAGTACCGAAGGATGAGGTATCAGCAAACAAGTCTTCACCACAGTAAATCCAAACTGAACCTGTGAAAGGAATCAGTATACAGAAATATGTGCCTTAACCCACTACATAACATAAATATGTGAACCGGAGTACAGCAGTAAGGCCAGAAGTCAGGTGTAACTGTAACAGAGTATTGAAGTCCCCAATAAAACACAAGGACCCCATACAGTGTACGTACACATGAATTATGGATACCAGGCATACATATAAGGTGTAATAAATAATAACTCAATGCCAAAAAGGAATCATAATGTAAAATGTAATGTAAGCAATGTTAAGCATTGCACAGGCCAGCTTTGGAGGTGTAAGCAATGTGTAGGCCAGCTAACTCACTGTGCCTAGTGTTATACCCCTTTAAGCAATGCCAACCCTAGGTAAGCAGGTTTGCACATAGCCTAGCCTTTTCAAAACCAGCCAATCATGGAAAAGTGTGGGAAATCAGCCCTACGTAAACCCAAGAGGTGGGAATACATCTCATAACTGGTTGTAGCTTCCCCTTGCAGTCATAAAGGCAGTAAGGGGAGAAGGTGTGCTCTTTCAGGTGCAGCGCTAGTGAATCCACGAGTCCAAAGTCATGGCAGGACTCCTAGTCAAACACAATGACCAGAGACTGCTGCAGGGCCAGTACCAGGGCTCCCAATATAAGGCAGAGGCCTGGAACCATCTCGCCCATGACCTCACCAGTGCCACTGGCATACCCCAAACTGGTGATCAGGTCAAGCATCACTATACCGACCTGAAGTGGCATAAGGGAGACCTCTTGGAGGAGTGGCTCCAAGAGGCTAGAGCAGCAGGGGATGTTCCAGTAGTGTATAAGTATCACCCCAGTATGTGTGTAATAATTGCCAGCTCAGGAATATCATGGATAGGTATGGCTAAATATTCCACTTATGTCCTCCACAGCTGCAATGAAGTGGGCCATGAACTAGGAGGCCCACATCAGTCGCCTGGCGAGGTTGCAATGCAAGGCAGATCAGTAATACTCATGCATTTACTGTCATAGGATATAAAACTAAAAGTAGTAGTAAATTAATTGCCTGTATAAAACCTGTATTGTTCAAGGCAAGTACTATATACACTAGAGAATATGGCAGAAAGAGTCCCATTTCATTTGTATGTTAATAAAAGTATAATAGTCTGACAAAAAAGGTCTCACTTCTGGACTGCATGTGTATATTCTGGTATCATATGATAATGTAGATTTCCAATCATGTAATAGTACTGTTGTATTAAGCACTGTTATCCAAACCTTGCACCATAAAATGAACATGTAGGAATGCCTGTATATGACAGATGTAATCCCCAGAGGCCATTTAGTACAACTGAGAGACACATTTATAGTAAACAGGGAAAATGCAAACAACAACAACTGAATAGCACATGCAACTGAGATGTGAACCGATGTTTTTTTTTAGCACACACAGCCATTGTTCAAATCCTGCCAGTGGTAGTAGTCTGCATACAAAATCATACCCCACAACAGTACAGATATGTCCAGAATGTCTATTAAAGTGGCCTGTATCTGCTGCCTATCAACCTGTTCCCCTGGAAAATCAGTGGGATGATCCTAGACGTATAGGCAGCACACAGGAAATACAACTGATTGGCACACATCTATGAGAACAAAGCTGGCACACTAGCAACTCCCCAATGCCTTATGAGACTAAGAAGCCATGTATGTCCCATTTACAGCCCAACTTGTCAAGCTGTGGTCAGAGTGTGTACAGTAACAGAGTGAGATGTATGTGCATAATAGTAATGTGGAATCTGGTACTGTGTGTGGGAACATTCATGTAGTGCTAATAATCATTCCTCCAACAGGTCTGTCAGATGCCAACACTGTGCCCAGAAATACAAGAATGATACCCAGTACTGGTACTGTTCACATTGGTATTGTATGGCATTGCGACTGATGCAGTTGCTCTGAATAATGAGGTATTGCACATCACTGTTGCCCACACTGTCCTACAACATATAACTGTCTAGGAAGTCTGTATAACAGTGTTGCAATACAAGATCAGAATGCAAAAGCACAGGGGATAAGACAGAAAGCAGATAAGAGATATACAGCAATATCAATATAGCAGACTCAACTGCGATGGACAGTGCTTAAGTTGTAGCAGACACAGCCATGGTCTGAATCCTGGGAGTGGAAGTAGGCTGCATACAGAATCATACCCCACAACTGTACAGATGAGGACAGAATGTCCAGTATATGGGCCCATATCTACTGCCTGTCCCCCTGGTAAGTCTGTGAGATGATCCCAGATGTTTAGCTAGCAAACAGGGAATACAAGTGATTGTCAAACATCTATGAAAACACACCTGCCACTGTAGCAACCCCCAAAAGTAATATTTCAAGTATGTACTAGCTACACTCCCATGTTGTCAAGCTGTGACCAGAGTGTGTACAGTAACAGAGTGACATGTATGTGCATAATACTAATGTGTAATCTGGAACTTTGTGTTGCAACAGTCAGGTAGTGCTAACAAACATTGCTCCCACAGGTATGTCGGATATGAACACTGTGCTGAGAGATAAAGACCATTATAACCTGTACTGGTACTGCTCACTCTGGTATTGTAGGGAACTGTGTGTTGCAGTTTCTCTGAATAATAAAGTTATCACTGGTCACTGTCACCCACACTGTGCTACATAATATAACTGTGTAGGAAAGCATGTATATGTGTGTGTGTCAGGTCACTAAAGGTGGAAGAGAGCAATTATCTAGATATGTCCCGGCACACCAGCATGTGGTCAACACATGGCCAGAGTCTGTGCAGAAAGACTTAGATAGCTATGTGCACATCAACCCAGAATCTGGAAGTATGTGTAGAAACAGTTAGTTAGTGTTAACAAACATTCCCTCTGCAGGTATACCAGGTAAGAGGTGTATACTGCATGTAAAACCAGTTCATGTGTAATGATGACAACAGCCATATCACTGTCCAAACTAAGGCTATAGAGTAGTGTAGTAAGACTAGTAAGGTACAGATAACAGCACGGACTAGTAAAGTAATGTGGACTACAGGAATATACTAGTTGTTAATTGACATCTTTCTCTCCCCCCACCATATCTCCAACAATAATCAACATACCCACTCCAACTGGTATGTAATGACACCTATGTTCTCATAATGTCCAGTTGTTTGATAAATATTTTAATGGTTCCCATGCATGTGCTATATTGAATTATTCCAGCATTGGTGGCATGGTGCCATCAACGTACTTGCATGCTGTTCTTATTACTACTGTGGTCCCATATATGCATGTATTCTGTTTGCTATGTAACTGTTCCGTATCTGGTTTCTGAGTTAATGGGAATATCTATGCATGCTGTTATACCTAACCCTGGAATGTGTTGACTATTACTAACCCACATATGATGATCAAATCTAAACACTATAGCACGCTTAGGAAGGCCGGTCCCAGTGGACCCACTTATCCCACCTCAACTGGCCGTGGCACCGGGCACCAGCATGTCTGGGGCCCAACCCGGGACCTCCCTGTCCGTTGGTCCTGCACCACCTTCAGGTGGAACCGCCTCAGGAGATGGGGCTCGACCCCCCGGGTGTGGGCGTGGATAGGCACCTGTCACCCATCGCCAGGTCAGGGTTGTGGCGCACAGAGAGATCAACCAAACGTTTTGTGATCTTCTACGTCAGCTCGTGGGCCGTGTGTCACAATTAGAGAGTTAGCCTGGCTCTGTGACTCAGCCCCCAGCAAAGACACCTTTGGTGCTGTGAAGGTGCAGTGGTGACTGTCCATGGGTGGGGAACTCAGTCCCATTGTTTCCACTAGGGGGCTTGTGGGCTTCCAATTTCCCAACCCTCCCCCCATCAAGGTGTTTACCCCGCCACATGTGTCATATACCACCCCTGTATGCGTCTTGATTGTCTTGTGTGTTAATCTACCCAACCTACCTCCCCAAATATACCTACTACCCCTCGCCAACATCCCACTCTCACCTGAAAAAAATAAAATAAAATGGGCAATCTGTTCCCACAAAAAAATCTTGCCCCGTACATAGCTGTCCATTTCGCACACATATCCACTGGACACAAGTAATCTGGTCTAATTGGCATCACAACTTATTATTGTTGTCATCACCCCCTCCCAGGGGTTTGAGTGTCCAAATATACCTCCAAATACAGTGTATATGCATAGCTGTTGCTGTAGAAGAAATGGGTAGCTATGGACCTTCCCTACACCCTTCCTGCACATCCTTGGCTATTTTCTCTACTGCCTTTCCCTCTTAGTGCCCCTTTTTTCACCACTTTCCAATCAACCCCTTTTTCTTTTTTTTTAAAGAAATTAGCACAGGGGTAAATGGGAGTAAGCACTTTTAAGCAGTAAGCGAGTTTGAGCTTGTTTGCATGGGGGTAAGCAATGCCTACATAGGTTAAGCAATTCAGAAGCTAACTGAGTATAAGAAACTGTAAGCGGAAGTTAGCAGTGCTTACCTCCGTGCAAACCCACTTACAACTGCTCAAAAGTGCCTTAGTCACTCTGTATCCAATGGCCCTTGTTCTGCCTACCATTAAAATAAACAGCATCTGCAAGGCTCAAACCCAGAACCCTGCACACCAGAGCCAAAGTGACTTGCTACTAAGCCATGTCAGATATACATACTCTTGATGTATTCACAAACATATCATCCAGCCCAGACATTCAACAGTACAGAGAATGTATTCCAACATGTAGATGTATGCGTGTGTGTAAATATATTAATATCTAAATGGATACAACATATCTATATATATATATATATATATATATATATATAAATATATATAAACATATATAGATGCAAATGTCTACATCTATAGATATATATGTGTACATCTATATGTATAAATATTTACAGCAGGTTATATATATGTCAGTTGATATATATATATATATATATATATATATATATATATATATATATATATATATATATATATATATATATATGTATATATATATATATATATATATATATATATATATATATATATATATATATATATATATATATATATACATATATATATATACATATATATATATATATATATATAGGTATATACAGCCAAACATGTCCCCTGTATATACACTATGCAGATCCCATAACCAGGACCAGATATATATATGGGCATATATAGGATATATATATATATATATATATATATATATATATATATATATATATATATATATATATATATATATATATATATATATGGGTGTAGGTTAGAAGATACAGCTGAGATAACAATGGGAATAAACGCATGAGCGGGCATAGATGATTGACACTGGAAGACCGGCGCTACGGATGAAAACTCCGGCGCCAGGATAGTGAGTTGGAAAGAAGGCTGTGTGAGTATGCGGTGGTGACGGATGTTAGGGTGCGACTAATAAGTGTGGATAGTGACAGTCTGTGGGGATAGGGTGGGTTAAGTGAGTTAGGGTTAGGGGCGGGGTTGGTAGTAGTGTCTTGGTATTTTTAGGGTTAGGTAAGTATACACAGACACATATATGTTGTTATTGTGGTGTGTGCAGTGTGTGGGGTTTCGTTTGTGGACCGTCGGTTACTTGTTTGGGGCATGTGAGGTGTTTTTGTTGTCGGTGAGAGTGTCGCTGTCATCTTATGACCTAGAACCATATATATATATATATATATATATATATATATATATATATATATGTATGTAACTACACATACACATGCAGAGATATGTCTAGTAAGTTACATATGTAGTACATGCACATAATATGGGACAGCCACTATTCCCACAGTTACCACCTTACCAACTGGAGACTGTATGAGCCACCCATACAAATGTCATTCAATGCCTGCAACATATACCCACAGAGATCTCAAAGGATATAACACCACACACAGGTGTGCATATATGGGAAATCTTTATTTTTGTACTATTACAGTTGTATATGACATGTTGCATAGTTGTTTAGACATGGACATCCATATAGACTGAGTAATGCAACTGTGAAACAGTTATACTAATACAGTAGTCTGGTAAGTCAACAAATGTTGCTGTCCAGACCAAGGCCATCAAGTAGTACAATAGTAAAAACAGACTGGGCCACAGGATACCAAACAATCAACAGTAAGTAATGCAGATGTATAGTACAGCAGCCGCTATCTACACTTTGTAGACAATCCCTAGGGGGTAAAGATCTCAGTTGACACAATGGGATATAACTGTTACATAACAAGGCACAACTGACACCATCACAAGCACACTGACAAACAGAACAGCCTGTATGGCAGATGGCAGTAGGCCTACATTTACCCAAGGTGGATTGTATGGTAATGTACATCCATATACCTTAAGGCAGCTCACCCCTGATGGTCTTCAGGACTTTGGGCTTTCAGGGTTCTGTAGTGCTTCCATAGACATATATGTATATATAGATGTTTGTATATATATATATATATATATATATATATATATATATATATATATATAGATATACGTATATGTATATATAGATATATGTATATATAGCTATATACGTATGCACATCCTATGTGTACAGATATGCCTAGTTATGTTGGTATATATGCAGATATCAATACCTATATGTGCATACATATCTATTCTGATATACCTACTACTGTCAATATATATGTAGATATCCATAAATATATGTGCATATGTATCTCTATCTGTATATCTGTAGACATATATTGCTCTGTATATGTATATATCTGGGTGTTTATTTGAATATCTATGTACGTATACATATCCATCTGTGTACGTCGATATGTATATGTGTATGTCTATATAGATACCTGGATAAGTATATGTACATATATCAGCACCATATGTCCTGAACATGGAGTGTAGCCCTACCTCAGCCCCTGTAGTCCCAACTTTGTAGTACAAGGGGATGTCAGGTATGTATTTCAGGTATATCTATAGAGTGTTGCTACTGTAATAGGGATTGTCTTTACAGACATGGTGTGTGTGGGAGGTCACATCTGCTTTTAACATGTGCGCCATTGGCTACTGACAGACATCCTAACGACATCATAGTACAGTACCACTGCTAGCACATAATGCTCCTGTGGACTACAGCAGAGATAATGACCAATATATGTGGACAGTCTGACATACTCTGGACAGTCCAGAGGTATGCACATAACCTCTTAGTGCAAGACATGTGGACCAATCCTGACAATGTGGATGTTAACAACCATGTAGATGGGTATAACACGTAACTACTGGTATACATGTGCCCCCATAGGTTATGCATTCACACATCCCTGTCTGTCCTGCCACATAATAACTGCTGGTAAGGAGGTGCCATGACCACATACCACCCACTAGATATTGACATACATCTGTACTGCATCCCACTGCTCTGTCTGACATACATGACTGTTACAGTGGCCTAGCAGCAGTACATCTGGCAAGTATCTGGACATTACATCTCACTGGGTAAGTACACTAAGCTGCTAGGCATGTAACAAAGCACTGTGCAGGCTACAGGCAGACTGGCTCAACACTGACCTACATTTCCTATGGGGGAATGCACACGAATCTGCATAGATAGCAGGCTCTACAGGCATGCCAAAGCACAGAGTAACATACACCTGTGTGAAAGTGCATCACCACAACCAATGTGAACACAACCACAGTTACATATGGCATGCTAGCATATTATTACAGTATATGGACTATCTGTTCAACACCAACCTCACATGTGCCACTCACACACTAACCCTACATATACTGTGTCACTACACAGTGTGGTCCACTGCCTGTCTGTGGTATGGGACATGTGCGTATATGGCCCCACAAACGTGGAAGCAGATAGGGTAACATACAGTGAAGCAGCATGTAACATCAGATAGAACAGGACCAGGAACAATTACATCTACCACAGTCTGTACACAGGCCAAGGTACATATTAATAATACATGCACTGCCGACATTCACCATAAGTACACAGACCTCAGTACTGTACACACAACCATGGAATGTCCAGGTTATGTCATCAAATATAATCCCTACTATACATTACATGTGTAGCAGTCTGATATCGCACTGGCTTGTTATCAGATATGATGTCACTAATTATGGTGTACAGTACATCTGCACCCATTACTGCATGACATATGTACAAAGGTTGACAGGGATGTGGCTGTAGGCACATACATAGGGCCAATATTGACATGTTGCTGTGATAACCTCATACATTTACTGTTGTAACAGGGTTTGTTGCATCATATGTCCTATAAGGGATATGAAGTCAGTAACTCTCACGGCTGTCACCATCTACAGACTGCAATCCTCACACTACCCTCTGCAGTTTGCAGATAGGTGATCTGTGGGTATCGCCTGAAACAAAAGGCACCACACACTGGCTAGTCTGCAGATTGCCCTACAGATGGGTGTTCCCTCATAAACATAGCACTGACAAGGTAGGTATGAAAACATGTAGGACAGCCATATCCACACACACCCTGTTAAACCAACATTACTCCAAATGCAGTTTAGCAGCACTTACAGTCTGTAAGCAGTTCTGGCACATCCCCCCTCCTGTGTGTTGGCCTGTTTCCACAATGTATGTTGGTAGAGGTAAACCCCAATCCATCTGAGATGCGGTTTGCCAAACAACAGATCAAGTTCCTGCTCGTAGTGAATGAAAGGCCCAACACCAACATGATGTTCCTAGATATTGGTGTGTGTTTCCATGCAATTGGCTATGGGAATGTTATCACAGCTGTTCCACATACAATCAGCTAGAGGAGGGCTGCAATTCATGCAGAGGCCATCAGCTGATCCTGAGCATCTCTTAAAATACACATGCTTCTGCCTAAGCAAAGCAGGTGTAAGTCCCCACATCCACCAGAGAGGGAGTAAGAGAAGCAGACAGAAGCACATAAAAGCCAGGGAGGGATGGGGGAGTAAATCCTAAGCATGCTTGTGTCACACACCTACCAGTACAGGGTATCAAACCCCTGATGACTATGTAGTGCTATCACATGTTCATGCAGTTATTGGATGTGTCACACAGGTTACATGCTAGGGAGCCCTCATAATGTATATGTGATGGTGAGTGACATCTGCAACAGGGATATGGTAGCTATGTGGTAGGTGTAGTACGCGAGCCTGTCCACATGAACAGGTGTCAGCATCAACACAGCCGCAGTCTCACAGGGACACGCACACATTGCCACACTTGGCAGGGCCAGAAATACAACTCATCACTAGTGAGATTGCCACACCACAGTACTGTGCAGGTATCACATGGACCACAGGGGTCATATGGAGGTTATATATGCAAAGGATATGTGGAGGTGTCTGACATCAGACAGCATGCTTCAGTATGCCAATGGGGGTTGTAGTGAGTGTGAATGTGGTCATACACATCATACACTACACACACAGACACAGTTGCAAGTACTGACATGCATGTGTGAACTGTTTCATGGGTGTGTTGTGGTTGACAGTGCCAGATGGCTATACAAGGCTAGGTGATGGGTATAATTTGGCATCATGCCACATGACAATGGTCTGCATTGTGGCTCAGGGGTGTAGTGTCTGGAGTTTCCCACACAGGTTGGTACTGTATTCACCATCCAGTCACCTGGGTGACTATTGTGTGTGGCCAACGCTGTGCTTTGCTTGCCATGTATGTGTTCCTTAGTCCATGATATGGACAGTGTCTGGGATGTGCACACCTCCCACATGCATGTACAGTGACAAGTAGAACTGCACCTGCAGTGTCTGGCCCATGTTGTTTACACAGATCATTATCATCAGATGTGCCAGTCCTGGCCTTATGTGGTGGAAACTGTTAATGGACAGCAGGTTGGCCCTGCACCTACATTGATAGCATGATACCAGTATTCCCTGGTGTCAGTGGCATCTGTGCATGCAGGGCATGTGTTGCAGGCATGTTATGTCCTTTATGGGTCACATTAGATGGCACCATAGGTGTTGCAGGTGTCCAGTGGGGAACATGGGGGAAGTGCACTGTCAGCATGTACATGCCTATTGGACTGATGGACAGGGTGCCATGCCCTTTGTAGCCCACTGCAAAAACACCATGGCTACTATCAGTGAGCAATATGTAGAGTACTACCAACATAGTGGCTGTTGTTTAGGCAAGTGTGTGTGTGTGTGTGTGTGTGTGTGTGTGTGTGTGTGTGTGTGTGTGTGTGTGTGTGTGTGTGTGTGTGTGTGTGTGTGTGTGTGCGTGTGTGTGTATGAGACATGGGTTGGGAGTGTTCCCTGGGTAATTCAAGGGTTACTAACATTGATCAGCTTGCATTGATGTCAGATTTAGGGGTATGGATTTGCACCCCGGCCTCTTGGCTATTTCACATCTATCATCCCTGTACAATGGACATTGTGATATATGCTTGGCCCACCATATAAAAGTTTGCAAAACCCACTCCACATTGGAATCCAGTTGTTATTCATTCACAGCCACCACCACACAGGATACGAATGACAAACACAAACACACACACCCCTGTCATGTCTGGGATTAGAACTCCTACCTAGCTTGTATATTACACTACAGCACTACGCCATTATAGGACGCACCACAGAGATTACTGAAGTATGCCTTCCCCAAAGGTGTATTTCACAATGAATGACATCAGCAGGGTTGCCAAAGTAGGGCATTTGAAATGTACTGAGTGTGACTAGCCTAAAATGCATAGCTCCCTACACAGACATATAAACACACACAAAACATCCACAACTGCCATGGGTGGAAATAGAACCCCTACCAGAGTTCTATATCACACTACAGCATGATGCTGTTATAGGACACACCACTGAGATTGCTGGAGCTCCCTCCCCTTCCCCAAAGTGTATTTCACAGTGAATGACATCTGGAGGATTGCCAAAATAGGGAATTTGAAATGTACTGAGCGTAACTAGCCTAAAATGCAATGTTACCTACACAGACATAGAAACACACGCAAAACATCCACAACTGCCATGAGTGACAATAGAACCACTCCCAAAGTTCTATACCACACTACAGCATGATGCTGCTATAGGACGCACCACAGGGATTGTTAGAGTCCCCCTTCCCCAAAGGTGTATTTCACAGTGAATGACATCAGCAGGATTGCCAAAATAGGGCATTTGAAATATACTGAGTGTGAGTAGCCTAAAATGCATTGCTCTCTACACATACATAGAAACACACACAAAATATCCACAACCACCATGTGTGGGAATAAACCCCTACCAGAGTTCTGTATCACACTACAGCAGTACTCAGTTATGGCACACACTATGCAGATTACTGGGCTACAACCTTCCCAGAGGTGTATTTCTAGATGGATGACATCAGCAGCCTTGACAAAGTAGGACATCTGAATTGTAGGGAGTGTGTCATGTAAAAGGAATTGCTCTCTACACAGACAAACACACAAACACACACACAGTTGCCAAGTCTGGGATTAGAACTCATGTCTAACTATGTTATTACACTACAGTATTATGCAGTTATGGCACGCTACAGAGATTACTGGGCTGCACATTCCCAGAGGTGAAGCAGCCTTGACAAAGTAGGGCATTCAAATTGTAGGGAGTGTGGGTCACCTAAAAGGAACTGTTCTCTACACAGACAGACACACACACACACACACACACACACACACACACACACACACACACACACACACACACACACACAAACAGTTGCCAAGTCTGGGATTAGATCTCCTACCTAGCTATTCTATCACACTATAGTACACAGTTTTGCTGTCTACACAGACAGACAGACACACACACACACACACACACACACACACACACACACACACACACACACACACACACACACACACACACACACAGTTGCCATGTCTGGGATTGGAACTCCTACCTAACTAGTTTATCACACTACAGCAGGATGTAGTTATAGGACACACCACAGAGATTACTGGGCTACAACCCTCCCAAATGTGTATTTCACAGTGGATGACCTCAGCAGGCTTATCATAGTATGGCTATGGGGAGGGCAGTGTGTGTTCATGGGCCATAACCCATTCATCTAGAGTTGACATACCACATGCAGGCACACGCAGGGTTGTATTTCACAGGTACGTGTATACAGCTGCTAGATGATGACTTCCTTGTATAGTCATGTTGCACAGCACGCACTTGCACCACATAGTCTGTAATGCTGACAGATACCGGTGTCTAGTATCTACAGTGCGTGACGTCTGAACCTCATGTGGTTGTGGCCCTTTGGCTGTGTGCTGGGGGGGACAGGCCTGGATGGCTCCTTGTCACAGTCACCCTCTTCCACACATGTATGTATGTCTACCTTCGGCTTATTATAGTGTGTTGTCCTTAGATATATGTCTGTATTCCTATCCACTGTGTGTGCAAAGCATGAGTGGTGCATATTGAGGAGTGTCTGCACTAACATCTGCAACTGCCAGATATGTCTGGTCCACTGGTGTTAGAAGACATGGCCTTCATGTGTTTAAGTGTGTGAGCATGCCCAATATGCCTGTCTGTATTGAATGTGTGAATCGAGTCCAGGTAGTTTGAACTGCAGTGCAGACCTTTGTGTTGTACACCTACAGGTAGCATACTGTTTCTGTATGGTATCCGTCGATCATTTGGCATTGACTGTTACTACATTTCTACGAAGAATGGGGGGGGTTCACATTTGCTATAACTGTACTGGTATGTCAGGTACTCCATTTCATTCTGTATTTTTTACCTATCTTGCTGACTAGAGGCATATAAGCTTACTACAGATCTTAGCTTTGATTTATCTACATATTAGTTTCTGACTTCCTACCCTTCAGAACTAACATCCCACTGCCTGGCCTGCTGTGGTCTGTCTGTGTAGGCCGGGGGGTTACCGAATGGTATAGCACAGCCTTTATTTGTGTTGGTCTACACATGTCCTGTTGGCTGTGACTATTGTTGGGTATGTGAACCCCCCCGGACTGGCATGTGTGAGTCACTTACATTGTGGGTGTCCCAGTACTGAGGGTGGTGCTGCAGGGATGCCTATGTTGGATGCCCATAGGACACTCCCTACACATGGTTGAGCACAGGTAGTGTAATGTTTGGCATCCCTTTTACTGTAGGTGAGAGTCAGAGAGAGTTGTTATTCCCTGGGTCCCTCCTGTGTCAGTGTATGTGCTATGCATTGCCTCTTTGCCAAGGCCAGGGCATAATGGGCATACCTCCTTCTTCCTATTGGGGCAGGCTCAGGTTGTTCCTCCTCCGAGTCACTCTGTGCCTGTGCAGGCCTCGGCAATGGTGGGGGGCTGTGTGGTCCTGCCCCTTGCTTTTCCTGCTGCAGCTGTTTCCGCAGGATCATATTGTGTAGCATGGCACATGCGAGGGCAATTTGGGTACATGTAGCTGGTGAGTACTGCAAGGCTCCACCGGATGTGTCCAGGCACTGGAACCGTGACTTGTGCATGCCAAACACATGCTCTACTATAATTCTGGTCTGTGCGTGTGCTTCATTATGGAGTTCTTGTTTGGGTGTGTGTGCATTTCTGATGGGTGTCATCAACCACGGCTCCAGTGCATATCCAGTATCCCCCACTAGGTGACCGTGAGGGATGTCCCCATTGGCAAATCTCTGGTACAGCTGTGTCAGATGCCAGATGTGGGAATCGTGATAGCTTCCAGGGCAGCCAGCATACACATTCATTATTATGCCCTGGGCATCACACAGAACCTGGCAGTTGATGGAGGGGAAGCCCTTGCGGTTGATGTAGATCCTACCCCTCTCACCAGGTGGTGCTTTGATGCATATGTGCGTGCAGTCTATAGCACCCACTACCTCAGGAACAGTTTCATATTGCTTACCAATGCCTCATGGGTGTTGGGGAAATATACGTGCTCACCGACATGTGTTGACATGGCATTCAAGAACTGGTGGAGTACCCTGGATGCTGATGCCTGTGAGATCCCTATCATATCCCCAGTTGGCCTTTGGAAGGTACCTGTAGCTAGTATTCTTAGGCCTACACATACCTTGGTATCCACTGAGATGGGTTCCCCTCTGTTTGTTCTGTGTGTCTGGCGTGGCTGGCACAGCTCAACAATTTGCTGTAGGAGGACCCTGTCCACCCTATAGTGCTCCACTATCTCCAGCTCATGTAGCCCCTGGTAGGTTACCCTGGGTCTGTACACTCTTCTCCATCTCCTCATTGTGGGTTGGTCGACAGCATTCACATACTCACCACCCTCAGCCTCTTCCACAAGTTGTTGTATGATAGCTATTGCAACCCCTATCATTTTGTTGTTTTGAGTGTTAAAAGTTCCCCACTTGTTTATACTGGTGGAGTAGAGTGTGGGAAAAACCAGAGGGGAAGGTGTTTGCATAGTTTATAGTAGTGTTCTGGGCTGGGCTGGGCTGGTCTGCTGCCTGTGTAATTGGCTGATTCTAAAACATTTCATCTGCCAGCTATGCTAGTTCTCCTAGATTACCTTCCTACTGCTGTTTTCTCTTCCCATTGCCTTCCTGTTTAAGCCCAGGGGCACGCTGCACAAACAGAGTGCTCAAATGTGCACAGAGCTGCTATTTCCTGGTTTAACTTTTTTTTAAACCTTTAAAACCCAGTGCGCAGTGTGCGCACTCACTTCAGCAATGTAAAGAGTGCTAGGCAAAGTCAGATACACCCCCTTGCTTAGCTGTGCTTAGCTAGGAGCAGACCTGAGCCACAGGGCTCCAATCTGCTTACAGTATTCCTGACACCCCCCCATGATGTCAGCTAACTCCTAGGCTTGCACTAAGGTATTCCAACTCTTACACTGTTGGGACCTGACTCGCATGCTGGGGTAAACTGGGATTCACTATCATTCCCCTCATTTGCATAGGATTGCCTACTAATGCACAGTTACATGTCTCACACTGAGCCTCCCCCTTAGCAATCACTACTCACTGGCCATGTTGTCTTCTGCCTGCCATTGACTTGCATGGCAGAATACTGATTTTAGTTAGAATGCTTATTTTAGGTTTGTTTTATTACCCCCCCCCGATCCCATTTATGGTCCGCTGCTCTACGCTTAAACAGCTGAGATCAGCTAAAAAAATAAAAGTTGATTTTTTAAAAAGTTTTAGGCTATTTGCAATGCTAATGGCCTTATACTTGGCCATTGTCATGCTTCCTGACTGATATGCAGCCTTTATTTGGAGCTGTCACAGCTGCGTTTTGGATTTTGCAGAAATGTGCTCGGTTATTAACCAAATGCATTTCTTCAGATTGCACTAGTCCTGCACGGCCGGTTACAAGCTTCTTGGATCACAAAATCAGCTCATTTGCATGGATTTCACCTGAAAATGGGGTGATTTGTATACAGGGGCTTAGTCTGTGTAGGACTAGTGCAGGAGCGCTCATGCACGCCCATGCAGGCTGTTGTTGGATCGCATGGCAGACATATTGCCTGCTAGAGCTCCTACACTGATCCTGCACACCGTGCAAGGCATACAGAATCCAGAGGTTGTTACCGAAGGATTATTTCTAAGTTAAGGTGTAGGATAAGGCTTAACGTTAATATGCATTATTAAGATGGTGCACAACAGCTTCCATAATGTAAAACAGATGAATACAATTCATTTTGGTTGTTTACTGACCACACAGAATGGAATGTGTTAGAGGTGTTTAATTATATATGTGGTGACTTGGCATGCATCTGTGCTTGTGTTAGTTTGTGAATTTATGGTAAACAGTATTAGGACAATTAGTGGGACTACACAGGATTACATAGGGCATATTATCATGCCGTGAAAATGAATGTTCTGATTAGTGCCTTATTGCCTGTAATAGTAAAAATTAAAAAAGAAAATGAAAAAAAAAAGAATATAGAATGATAAATGGGTAGATAGATTAAATAGATAGATATATATAGATATAGATATAGATATGGATATAGATATAGATATAGATATAGATACAGATATAGATATAGATATAGATATAGATATAGATATAGATAAAGATATAAACATAGATATAGATTTATATATATATATATATATATATATATATATATATATATATATATATATACATATAGATATAGATATAGATATAGATGTGGATATATATTTGATAATTAATAACACTGTAGGCACCCACACGTCTCATTGAAATTGCATGTAATCATGACTCCCTAGGTCAGAGAGGTAGTGTAATATTCTACATTTTGAAAATGGAAGGTTGATTATTGTTGTATTTTTAATCTTTTCTTTGTTTGATTGTTTGTTTGTGGTGCCCTGGATGGTGTTGCAGTAATATCTAACTACAAACAGTCCAAATATGAAAAAGCTATGGGAGAGCAGATGAATAATCATTGGTAGTTAATATCTCAGACTAAATGAATAAAACTAAAAATGCTAAAATTTTTCAAGTGAGATTAGTTCAGAGAGTTCTGATAACATTCAGAAAATTATAACTGAATTATTTATAATCCCTCTAATAAAAAAATGATCAAACTCTGATGTCAGTTCCTGTGAGCACACTTTCCCTGTTCTCTGCTGCTCTGAAAATATCAAGTTTAATTTATTTCTATTGATGTTATTACCAAACCAGAAAGAATACTAGGTGGTTCATGTTACTGCATTTATTTGGTGCAGCTTTCTCCTCCACAGTGCTGGGTTTTCTTTTGTAGGAGAAAAAATATAACTTTGTATGTATATTTCTGGTTGTCATTATGTCTCATTTATTTCATTATATCTGTGTACTCTAAGCTTTTGTAATGCATTAACATTACTAATTGCATAGCATATTTTAACTGATCCTATTTTTCTTGGAGGTGTTGTTTTCAGAATCCATTTTAAACTTTCTTATGAGTCACGTCAGACATAAGGAAATGTTCCTAGCTGGTGTGCAACTATAATGGTAGAAGTGAGTCACATGCATCATGCAGAGCTTAAAGAACCTGTTTTCACTTTTTTGCTTGAATTACTCTGATTTGTATTCTCTGTCAGAACTGCTGTTAACAGTAGTAGTAAATTCTTAACAAAGTGAAGTAGCTGTATCCCAGCATTGTGACATAGAAGAGTAAAGATAAAGCCCTGATTACAACTCTGGTGAACCAGGTTTGATTAGTGGCTCAGGCATCTGAGGGACTGACAATGGGAGGAGAGGCCTACCCATCGTTTACAGAGGGTGAGCTCTTGGGGTGGGCTGATCTCTAGTTGAGGCTGTGGCACATGAGCTGTATTATCCTTAAAGCTAACAGAACATTGGCTGAGAACTGCAGAGTTGGGACTATATGCCAGCATATTCCATTTCACATCTGGTCTTAAATATTGTATATGCACATTTGGTCAAAGGAAAGTAAGTTTGGACATGGAGAACACTCTTCTAAAGCAATATGAGGCTGTATGAAGTACCTCACTCTCCACAACAGACATGTTTCTGGGTCAAGTTATTCCAGTGGCAGTGAAAGTAGCTCAGTAGACCTGGAAGATGTAAACAGGCTCTGCAGACAGCCCTGGAAGATGTAAACAGGCTCTGCAGACAGCTATGACCATTCTGAGGAGCCAGAAATAGAGAAAAAAATGAAGCAGCTCAACTGCATGTTTTTCTAAGGATGATAATTTGTAGTCCTTGAAGTACTGAATGACATCCATCCAGTGTTCTGAAGTGCTAAAGCTAACACTGGGAAGATGTATGGTTTTCCCCTCTAAATGCTGGTGCTTGAGTTACTCTAATTTCTATTGTTCTTAGAATCTCTTTCAAGAGGCTGAAAGTCTTCCAGAGATGTGAAAGCTATCACTGTAATTTAAGGAATGTTAACTGACCACTCTTGCTTCATCTTCAACAAACTCTTAATACACAAGCAAACACTTTTGATATTTACCAAAGTCTGCATTTGGAAGACATGCATATGAGTGCATATGTGTGTGTGTGTGTGTGTGTGTGTGTGTGTGTGTGTGTGTGTGTGTGTGTGTGTGTGTGTGTGTGCATGCTTGCATGTGAATTTCTTATTTTCTTTTTTTCTTAAAAGCTGGCAAAATGTGCTGCATTTACTGAAATGTATTTTATTATTTCTGTCATGTCATCTTTAATCTTGCAATGCAGCACAGCAGAAAATAGAAAGAGCTTTCTGTTCTTGAATTTGTGTTATGAGACATTTTCCTTTTAGTTAAGTGCAAATCTCCTTAAGCATTACATTTTTCCATTAATATTGGATTGTTAGCCACCTTCTTGATGTCACACTGTAACATATTAATATGTCAGCTAAGCCATGATTCTTGAACATGACAAATTACAAGTTATTCTCAGTGTTGTGCATGTTGGCAGCCTTTCTAAATATGTTATTAGAACTGTGGCATTTCCTTTTTGTCCATAAGGAAATGTTCTTTCTTTTTCAGAAATGGAATGTTGTGCCTAAGCGAGAAAATGAATGTGGAGCTGCCACTGACTGAGACCGACAATGCAACTGTCCTTTCAGTTTAATAGCTGCTTTTATCACTGTCCACTGAGATACTTGTAGCTATAAGCTTGGATAAGAACCATCCTAAGTCCTTCCCATCACCATTCTTACATCAATAATACTATGAAAAACCTTACATTAATCTGGCTTATGTAGGCTTTATCTTGCCCCACCTTACAATTGTGTTCCACATTCTGTAGTATGTCTCACCTTTTATGCCTTGGGTATCTTTCCAATAACCACATTTCATTTTTCAGGAAGTTGGAAGTATTATTAATTTCTTGTTTGGTGTTATCGCACGACTAGACATTTGTAAAGCAGAGCGAGCATTTAAATTTAAGGATGGAGCAGATGATGGTGGCTACATGTGACATTAGGAGTGAACAATAATTGAAAGTGTCTTGGGTTACTTCTGCAAAATTTTTAAAGGGATCAATGAGTTCTATTTACACCCCTGCTAGCAATTATTAATTCTGATAGTGAAGTGAGACCTTGTGATATTTATTGGTTGAGAGTATGTACGCATTTAATTTCATGCCTCAGAAAATATATTTGCCTGCTGTGTGCTGATAATGCAGATTATGATGAGATTCATGAAAGGACAATATCTTGGTGTGTGTGTGTGTGTGTGTGTGTGTGTGTGTGTGTGTGTGTGTGTGTGTGTGTGTGTGTGTGTGTGTGTGTGTGTGTGTGTGTGTGTGTGTGTGTGTGTGTGTGTGTGTTCATGTCTACAACTGAGAGCAAATTGTGAACTAAATCAAACATTGAAATTGTTCCCTCACTTTTTTCTTCCCTCTTTAAAGGTAGATCAGAGCAGAAAGTCACTAAAAGAAAGGATGAAACTATCAAGAAGGAATCGGCAGTTGGAAATTCAGAGATGTGTTCCAGAAACAGAATCCTTCCTATCCTCTGCTTCCTTCTCCTAGTCCTGTTGGTAGCCATTGTCACACTCTGTAAGGTCCTTTTAATAATTATTCTGTAATTAGTGGTAATTACTAGTGACATAAAGTGTGCTTATTAGCAAATAAATAAAACTGTGAAGTATAATCCTGCAGTGTTGTGCAATGTTGAGCCTTAAAGGTTCTAGGGTTTGAATCTGACCTCAGTCTCAGCCTGCATTGATTGAGTTTACCTCTTTTACATCGTCATTGTGTCTTTACCTGAGCAGTCAGTCTTTACCTACCTAGAAAGATATATGGATTAGGTTGGTTGATGATTTTGACCTGTAACTACAAATGATTCTTATACATATATATATATATATATATATATATATATATATATATATATATATATATATATATATATATATATATATATATATATATATATATATATATATATATATATATATATATGTGTGTGTGTGTGTGTGTGTGTGTGTGTGTGTGTGTGTGTGTGTGTGTGTGTGCAGGTGTGTATTTTACTATAACATGGACAGGTACATAAACTTTATATCCTAAATGAAAGACATGTACACACATGAAAGACATTCGTTGATTCACTACACAACCAACATTACTGTGTTAATTAGGCTGAGATGCAGTAATTAAGGAAAGTGTTCATTAGGGAGACCGCATTTACATTCAGTTCAAATTTACAGCGCAAACACCTATCTGGACAGAACTACAAATTTTATGTAGACAAACAGAAGTAACATTCTGTTGGTCATTACCTCCTCTAGGAGAATGTACATGCTTGTCTAACCATTATCCCCTCCCTCTGTATATGAATATTATTTTAACCTTAACTGATTTCTTCCCAGCCTTCACAATCCATCACTTAATTCTTACCTTACCTCCTGTTGCACCACCATTCTCAACAAAATAATTGCTTCTTGGTTATTTATATTGTTTGCCCATATAATTCTCCGTTGCAAAATTCTGAGCTAACATTTTCCTCATACAGCCTTCTGGGTTTTTTTGTCATTGTTTTGTGTATTTCTGGGTTCATTTTCATATGTCTGAAAATATATAATGGTGTATTTGATATACAACTGGGATCTTGAGCCATTATAACTCTTATCTAGTTATTATATTTCTTTAATAACATCTTTGTTTGATCATGTCAGTAAAGAACTCTGACTATTACATCTTCCTGTCTTTTTCATCTGGGGTTTGGCTGCAGTTTACAGTTTCTTTCTTTCTTTCTTTCTTTCTTTCTTTCTTTCTTTCTTTCTTTCTTTCTTTCTTTCTTTCGACATTTGTTGATGGGGTTAGTCCAACTAAGCAACAGTCCTTTTTCAGCAGAGGCCTGAGGAGAAAAGCTCCAGTTGTATAGGTAAAAGAAAGATATATATATATATATATATATATATATATATATATATATATATATATATATATATGAAATACTATGACAAAATACAGCAGAGAATAGAAGTAATTACATTCAAATTACATACAATAATTTAACAAGAAATATGCTCAGGGTAAACTGCAGCATTTATACACGGCAAAATGTTTGTAGCACAGCCTATTGTTAGTAATTAGAGCAGGATTTGTATAGAGGAAGGTAACAGATAGAGAGGATATGGTTGGAGGTAGAAGTTGGAAGAAATGTTCTGTATCTTTAGTGATAAGGAGAGTTTCAGTGTATTAGAGGGGAGGGTAGTTTAAGTTGGCTTGTGGCATAGGCATGACCATGAGTTTAGCAGGCTGTCTTTTAGAGATTTTTTTGAAGCAGATAATGTTAGAGATATTTCTTAAACATAAAGGCAGTTTACTCCATGCATTTGCAACAAAACGATTGTAGAGGAGTTTGCCTATGTTTTTATTGGGCTTATAAATTTCCAGGAGGTGCTGGTCAGATCTTCGGAGTGTGCAATTGGGATTGTAGAGAAAGATGAGGGTTGAGAGAGCAGGATGGGAGGGTTTGTTTAGGATGGAGAGTGTCAGGTGCAGCTGAGGTAGCAGGAGTTGGTGGAAGTCTAGCCACTGTAGTCTTTGCAAAGATATGCAGTGGTATGAGCGATAGGGTTGATTTTCAGCAAATGTAACAATTTTATTATATATGAATTCCAGTTTAGACATAAGATTGGATTGTATGTCAGTGAGGATTGAGTTGGCATAAAATAGACTGGGAAGTAGGAAAGTGTGTGCCAGAGAGAGTTTAGATTAATTTGCAAGGCATTTTTTTGTGCCTGTAGAGCAAGCCCAGTTTTTGATGAGTCTTTTTGATGCACTGTTGAATGTGGAGATCGAATTTTAGCTGACCATCAATTGTGACTCGTAGTAGTTTTGTGCAAGGTTCCACAGATATAGTTGTGTTATTGAGGGAGGTGACAGTGAAGGTAGTTTTTTGCTGTTGGAGAGATTTTGTGAGGAAGAGGAGTTTGGTTTTCTTAGGGTGGAGTGTGAGTTGGTTAGTTGTTAGCCATTTTTCAATTAAGTGGAGAGATTCTTGAGTAAGGGTGTGAAGGTGGGAGAGATTGTCAGAGTAGGAGATAATTGCAGAGTCATCAGCATATTGTATTAAAGAGGAGTGAGAACAGGATGTGTATAGGTTGATAGTAAAAATGTTAAATAATAGAGGTCCAGTAATGGAGCCTTGAGGAACCCGTTTAGACTAGTAGAAAGGGAGAAGAGGCTGTGAGACATTTAATGGTCTGAAGTCTGTTGGAGAGGTAGTTTGGGAACCAGTAAAGTGCAGAGTTGGAAAGATTAAGGCTAGTTAGCTTAAACATAAGTAAAATGTGGGAAACAGTGTCAAAGGCCTTAGAGAGGTTAAGGAAAAGACAGGACACTAACTTACTGTTGTCAAGAGATTTCAAGATAGACTGTGTGAAAGATAATAGTGCAGTAGATGTGCTGTGGTTAGGGCAAAATCTATGATGGGTAAGGGTAGGAGATATTCTTATAGAAGATGATCAAGGAGCTGCTTATGAATGCACTTTTCAAATGTTTTGTGATAGTTGAGACAAAATGGCTATTGGCCTGAAATTAGAGGGGCCAGTAGAATTTCTACCTTTGTGTAAGGGTATGACATAGAATGTCTTCCAGATTTCTGTGACTGTATTTTCGTGGATTGATCTATTGATTAATATGGAGATGAGGTATGCAATAGAATTTGCAGCAAGTTTAAGGAATAGAGGGGGTAAGTTATCAGCGAATGGTGAGCATGTTTTAAGTTTACTGAGAAGTGATCTAATATAAGCTGTAGGGGCAGGCTTAAGAGAGAAGGAGGTTGTGTAGGTAGATGGAAAGGGAGAGGTAGTGGGGTAGGTACTATTATGTTTTTTATTTAAATCAGGGATTGAGTCTATGAAGAAGGGGTTAAGAAACATGGCAGTGTCTATGGCAGAGCTGTTGGGGCAAGGGTTTAGTGTAGAAGGACTGCCTGGATATAGTAGCTTGTTGACTGTATGCCAGAATTTTTTGGGATTGGAGTAGAGGTTATTTAGTGACTTTTGGTAGAAATTATCAAGGTTAACCTGTTGTTTGGTTAGATTGTGGAGCTCCCTATAACACTGAAGATGAGAAGGGTATGTTTTTTCTAGTTTTTCCAGGCATTATCTCTCTTGTACATAACGGTGTAAATGGATTGTGTTAGCCAGGGAGTGAAATTGGATTTTATTCTAATTTTCCTGAGGGGGGGGCAGGGAATTTAGAGTATTTAGGAAGATGCTGCTAAATTTTAGGGCAGCTTCTTCAAAGGATAGGACAGCAAATGGTTAAACATATATAGTGGAGAGCAAATGGTTAAAGATATCTGGGTTGAAATGAGAGAGTTTGTGATAGCCTTTGTATTGGTGGGATTTGTGCAATTGAAGGGGTTGTCTCTGAATCAAGGTAGGAAGCTGGTCACTAAGGGTATCAGGCAGTGTGGTGGGCTTATGGTATAGGTTAAGACTGGCGGCGAGGATCCAGTCAAGCATAGTGGCAGTATTGGTGTATAGCATTAGATACATTTTTTGCACAATAAATATTATGCCACTTGCCAGCAAACATTCTTGATGCAAGATCATTCCATCCATTGAAATGTGTCTAAAGTAACTATGAGTTATTCATTGCAGGGATTCCATTAATATATGTGGTTTCTTCTACCAATCTCCTAAAACTCAAGCTATTTTTAAATTAACATTTTTTTACCTAACATAAGGAATTAACATTTCTAAGGGAACTGCTTCACATAAGAGTGGAGTGACCTACAAGCATAATATTCCACGTGATAAAACTGTTTAATAAATGTATCCCTTTTTTAGTATGTTTGATAAGGCTTTAGCATGACCCAATCAGTTTCTTCAGCATCTAGCTTCAGCTGGGAAAGAGACTAATTAAAATTCTGACGTTAGCATCAGGAAACGACAGCTAATTAATTTGCTAATGTTGCTGTAGAGTCTGAAAAACAAATAGGTTATGAAGATCACCTTTCATTCTTGCTAATTTAACTATAGAATGAGAACATGAAAGATGTTTGAGATACGTCTGTTTTATTGCTGTATAGCTTTAGGTATGACCTAAGCAAAGGACTTAATTAAGTCAAACTAACTACAGAACACTAACTCATTCATCATCCAGAAAAATGCCCTGTACTACAAACCGTATTACTACCCTGCTGTCCAGCAAGGGACCTCCATTCTAGTAACAAATTCTTACTACTCACAAATAAGTCAAATAATGTTGCAGGAGATTCACTCTGAAATAGTATTCCTACACAAATAATCCTCTGCAACAAACTTAATAATTTTAAGCCTCTGCTTTAACAAAATTGTAACCAGTTTTCATCCTACACATGCTCATCAGCAGGTTGAAACTTAATTTTGTACAATACTCTCAAAATATTCTCTTTAAACAGAATACTTTCAACCTCTTATTGAAATGAAAAAAAATGTGTTCATAACTGCAGCCTGTACAATCCATTAAGTTGCACGTGGGCTTTCTTTTTAGTAACTGCTACCTTTGTAAAATCTTAGAATGTATAAATGTAACTACTGTTTATGTATAAATGTAAATAGAAGTGCAACTACTCTGTGTTTGACTGGAACAAGCAAATGGAGCTTTTCTTCCCGGCCCCCATTGAAAATGAGTATTACCCAGTCAGACTTTCCCAGTAAACAAAGAAAATCAGTAAAATAAATATATAAATAAGCTTATCCGTTATATTTCACTTTAGGTACCCAATTATAACATTTCTAAAAAGATTTTTATGAACAGATGTTTTGCCTATAGCTATGAAATATTTCCATGTGATTATTTTCAGTTGTGGCAGTGCAGAGCTAAGATCCTCTAAACTAGTATTCATTTTTTGTTTATTTATTTATTTATTTTTAAGAATTAGGTGTATAGAATCAACTTGGTGTCATTTGACTTTTAGTCATAAGAAACTTTATCCAGGTCCTTATTATCTTGGATGACAGGTGGTTAACTACCTAGAAACCCACTACAGAATGGCCCTTCCAGATATGTTAAGACTTCTCACATTTTTTTTTTTTATGTAGGGAAAAAAAGTCTATATGTATTTAGTATAAATTAATGAACTCTGTGTGTGTGTGTGTTTTTTTTTTTTTTTTTTTTTTTTTTTTTCTAAGTTCAGAACCTAGTGTGGTGTGTGGGAAGACCCCCAGCCACAAAGGTGGAGGGGGGCTAGGAGGCACAACTAAAGAGATACCAAGTACAGTATAGCATTCATTTCATTATTTTCTGTACAGACATTTCTGAATACTGGCAAACAGGTGAATTCTGCTTTTGCAGCTGGAAAGCGCAACACTTGTTTTGTTGTTTTTTGTTTGTTTTTTTGTAGCTTATTGCTGTCTACCTGCACAAAATGCAGCTGCATATGCAAGTTTTAGGATGCTGCAAATTTAAAATACCATGCATTTAATGCTTTTTTTAAAAATGCAAACAAGTTAATTGATGATGCAAAAACATCATTGCAGATAACGCAAATAACAAATATTTGCAAATTTTAAAAAATGCATAACAACAAAATGGATTAATTTAATTAAAAAATTTTAAAATACATTTAAATACATAATTTGATAATTGCAACAGCAAAAATACAAATGTTAAAAATACAAAATACAATGACACATTGCATGATTAAAATAATCATCTGATGATAGACCTGTTTTGTATGTAATATACAAAGTTTAATTATTAAGATGGTTTGTAAGTATTTTAATCCTTTGGCAAGATAAGCACTGAAAATTCAAATGGATGACCTGGAACTTTTCATTTGAGAAAGTGATCCAAATGTTAATTTCTGCAGTTGGTCTCTAAATGCCAGTAGGGGTTAAAATTAAACATAATTTAAATGTTATATACTAGATATGTTTTGAGGAATGACAGATGTATGGTTAGTAAAATGCAAAGTCTTTCAGCTTTTCCCAGTTAGGGGTCTCCACAGCGGATCACCAGTCTGCTAGTGATTGGCAGTGGATTTTTACGGTGTCGAGTTGCCAGCCCGGTGCTCAACCTTCAAAGAAGGAACATCCACACACATGCACCTACCTGCATGTCTTTAATGTTCACTCAGCCATGGGAAGGGCATGCAGACTCAGCATAGAAGGCACTCCAACCGAGAAATGAACCAGAAAACCTCTTGCTATGAGGCAACAATGCTAACCGCTGCACAACCGCGGCCTCTAAAATATTAATTATGAAATGGGAAATTATGTTTCTTCTCAGAAAGTAAGAAGGGGGTATGACCACATGTGGAGACCAGTCTTGGTAATACATAGGGATGTAGCTAGGGAGTACTTTAGAGATTCAATTACATAATAAAACACTGAATAAAAGTTGATATTCAGAAATGGAACATGACTGAGGTGGAACTGGACTAGATGGCAAAGTGCTTCATTTTTTGAATTACCTTTATTATAATATGCCATTCATGTCTTTTCACCTAAATCATGACAAACGTTTTCAAAGTCAGTAAAAAATATAATGTGAAATTGTATCTGGGAAGTGAGAAGTAAATCAATAATGCCTAAAGACAGGGATGTTCTTAATATACCAGATCCAGAACTTTAATACGTAGAAGTGTAGTCTTAAGATGCTCTATTTTATGTTAGAACTTATGATGCTGGATGGGAGATTATGTTGTGGTTTTGCTTGGGGAAAATGGAAGATAAGAGTGAACTATATCAAAGGACCTGAGTACAAGAATGGGAAGATTTTCCTTGTACAATGAATGTTAAACAATCATTAAATAGGCGAGATGCAGGGCTGGTTTACTTATGTTTTCTAACACGTGAAAGTGCAGTTGGTAAACCTAAGAATGAGGGTTGTGTCACTAGAAAGAAAGAGGAGGTTAGGTAGCATATTCAGGGCAAGCAATAAAAGTGTTAAGTGCATCTCCTCAGAAGACATTCAGACATTTGGATTCTCCAAATATTTAAAACTAAAACATAGCGAGATTAGGTAGACATGATATGATAGAGGAGATTTGCTAAAACGCATGCTTTGCATAGTAACTCTAGGAATGAGATAAGCTTTTTTATTCTTTTTTTTAATTTTGAGATATTCAAGAAAAAGAGAAAATGCTGATTTTCACCTGGAAATTTTGACTCTGAAAAAGAACTTAACTACTGTATCTGGTATGTTTTCTAAACTAAGACATGCAGTATGCCCATCTTCCATAGGTAACCTTTTTAGCACTAAATAGTGCAACATTTTACACATTTTTAAATTATGATTCTCGAACATATTATAGAAAAGGATATTTGTGAAAATGTCTAACACTTGCACTCATAGATAAATCCTGCAGTGTAAGTGAGATGCAAGTGGTCCTTTCTGCTGTACTTTCAATAGTGTAATTCATAAACAAAATTCACTGCCAGATAAGAATGAGGGAAACACAATCCCATTTTGTTATCACGTAAGTGTGATGTTTCTTAAAGTGAAGTCATATAGAATCGATGATTCATTGTGTCCGGTCGGAGACTGACATCAGTGAATTTTATTCCAGCCTCTAAGTTCAAGTGACTCATAGTAATTGTGAAAAGTTGAGATTATATCAATTTATTTATTTTTAGCTGTTCTTCCTTTCTCTTAGTTTTTGCAACTTAAGTTATAGTGTACAGATACACTGGGGTGTGAGGGCAAGGGTCTCCACTTTCTGGGGTATTGGGTGGAATGATTTATTTATTTATTTAATTATTTATTTATTTTTGTGACCATCAGTAGTTGGGCTGTTTTGTAGTTTAGATGGTTTGGTTGTGGTATTTTGTGTCAGACATACTGGCACTCAGTGTTTCATTATACATCTGACAAAGAGCATGCTCATTAAGCAATACATTTCAAAAGTGCACCGAACACATGTTAAAATGCAGACAGTGTGCCAGTAACAACATGGTGTGCATCAGCGTTTTGTGTTTATGTATAGGGGGAAAAATTTTAAATCTACTTGTGCAACTGAAGATTGAGGGTGTTATTGCTCAGTAAACAAATGACATAACGGAAGTGTACATATGAATTACAACACAAAACATTAATTTGTGTTCCACTTATTAGAAAACATTCATTTATACTCTGGTTACAGGGCAACATGCATTGTGTATTGGCAGGGCACAAGAATACACCACCAAAATCTGCTGCTTTTTAATGATAACATTGGCAAGTACTTGCTCATAAAAGCATCACAAAGTGATAGTGTTCACTCTAGGCATCGCCAGCCTTAGGCATAGGCCAACTAGGCGGCCGCCTAGGGTGCCACTCTAGCAGGGGCACTTTTCCAGTATTTATTTAATATAGGTAGACCAGGATGGGGGCACCAGGTGGTGTGGTGGGGGTTGCCATGGAGCCCTTTTGCCAAGGACATCAGTTGACCTAAAGCCGCTCCTGACTCTAGGTAATATATTGTGGGGAAACTGCTGTATCTGTAGACAAACACTCAGCTTATGAGTGGTACAACAGTGCCCTGTACAACTTATATAGATATCTTATTGCAGAGCATTGATGCCAGCCATATACCCTGCTGTGAAATAATAATGCTGATATTATATGAGTTAATAACCATATTCAGCACCTTTTTGCATATACATTGGCTTTCTGTTGTGTCTCTGGTGTGCTAAACATTATACTTTCTTTGTTGATGTGCATTCTGAAGGAGTTCAATATGAGGAAAAGGACATAGACTTCTTTATGCCTTCAGGAACACTGATATTATTTACGTCTCATTTCTATTGGATATCAGCATGATGTCATGGCCATGATACATGTATGCATATGATTGGCCATTTGTCTGTCTATTTTTTTCCACGTGGTTGACAGATTGAAAAATGAAATTCACCTTGCATAAGTGAGTAACTTGTTCAAATTTGGACTTTTAAATACTATCATGAGGATAGATATGCTCAAGCATATAGCTCTGTGTTTCAGACTATAGCAATAAAGACTCATCATAACTATATCACTGCACAAGGTCACTGGTTAAACATACAGTGCTCTGCTACATCTGCTTTGCAGTCCGCTCTTGGATGATCATTTGGTTCATGGAAGTGACATTCCTGAGGTCTATAACATTGCATCTTCATGTGGATGCCTCATTCCCACAGCTATAACACACAGCACTGCTGTATTCTGCTGTGTGAAAATAGTGGAAATTCATAAAAGGGTAGAACTAGTATAATATACAAGGATATTTGGAAAACCAAGGCTAGGAATATTAATTTGGTGGGGAAAGAAAGAGGTGCTATTGTTAGAAGACAAGGACTTGGAAAAGACAGACAAGGCAAAAATAAGCTAAATAAGTGGTAAAGGATCAGCAAATAAGATTGATTAAAGCAATAACCGATGACGTGGTGTGGTATATTAAAGATTTACCCATGGTTGGTGTGGTTTAATTTAATCAGGAAAGCAGTGATTAAAAAAAAAAAACTGTGGGGTATATATATATATAAACCCCCAGTGGGGTATTTATATTATATATATATTAATTAAAATAAAAAAAAAAAAAAAATACTTTTCTTAATATAATGTGTTTGTATCTTCTTTTCTGTTCTTCTTCTGCTTGTTTGTTGTTTTTTTGTGTTTTGTTTTTATGTACACTACTTATGACACCACACACCCACACACACCATGAAACAAATGGAAAAAAAAAAAGAAAAAGGAAAAAAGTTTTTTTTTTTTTTTTTTTTTTTTTTTTTTTTTTTTTTTTTTTTTTTTTTTGAAAAAAAAAATTTTAAATGGAAAAAAAATTTTTAAAGGTTTTTTTTTTTTTTTTTTTATTTTTTTTTTTTTTTTATGGGCATACAGGGGCCAATACAGCACATTTTGGAATATTAATGAGGGGCCATTGTATAATTGCAATTAATATTATAAACCTCCAAACTTATGTGATCAAAAAACAGACATCACATGCAACTACTATAGGTGTATGGAATAGAATACAGGAATTGAACATGCATTTTGAGACTGTAAAAGAGTAAAGGAGTATTGGGAATATTTGAAAATGCTGATTCAGCAAGCACTAGAAAGGGATATCCCAAAGGAATAGGAGTCCTGGAAAGTAGGTATAAAAATGGACTACATTCATATGATATACATGGAAAAGAAAGCAGAAAATGTTGAGTGGCTGCTTGCAAGCATAATAAAAACATTAATCGCTAAATAATGGGAGACACAGTCTTCTGTAAAATATGTACTTATTAGGCAATGTATGACTTGTCACATTGATAAAATATTCTTATCTTTTAAAACCATAGAGAATGAGGAACATCTCCTGTGGAACTGGTATGCAATTTTAAATTCTCTGGATCGATCTAAAACATGAAGAGAAAATATTAGATATAGTTTTTAGAGTCTGTCATGGAGCAATTGGCCTGATATACTGAACTTTGTACATAGTATAAATACAGTAGTGGTGTAACAGTTAAGGAAAAGTAAGCTAATAATCATAAAACTCAAAGATAATGCTGTGCTGTTTATTTTATTTAAATTTAATACAATTCTATTAAAAAATTACTTCAGTGTGTATGTCATCCAAAATGGTGGTAACAGAAAACTTCAGAACAACAGCCTTAAACCTACTGTTACCACAAGCTTGTTAAAAGTACTTAACAGTGAGCACAAATAGTGCAATAGAAAAGATCTTGACTTCATAGGAAAAAAAAACTGTACAATTCTACCTTGGACAGCTTTATACACTGCTGGTGAAAACCGCAAAATTTAACAAAATAGTAAAAGACCTTTGAGTCTTTGTAAAAGATGACATCTCATTTGATAGCCAAATAAATAATACCATCTGCAAAGTATCTGAAATTACTCACCCGATCCTATACAGGGTTGAAAGACATGCCATAGAAGGAAATGTCCCCCTTTATGCATTTCTTATCAGACCAAGTATAAATTACTGTATCCTATTCTTTAATCTACCCAAATGCCATCTATTGTATTTGGTCAAGGTTCATGGATTCCTCACAAAAAGAATCAAAGGGTTTTAAAACTTATCTTTTAGTTCAAGATTGCAGCAACTATGTCATTACTCTGTATTTCATCACCTTCTTAGAGGAGACTTTTGCCTTTCATACAAATAATTAAAGGAACCCTTGTTATTTGAAATTGTTTGCTTTGAATACACCCCCAGAGACCCTAAGCACTAGAGGAAACTCACCCTCTGTAAAAGTTATCAACTGCACCAAAACATTTGATAACTTCAGTTCTCAATGGCTTCCATGCCAATGGAATTAATTCTTCTTCTCAATTAATCTTGACTCATAAATTCATGCCTTTAAGAATGAACTGGAAGAATGTATGGGAACCTTAAATTCCAATATGAGATCCCAGGCATGAAGCTCTTTCACTGTCAATAAACACTGAGTTTGTTACTAAACCTATGAATTAATGAACTTATGTGAGCATTTTAGGTTTTAAATTCTACGTGGGGTTTAGAAATTCAGTCTGGAGATAGATGAACACCATTTGAAGATCTCAACCCAGGTTGTGAACCACAATCTGACAGTCAGCATTCTTTGTTATATATGATTAGGTTTGATGTACTAGAACTTAGGAGACTCTGCACCAAACTAAAGAAGAATCGCTTAAGTAGATAGCTGAAGTTACTATGGATGGATGTAGTATAGTTCATAGATTCATAGGTTACTACTAGGAAAACTGCCCTTGTAGACCATTTTAAGCCTAGTCAATTACCCCATGTGAGAATCAAACCCTGCACCTTGTGTCTGTAAGGTAAACACCTTAACCATTATGCCAGCCTCCTACCACATTGCAGGAAGTTAAGCTTATTGAAGGTGCATTGCTAAACAATGAGGCAGGCTGAGTACAAGTTGTTAAGGGAAAACATCTGGGAGGGGAGCAACAATATCTTTAAACATCTGCTTGGGTGGACAATGATAGAAACCAATCATGATGCAGATGGCAAGAGGCCTATGTCAAAGGTTGACACAATTTCAGGCCCATTGATGCAGAGTTTGACTCTACTGTGGAGAGTGCATACTTTTATGCTGACTTTCTGAGTCACTAAGGAGAATGAAAAGTGAGGATTTTTGAGGGATAATTTTAATCTTACTGAGGGCCGAATGTTAGACAGCTAATTCTCTAAAGTTAGGAGAAATCTTAATTTACAGGTGAAAATGTAGGAATCCATAGTTCAATTAGGACTCTGTGTTAGTTGGAGAATTTTATGTATATATATATATATATATATATATATATATATATATATATATATATATATATATATATATATATATATATATATATATATATATATATATATATATATATATATATATATATATATATATATATATATATATATATATATATATATATATATATTAGCTGTTGCAGCTGAACATCAGCTTGCACCTAGGTCATCTCCTCACTCACATTACTACCAGACCCTCATAAGTTTACCATGAGTTAACCTTGACCCACTCCAGGGCAAATTAATAAATAAAGAATCCAAATCTAGCGGCATACTGTTGCTGGGGGCATTATTTTTCCCTAACTTTCCCTGCCCCTTGCATGTATCTGAAACATCTTTGGGGCAGAGGTACAGAAGCACATGCTAGGGAATCATCCTTCTTCATTGGTAACCCTTTAGATGATGCCCCCAGTGTGTTTACAGTCTTCACTAAGGATACAATTCAAGTTGCCCTGGGTTCACGCTGTCCCACCAGGGTGGGTATGCCTATAATCCAATATCAGTACTTCAGACATCTGAGCTGCTAATCAAAAAGGGACTCTGGACCATAATTAGGGTTTTAACCCTTTATACCATGGTGCTAGCTACTGTCAACTGGATTCATGTTTTCCTTGTCAAATGTTTCATGCCAAGTTGGTTGTATTACTGGCTAGTATCTAGTTGATGACAAAAGCTGATTCAATATTACTGATTAGTATCTAGTTGATGACAAATGCTGATTCTATATTACTGGTTAGTGTCTAGACTCTAGCTGATGATAGAAGATGATTCAATAACAACTCACCTTCTGTGAGTTTGGATAAGACATGAACTAAGAGTTGAATAAGAAATATTGGTGATTTAACCATTTATTTTAAGAGATGACTTGGCATCACAGTTTATAAGGGAGGGGCTCAACAGTTTTATACTAAGCCACCCTTTTCCAATACAGAGGTGTGGGATTCATGTTATCTTGAACTGTAGGACATTTGCTCGGGTTCCTATTTTGGATAGGGTAGACTAGGATTTTGATCAGCTTCGACAAAAAAGTGCAGCAAGCTTATACAGCAGGTTAATTATTCCAACTAAATGTGTACGTGAGGATACAGGTCTGCAGAAGTCTGGCAAGGACCTTGTATTAGATATCAATCTGGCAAGGACCTTGTATTAGATATCAATGTTACATTTACATGGATAAGCTGATCATGTCTGAGTCAATGGCTAGTGCCTTGGGAAGGTGTTTGTATTTTGATTGAGGAGGAACCAAGGGAAGATGATGTTCATAGTTTTAGAATTTAATAAGTGTTGTCTGACCCATTCTATGCTTATTTATGAGGCATTCAAGGATTTTTAGACTTAACAATACAGTCCCTTGGCCAAGGCCATGGATGGACTTCTTGCTAAAGTTAAGCTTCCCAACTATGATATGAAGAGATATATAAGCCTGCTGGAGACAGTTACAGAGGGGAAAAGTAAAAACAGGTTTTGGAGACACCATAGATGCTTTGTCCATAGATTTAGATGCACTAAAAGTAGGTTTGTATAAGACACTGAATAAAGGCTTTGATTTCCTGCCATAATTAAGTTATTCCAATGGATGTTTAGTTCCTGTGACCTTCTTCTCTCTTTGAAAAAGTCAATATTTTTCATCCTATCCAAGGTCATCAAGGATTCTAGTAGGATCCAAAATGATGTTTATCTGTAATGTGGATAATAATGGTAGGGTGTAGACTTCTTTACTGCTCAGGTATGTTGGAGCAAAATGTTGCCCCCATGGGTGCCTTGATGAGATATTTGTTAACTGCTGTCTGTTGTGCCTCTGCAGACTATACAGTCTATGACCATGGGAGGATCTGGATGCAAGCTGGACGACACATGCCAACCATACTCTGATTACATAAAACATTGCTGAGACAGCCTCCCTGTCAGCTATGTCTTCAAAACCTGCTACTCCTAGATACCTGCAATATTATGATCTCAAGATCAACACCTGTGACCCCTTCAACAGGCTTCCCAGAAATGGAAATAGAAATGGTCATCTAGTTCTACCCCTTCAATATCTCCTGTGGGTGCTCAGAATGCCCCACCTGCTAAGACACCCTTTAGAGCACACAAACGCAATAAAGTGTAGTTCATGGTTAGGGACTGCATGAAACCCTGAGACTGCAAGCCACCATGCTGGACATCAACAGTTGTCACAACATGGCAGCTATGATGCATAGTATGGTCAGTTTGTGCATTGCCTTTTACAGTCTGGGTATGATAATGTGTACATCCTTTGTTGTGTACTGCCTGCATGGGCAAAGATGCTGTTTCTTTGCCAGTGATATGAAGTACTGCACTTACCTCTGCCTTTAATACAGCACCACTGCTGCCTGCTCGTACCCAGACTTTACACTCTACTTTCTTACTTTTGTGATGGAACCTACAGGGATGTTCCTCTGCTGCACTATCTGTTCCGTCTGTGCCATATTATCAACATAGGCTAAAGGGATGTTCCTCTGCTGCACTGTTCTGTCTGTGCCATATTATACAACATGGGCTGCAGTGATGTTCCTCTGCTGCACTATCTGTTCCGTCTGTGCCGTTTTATACAACATGGGCTACAGTGATGTTCCTCTGCTGCACTGTCTGTTCCATCTGTGCCATATTATCAACATAGGCTAAAGGGATGTTCCTCTGCTGCACTATTCTGTCTGTGCCATATTATACAACATGGGCTGCAGTGATGTTCCTCTGCTGCACTATCTGTTCCGTCTGTGCCGTATTATACAACATGGGCTACAGGGATGTTCCTCTGCTGCACTGTTCCTTCTGTGCCATATTATACAACATGGGCTACAGTGATGTTCCTCTGTTGCACTGTTCCTTCTGTGCCATATTATACAACATGGGCTACAGTTATGTTCCTCTGCTGCACTGTTCCTTCTGTGACATATTATACAACATGGGCTACAGTGATGTTCCTCTGCTGCACTGTTCCTTCTGTGCTGTATTATACAACATGGGCTACAGTGATGTTCCTCTGCTGCACTGTTCCTTCTGTGCCATATTATACAACATGGGCTGCAGTGATGTTCCTCTGCTGCACTGTTCTGTCTGTGCCATATTATACAACATGGGCTACAGGGATGTTCCTCTGCTGCACTGTTCTGTCTGTGCCATATTATACAACATGGGCATATCATGATGATTTTTCAAGTCTAAAATGCATATTACAGTGCCCCACATGACATGTCAAGGAAGTGTAAGTACTTCTTCAGTTGTCTAAAACATGCCATGTTTCAGCCTGGAGTGAATGCCACCTTTGCCATGGTCTGGGGATTGTCAAGAGGAGTCATTATTCTCTGTTCTAATGCGTATTCATCATCACCTGCAACACAATTTGGTGCAATATTTATACAAAGGAGAAATCAAAACTAATCAATACAAAAAAGTAGCACCGAAATGCAGGCAAAGGACAACCCAGATATGAGAAATGTAACAATACAAAAAATAAGATAACAAAGGGAGAAGTAGAAAAGAGGATTAGTAATAGACACATTAAAGAAATAGAAAAAAGTTATGGATTACCTGTGAAGTGAAGGATTCAGTGTAGAAAACCCAGTTCTGGTAATACCACAGCATGATGGAACAGTGAATCCTCAAATTAATGAGAAATAGGTGGAACAGGAAGCATCTGATCAGGTGTCACATGAAGAAACTCTGGAGTCTTCAGTAGAAAATCAGTACAAAAGTTCAGTCGGAGCTGCACAGAAAGGGAAGGAACAAAAAACAGTGGCAACTCTGGCACAGTCGATGCTGTGGAGTGATAGGCCGGTGAGTTCTCATATGAAACAGCAACAGATGACACAGGATGCAGCTAAAAAGAATATGTCACATGAAGATGATATGGAACTTTCTGTAGAATGCCTGTAGCAAACACAGAATAAACAATATATCTTTAGTTAGAAGAGAAAGATCTAAGGGATGAGTGGCTTGATTTAATAGGGAATGATAGACATATTAAGATCGATGAAAGAAATAATTACTGAAAGTCAATAACACCTAAAACATTAGAAGTCTGATAAAACAAATGAACACAGATGACTATTAACAGAAATTTGTGTGATATAACAGAAGTAAATAGCATATATTACTGTACAGCAAAAATAATAACTGATAAAATCTTACCCCAAAAATGCAGGGCAATAAGGGAAAGGAAGGGAAGAAATCAAATGCCTCATGGAAGTGTGGAATAGAGAAAACTATAAACCAATTAAGACAAGAAGTGTCACTCTTAGAAGAGTATAGAAGAGGCAACAGATCAGCAAAAATGCTTAGAACGATAGATGTGATAAAACAATGCTTATATTTACAACAAACCAGGTTCTATCATACACTGTTACAAATAAATTAAAGACAGCACAGGCAGAAAAACATAGAAATATGCAGATAAATATAAAGGAAAACTACAAAATAAGTAATTCACTTATGACACAAAAAGGTTTTATACAAAAATGGGAAGCAAAGCAAAAGGAATAGAAACACCACCAGAAAAAGAAGAAATAGACACATATTGGAGAAATCAAATTACAAATGACCACTCTAGTCATGAGTGATTTTAACTATCCCTCTGTTGATTGGGAAACTTATACAAGTACCAACATTCTTACACTAAGGCTCCTAGACTTTGTCAGCAATAATGCCCTGGAACAAATAGTATGCAACCCTACAAGGGGCTCAAATATTCTCGATCTGGTCCTCACCAACATGGGTGACTGTTACATTACCACATGCATTGGACCCTCACTGGTTAAATCTGATCACAAATCAGACACATTTGAAGTAGCTATAACACTTAAACCCTTCTTAGGTGAAATCCGGCTAAAAAAAAAATTGTCAAAGCTAATTATACCCTTCTAAGGGGTGGCATAAATAATTTCTAAGCTCCTTTGCCACAGATGGCATTAACAACTGTACTACAGTATACACAAATGCCCTGTACAAACAACTATACAAATGTATTGACACAGCTGCACCCAACAGGATCAAAACAATATCTTCAAGAAAAAACAACCATTAACAAGTTATACAACAAGAGGAAGAAGTTGCTGTCTAAGAATAAAAAAGAGAAGTCCCAACACTGAAAGAACACCCTCCTCTGCTTGAATAGACAAATAAGACAACTTGTAAAATCCTCTAAGGGCAACTTCAAAAAAAGATTAGCAACAATAGCTAAGGATAACCATAAGGCATTCTTCAGCTATATCCATACCATAAAAGTTTAGACCCAACGTGTGCTGAACAAGCCGTGGATGGTGTCATACACACTGAGTGTATTAAAATAGCTAACCTATTAGCTGTCAGGTTTGGAGAAAAATTCATCCCCCTCTCCCCTCCAAACTTTACACAAAGCATTCCCTCTACATCTCCATCACCTTGTATCTCCTAAGAGCAATTCATTAATGCTCTCTCCAAGGCCAAAAACACAACCTTTGTGTGACCATATTGCATCCCAGGTTACGTTTTCATTGATCTAAAACATGAGTTAGCAACTCCACTAGGTATTCTCTTCAACCACAGCCTGAGTACTGATTTTATCCCAGCTGATTGGAAAATAGCAACCATAATCCCCCTTCATAAAGGGGATACAGCAACAGACCCTGGGAACTACAGAGTCATAGGCTTAACCAGCCTTATCTGCAAGACCATGGAATGAATCAACATGGACCTTATAAATAAGGATATAAGTGATCTCCAAACCCTTGATCCGACACCGTTTGTTTTTTTCAAAGGTAGGTCATGCCTATTAAACCTGGTGGACTTCTTTGAAAATGTTACCAGAGCCATAGATGAGGGCAAATCTGTACATACACCCTGCCTTGACAGCCAATGCCTTCAACACAATCCTGCATTCAGGCATCATTGATCATTCTCGGAAGTTCAGGGCAAAGCAGATTGGCTGTGGCTGAATAAGTTTGCTGACAACTGCAAATTAGTTGCAATCATTCAATCTCCAAACGATGTCAACATACTTCAAGAGGGACTTACACAAACCAATGATTGGTGCCAAAGGCATGGACTCAAACTCAGTGTGAAAAAATGCATTATTATCCCCTTCAATGAAAACTATATGCTTGCAGATTATCATATAAATAATAATACCCTAAGTAACAACTCAGTAGTGGGAGACTTGGGAAAGCAAATTGACTGTAGCCTAAACTTTTACCACCATGTGTCTACTGTAGCAAGGAAGGCATTCTATATCGCACACCTCATTAGCAAAGGCATTGCCTCAAGAGCAAAAGAAGTCATAATACCCTTGTACTCAACCGTCATCAGGCAATAATTGAGTACAGTGCTCCCTTGGATAGGCACCTTAACAGGCACCTGCAGCAACTTGAGAGACCTCAGAGATTTCTAACCAAGAAAATTCAGTGTCTCCAGCACATGTCATACATTGACAGACTGAAGTCATTGTCACTGTACTCAGTGGCATACAAACTTCTTAGAGGAGACTTGTGCCTGGCTTGTAGAACAAGCTCGGATCAAAACCAAATGGAAATGCTGCACATTCGCAAGTCTAATGGAACAAGGGTCACCCACTCCAGGGACCTTAACCTCACCTGTGACATAAATAGGACCTGCTGGAGAGACAGATATATTTCTCAGAGGTTGTCACTCCTCTGGAATAGGCTATCAATTCACATCAAACAGAGGCCCTCCATGACCATGTTTAAGTGTAGCCTGGATGACTGGATGGGAAACCATAAATTCTTGCCGGAGATTGTATCCATGACCCTCCTAGATATGGGCAGTTGCTGCTAACTAAGATCTCAAGTTTAGGCAATATCCTTTATATTGGATTCCTCTAGTATTATATTGGGTACACATGGCTAGGCTCTTAAAGACCTTTAGGTCAATAGCCCAGTAAACACCTATGAACCTAAATATCTACAAAAACCCTGTGAATCATAACAAAGATGCTGAATAGATAGAAGAAATAAAAGAAACAGTAAGAAGTTCAAATGTATAAGATATGAAATGGGATGAAGTAACAGCCACAGAAATTGAAACTAAGTTAAGAAAAGCTCCTAAATGTAAAATCCCAGGTCCTAGATGCAATACCCAACGTCTGGCTAAAAGTAGTAACATCATTACTCAAAGATTTAGCCCTGAGTAAGAACTACTTCTGTGCACACTCTGAACAGACAACAACCTGGTTAACAACAGGACAAATGATACTCCTCCTTGGGAGTGAACCTGCAAGTTATCCTAAAAACTATAGACCAATACCTTGCCTTCCAACAATGTATAAACTATATACTGCAATTGATGTTGACAGAGTTTATAGTCATTTAGAAGGAAACTCAATCATGGCAACAGAACAAAAGGGGAACAAAAAATCATATAGAGCAAAGGAACATTTATTGTTAAAGTCATAATGGAGAATTGTATGGCATGGATAGGGTGACAAAAGAAAGTCATATGGAACAAAGGATCATTTGTTGTTAGTAAAAAGGAAAGACTCTAAGTAACCCATGGATAGATTACAAAAAAAAAGCATTTGACAGTATCACATATGCATGGATAAATGAGTGCTTACAGGTATATAAGATAAACCCTACAGTGATCAATTACATTACAGTGACCTTGAAGCAGTGACAAATCACTTTGCAGCTAAGCCATGATAAAGGACAAACTATTATCTCAGGGATAACATTCAGTGAGGAATATTCCAGGGTGACTCTTTTGTCACTGTTGCTGTTTTGTCTTGCACTTAACCCATTAACTGCCTACATAACAGATTAGGTCATGGTTACAATTTAGCTCCCAGACAACAACAAAGTGTAGAGTTTTTGTCTTCTTTTTGTGAATGATTTAAAACTGTATAGGTCATTAGATGAGAAGCTGAAAGCACAACTTGAAGTGTTCAAACCTTTCTCATATTATGAACAAATGGGATTTGGTCTTGAGAAATGTACAAAAGCAACATTTAAAGCAGGAAAGCTGCAACACCAAGAATATGTCAGTCTGGGACAGGAATGTGATATAAAGGAACTTGAGTATGAGGGAATGTATAAATATTTGGGAATTGATGAAAGATCGACAATAAAACATGCACAAAACTGAGTAAGGAATACTAAAATTAATATTGAAAACAGCCCTGACATATAGGAACAAAGTCCATGCTATAAACCAATTTGTTCTTCGTGTTCTAACTTACAGTTTTGGGGTGACTGACTGGCCCAAAATACATTGGATAAATTGGGCAGGAAAAGAAGAAAAATACTTCATACTTATCAACTAATATATAAAAATGAGTGCATATCAAGATTATATATACCTTGTTCTGAAGCAGGTATGGGCCTCCTTGAAACTGATTACATGTATAGATCTGCAATCATAGGACTGCATACATATGTGCTGACCTCAACAGATGCAAACATCATGAATGTTTTGAAGCATGAAGAGAAGAAATCTAAGATGATATCCATGTTAGTTTAGCAGAAGCATGTTGGTGTTAAGTGGGAATGGAAATCAAACCAGAAGTAGACAAAAATCAGGCAGCAGCTGAATGTGCCAAAAAAGGAAAAGAAAGAATATAAGGTGAAGGATCAGAGGAGAAAGCAAGAAATGTGGAAAACTCATAAATATAGCTGCAAGTACAGAAAATTCCTGGAACAACCACCTCATGTCTATCAAGATCTGACACAGGATTGGATAAGTAGAGGTGAATTTAAACCAAAAGATGAAAGGTTAATATTAAAGGCCCAGTACAGTGGACTACATACACACTGGTTTACAAAGTCCATTGAACATGTGGGAGAAACAGTCAAATGCATGTTTTGTAAAATATATAACTGGAAACAGTCACACATCTTGTTGCTGCCTGTGATATACTAATGGCAGAAGGACTGTATACTGAAAGGAATAATAATGTGTCAGGACTATTGCAATGGTGATTGTGCAAACATTATAATACTGAAGTGGCTGAGAAGCATTGGAAACATAAGCCATAAAGTAAGTTTATATCACATGGGATTACCCATTACCAACAGTTCAGAAAATAGGTGTGAGAAAACCAGATGTACTAGCCCATGAAAAGAAGACAAAAGCACAATTGATCATTGAAATTGCTACACCCAGTGACCACAGTGTCTTACATACAGAGAGACACAAAGTCATAAAATACTAGGATTTGCAGGCAGAAACAAGGGCAAATTGAAATAAGGGTACCTAGACAGTTTCACTGATAGTAGGAACAATGGGTCCCATAAAAAGAATTCACAGTCTTATCTAGATATGCTAGTGATATATGTAACTCCGTATGCACTGCAGAAGGAGTCAGTTCTAGGTACATTGGATATGCTACTGATATATGTAACTCCGTATGCACTGCAGAAGGAGTCAGTTCTAGGTATGTTGTAAGTACTGCAAAGAGCATTTTTGGCTTACATCAGTGATTGAAATGATACTAATTTCATGAACATTAATCATATATTGACTTAGGAATGGGGTCCATTCCCATCATGGTATTAAAATCCAAAGCACTTGAAGAATTTAAACTGACAGCAAAACTAATATATGTTGCTTGCTACTTTCTTGCATAGTAAGGGTGTAAACTGTCCTGTGTAGCCCAACTATATGTACACCTATCGGTTAGATGACCCTGTGGAAAGGACCCCATGTGAAACATTCTTAAAGGTTGAATGTGTCATGTCTGTGAATCTTGGAAGTGCTTTGGTGGTATACAGACATATTATCTAGAATGCCATGATATTACATACCATCTGTCTGTTCAGACTGTGGAAGCCCTTCCTCTTAATGTATATCTGTCACTTTGTAGCAGTTGTGGCTTTGATGGGTCCTCTTTAAAATGCTGACATAGTTCTCTCCTATGTAGTCCTGGTAATGAAATATGCTCATTCACATGCCACAGCATGATAGTAAGGATCTGGAATAAGATACCTGAGTCTGATGAACAATATCCCTAATGTAGCCCACACAGCTTCCTGGATGGTCACTGTAACTTACGTGCTAAATGCTACATATACTTTTGTACCCACTGTGTTGAGCAGTGCTTGCATCCCCCTTGATTTCAGTTGTAAGTTACACAGTTCGGCTAGGTCCCATATGGACCACTGTCTCCATGGTATTTGTGTACTTCCTAATAGTCGATGAGATGATAATATACAAGGCCTTGGCTATGCATTCTGTGGTGGCAAAGATAATTGCAGGGCACAAGTATTGGACACTGTCTTTAGTAGTGGCCACTTACACATGATGTTCTGCAATAGCTCCTTCTATACCAAGCACCCCAGTTTTCCAGTATACCAAAAAGCTTGGTGGTCAGAAAGCATTTGCACCAATGTACAGTGCATCTGTTCCATGTTTCTGAATCGCTCCATCATGTTTGATCTTGTTATTTGCATAATCTGTGTGCCACATTTGCACAGGGTTCTTCATTTCAGTTTCACCATACAGTCACTTGCTGCACAGCATATATCATAGGTTCATAGGAGATTACCAGGCTAATGGCCCAAAAGCCCTTTCAACCCTAGGCATATTTATCTGGAGCTTCCAATTTTAAACAGGGTATCTGATACAACTACCTCTGTCTATGAGGGACATGGATGTCACCCCAGGAGTAAATTTATGATTACCCATCCATTGATCCAGGTCATGCTTGAGGAGGCTCAAAGAAGGGCTTTGCTTCATGTGAATGGGAAGCTTGTTCCAGAGAAAGCTAGTCTCTAAGTGACATATCTATCTCTCCAACATGATTTATTCATGTCAGAGGCTAGATTAAGATCCATGGAATGAGTGATACTCATGCAGTTTGATTTAAGAATGTGTAGCATTTCCATCATGGCTGGATCAGACACCGTTCTGTAAGCCAGACACAGATCACCATTTAGTAGTCTGTAAAAAACAGATTACAGTGATAGTGCTTTCAATCTTTCTGCTTATGACTTTTTTTTTATATCCTGCATCTTACTCGTAAAAAACTCTGTGGTTGCTCCAGCTGTTGCAGATGTCTGGTGAGGTACATGCAGAAGGGTGCATTGTACTCAATTATTGGTCTGATGAGGGCTGAGTAGAATGGAATTATAATGACCTTTGATCCAGATGCCATGCCCTTACTTATGAGTTGTGCCACATAGAAGGCCTTCCTCAACACTGTGGTCACATGGTGGTCAAAGTTCAAATTACTATCAACCTGAGTACCCAGAGCACATACCACTAGGTCTATTCTTAGGGGAGGTGTTGTCTATATTGCAATTAGCTGGAATATTTACTTTCCCAAAGAGAATAATTATGCATTTCTTTACATTTAGTTTCAATCCATTGCTTTGGCACCAATCATTTGTCTGCATTAATCCTTTCTGCAGTCAGGGATTCAGTGATTGCCCCCAATTTTCTGTCATTCACAAACTTGGTCAGGCAGAGGCCATCTACATTTGTCTTGACTTCTGAGAAATTAATTCAGAACAGGAGAGGGCCCAGCACAGAACCATTTGGTATGCCACTGGTGACTGGAATTTTGCTAGTAGTGAATTCAACCACTTTGACAGTATTTTCTTTCCTTGCTGATTGTTTTTTCTTTTTCTTCGAGGCTGAACAGGGAAAGGGCAATATTCCAGTCCCATTCAATCCTCACTTCCTCCTTACACTTTTTCCTGTGCTTTTCTAGCCCTCAGTCTTAATTAACTATCAGACCCTCTCATAATGCCTTGCACCATTTAAAATCCTGCTCAGATTTGGTACCTTCCCTTTTCTACCTTTTCTGCTACCAACCAAAATCCCCACTTACTCAAGGTGATGTACGAGCAGCGTTTGCATCATTAGACTGTAAGTTGTTGCTCGTTTTACCCCCATATTTTTCACTTATATGCAGTCCATTCCTTTTTAGGCAGTCTTTTAAACTCTGCAGCTTTACTAGGGTTTAGTGTTAGGGTTAAACCATTTTATCACATAAAGCTCTAAAGTACAATTAAAAATGCTGTGATTCTGTCCCAGGGCTCTGTTGTTTTAATTTGTTACAGAAGTCAGTATTGTAGAGTACCGCTGTGGGACAGTAATTTATCTCTATTAATGAACCTTAGCATTGTGCTTTGCATTGTTCTACGATGTTCTGCCAGTCCTAGAATGTAACAATCTACCCCCAGTTAGTATAACGATACATATCTTATAGTACACATTGTTTCCCTGTTTTTTTTTTCTCTACTAAAGCAGCACATGAGTGCAAATCCTATATTATTACCTTGACCTAGATAGACAGATGTCTTTTCAAACACATTGCAAGGTTACAACTGTTGTTTTTTATTTTTGCACTAGCCTAGTTAGCCTTATTTCATTTCTTGTCTTAAAGATAGCTTTTACCTGAGAACATACTTGTGCTCTGAACCTGCAATTTTTTCATTGCCTGTTTGCTCTGAATGGACACACTTTCTGCTTTGTTGTGCTTTTGTTTTGGCATTGTTTCACTCTGTTTTAGCTAGGCAGCAGCTCAGATACTGCCTAACTATGCTCTGTCCCTATTCTAACTTAATTTGTGTTATTCCTATGCTTTTATGTTTACTCATACATATTTTACAATAATTAGTGATTTTATTAAATTTTATATACTTATGCCCTATATCTTATAGGGTCTATATTATGTTGCCAAAGCAGCGACACAGCAAATACCATTTCAGCAACACGTATACACCAATCCATCACTTCCATGAATGGCCAGAACATCTATTTTTTCCAAGGGAAAAAAATCACTTGGCCATCGCCATGTAATTGCTCTTTTCCCCACTGCAGTGTGATATTGGAGTTGGTATGTTTAGTTGGGGGCATGGGAGGCACAGCTCCCACATTGGAACGTGTGTGGGGGGGTGAAGACCCCCAATTTGTAATGTTAGGTATGGTGTTTTTCTGTGGTTGGACTAATGATTTTTTTCACTTGGAAAAAATAAATGTTCTTGCCATTCACAGAAGTGGTGGATCAATGTTTACATGTCACTGAAAAGGCATTTACTGTATTGCCATTTCAGTGAGATAATATAGACCCATCTTATAATACTTTTGGCTGTATATTCACAGCAGTCCTTGGAACTATTATGATTTTATTCATTTGTCTGTCCCTGGCCACTAGGTGGCACAGTCTAACTTTTTCCATACTGCACATACAGGTTTTTTCTTAAAAGCTAGACATCTGGATTACGTCTGCAACTACCCAGGTAACCCATGTTCTTTGGTGTTTTTCAAGCTCTGCACTATGCACATATGAATTTATAGTTTTCCTGTTACTGTCATCTTTGTCACAGGCTGGTCTAAGAAGTCCTTTATGTCTTATGAATTTGCTTGCTGCTTTGAAGTTTTCATATCGAACAAGGTGCAAACATTATTGTAGTGCTATACTCCATGACTGTTTTTTAATTGTTTCATGGCTCCATAGTTCTACTGTAATCCTTATGACTGTTACTTGCTCTGACAATGCATCTTGTCTGACATGGTGCTAGCAATGTTGCATGGCTATACTCCTTAAATGCTTATAATTGTTATATGGTAGCTACCACTTATTGTGACCTTACACTCTGTATTCTTGCTCACGCTGACATCAGCCTCACAACCACTCACTCCTATCCTTCCTTCCCACCTTTCCTATCCATACTTCTTCTATTTCTCACCCCCCACACTGTATCATACTTCTTGTGAAACTCATAATTTTTATTATTTAGTTTTATTATCCTTAATCTAACACCCAAACTACTGTTTTATATTGTAACCATAATCTCTTCCTTTAATAGGTTAAGCACCATCCTTAATCTAACACTCAAACTACTGTTGTATATTTTAACCATGATCTCTTCTTTTAATAGGTTAAGCACCCTTTCAACGCCCCTCAGTACACCATGGCACCTGGCTCCCACATAAGCTCCTCTCAAGCAATAAGACCTCTGTGCTACTTTTACTGCTCACATCTACTGGACATCTGAATCTTATTCTGGAGCCCATTTCCCTGTACAATTAATGTATGTATCTGTGAATTTACCTTCTGCTAAACTGTAACTCAGTTTATCTCAGTGTTCTTGTACTATGGTGCCCTTGTACATCACCTAAACCTTTCTGCACTAAATGTTAACCCTATCTCCACACAGACTAAAACTCCACTCTGTCTTACCAGCTTACATAGACTATACTGTCCTATCTACCCACCTTCTCTTCCTTTCTGTCCCTCTCATAATTATTTCTCTCTCCCCATCTTTCCCTTCACTGGTACTATCACTACCTGTGCTTCGCTATTTCTTGTATATCCTGAATAACAACTTAACTTCTCTTCCCACTTCTTCACCCACCTTAACTAATCAAATGGCATTCATTAGCTGCAATTCTTCTTCCTTTAGCTCTCTTCTCTACACTTCCTTCCCCTTCCTAATTTCTTTTATTTTTCTTAGGTTGGTGATTGTTTTCCTTTTTCTTTGAGGTTGAACAGGGAAATGGCTTGCCCACTCTGTTTACCCTTTGCTGCACTCAGGCTCACTCCACTCCCCTACCCTACCCCCTTTCCCATGCACCCACCCTATTATTATTACATTTATACTCTTCTAACCACTTCCCTCTCTACACTCAACCAATCATCTTCCTACCATCCCTAAACACTCTCCCACATTGTCTCTAACCACTCCCCAGCCACCCATAATCAATCTCCTATTGTCTCTCCCAGTCTCTTCCTTTCATCTCAGTTCATTAATCCTGTCCCCACTTCCTCGTATCTTAAATCCCCCTTTAAATATCAAATGCATCCCTTATCCCATTTTCCTTACTCTTTATAACCCTAGTCAAAGTCACAGAACTAAACTCTCTTACGTTGCCTCCTACTGCATACTATTCCCCCTGCTATCCATGCACTCTGCTTAATACCTACTCAGACATTAGCCCTAACCTTTATTATCCATGCCCATTCTGTACACCAAAATACATCAGTTCTCTTCTAACTACATCCTACTTTAGTCAAATAACTCCCTCTTCCATTCCCTTCACTACATTATCTCTAAACTGCCAAACCTCATTCATCATTCCATGCATATCCTTTCCATTCTCACCTGTTCATTTGACATTCACACCAATCCAGGACCCACCTAATCTTACAACCTCACAAACTCTAACCTCTCCAAATGCCTTAAATCACTTCATATAACTACTCCAATTTCCAAAGCATCTGTAATAGAACTCCAGTGTTGCATGCCAGACTCTCGCAAAATAAAATTGACATACTAGCAGTCACAGAAACCTTGTTAAAATCCTCCATTCAAGATTCAGAGCTTCTTCCACCAAACTTTAGCAGTATTAGAGTAGATTGACAAAAGAAAAAAGGAGGTGGTGTGGCTCTCATCTATCCCCATTCCTTCATTATTATTCAATACAAAGACCAGAACCCTCAGTTCCAAAATGCTGAGATATTGGTCTCTTTTCTTGAAATTAATCATTCAAAAAGGTTATAATTCGTAGTCCTATACATCCCCCTGGAAATAACATTCCAGCTCTAAAAATAATCTTATAATGGCTTTCCTTCACTATACAAAATGAAACAATTATCCTTGAGGACATGAATATTGATTGGTCCTCTATTTCTTCTAATCAGTCTTTCACTAGCATAAACCTCAAATAAACCTTTTATGCTCAACTTCTGAGAGACTTGCTTAGCTACAAACATCTGCATTAGAAGCTGAAGTTAAGTAAAACTTGCAGTAGTGTATTTTAGTCTTCTGTTAAGTACAAACTTGCAGTTTTAAAAGTACTGTATTTTCATTTTTCTGTTTCCTAATTGTGTATTTCATTGAGAAATGTGATGTGTGTGTATCTGGTATAAGAGGGGGTGGTGTTATAACTTCTTTGTTACCTGATATTTAATAGCCTAGAAGGATTCCTCTGTACTTTAAGTGCTAGCCACAAAGTTTGAGAAATCATTTTATGCTCAACTTCTGAGAGGCTTGCTTGGCTACAAACATCTGCAGTAGAAGCTGAAGTTAAGTAAAACTTGCAGTAGTGTATTTTAGTCTTCTGTTAAGTACAAACTTGCAGTTTTAAAAGTATTGTATTTTCATTATTTTTTCTTTTTCCTAATTGTGTGTTTCATTTAGAAATGTGCTGTGTGTGGTCTTGTCATTTGATATTTAATAGCTTAAAGGGATTCCTCTGTGCTTTAAGTGCTTGCCACAAAGTTTGAGAAATTGCATTAGAAGCTGAAGTTAAGTAAAACTTGCAGTAGTGTATTTTAGTCTTCTGTTAAGTACAAACTTGCAGTTTTAAAAGTACTGTATTTTCATTTTTTCTGTTTCCTAATTGTGTGTTACATTGAGAAGTGTGCTGTGTGTGCATCTGCTATAAGAGAGGATGGTGTTACCACTTCTTTGTTATCTGATATTTAATAGCCTAAAGGAATTCCTCTGTACTTTAAGTGCTAGCCACAAAGTTTGAGAAATCATTTTATGCTCAAATTCTGACAGTCTTGCTTGGCTACAAACATCTGCATTAGAAGTTGAAGTTAAGTAAAACTTGCAGTAGTGTATTTTATTCTTCTGTTAATTACAAATTTGCAGTTTTAAAAGTACTGTATTTTCATTTTTTCTGCTTCCTAATTTTGTGTTTCATTGAACAGTGTGCTGTGTGTCTCTCTGCAGTTAGTTCCCACCCACCCTCTCTGTTCCTGTGTTGGTATTAGTGTTGGTGGCTCTGGAATTGCCCGCCCCTCCTGTAAGTCTGTATTAGAACACTCCTCCTGGGTCAATCTCATTTGCTCACTTAACCGAGTACAGTGAGATCATATTCTGAGTCTAGTGTTCAATTGACTTAATACAGTATGAAGATTTGAGAAGGCCAACCCACTTAGGTTCTTCCTTCCTCTCTCCTTGCACTTAAAAAAATTTGCACTTTATTCATCTGCTTTTACTGTATTTGTGTTTCTTCCTACTTTATTTTGCTTTTTTAAAAGTACTCAATTTTATTTATTCTGCTGCATTTATTACTGCTTGGTAGTAGCCTGATTAAATTGTAACTGTTATTCTAAGTCTTTTGGTTTAAGCACTTGGGCTTCATATCGGTTGTTTTAAATTAAGAAGGTTTATGGTCTGCACTATTGTGGCAGGACAGGTAGCTTACATCCTTCTATGCTGGGAATTGCTGTTTGATGGCCCAGTGTCTGCTATTCTAAAAGTGTATTAGTTCTGGCTTAAGCACTTGGGCTTCAGGCCAGTTATTCTACATTAAGAGGGTTGTGGTCTGCACTCTTGTGGGAGGAGAGGCTGGATTCTGCCCTTCTGAGCTGGGAATTTCTGGTCACAGGTTTATTGTGCCTGCTTATTTGAACTGTTTCTTTCTGAAATTGGTGTGCCTTGTTGCAGTAGCATAGACCAGATTCAGGCCTGCTGAATCTAGCTTTGTTTGTATAACTTGAGAACTGATCCAGGTCATCTTTTTTTGGAGAAGGTTCCCCTGCACCCTAGTAGCAGGAGTGTACAGTTAGAACTTTTCTGACTTGAAGTCAGAAGGAGTGTTCCCAGCGCAGGAATCTGGTAGTCTGTTGGCCATTTTGGGCATATTTCTAGCTCTTTCAAGTCCATTGGGTTTGAGCCATTCTCAGCTCCACAAAGTCTGCTCTTCACTTTTTCCCTTGGAACTGATCTAGTTCTCATAATAAACACCCTGCTCACTAAAGCAATTATACAAGTCAGCACTAAGAAATTAAAAGCACTACACCCTCACAAACTTTTTTCAATTGTAAAGGAATTCCTAATACAATTCTAGCATGCCCAAAGGTCAGTTGTCAATCTCTTCTCTGGTCCAGCTGGTGAACCTGGGAATTTTGAGGCAATGTTACAACTGCCTCATGTACACAGACAACCCTCTCCTCCTCCCAACAAATTCCAACACATGTGAGAGATGCAACCATATAGCCAAACTCTCAGTACAGGCGTAACCAGTCAGGAGGAGAAGGAAACCGCACTCACTACAATTCCAGTCTCACATAGACCTACCAAACACATAAACACACAAAATCTGCCTAAGCAGCAGAGACCTCCAAAGCAGACACTAAACAACACACCTGATAGACTTGTAATAGGTGACTCTATCATCAGGCACACTGATGTCCCACTCACCAGGCTGAACAAGGAGAAGGTCACGGTGAGCTGCCTGTCGGGTGCTAGGATCCGCACATAACACAAGCACTCAGGTCACTCCAAGGCAAGTAAAATATGACTCAGTCATTGTCCATGCTGGTGTGAATGACCTGGCCCAGGCCGGTATGCCCTGACCTTGAGTAGCATCTTACCCTCACCAAGAATGATGCCACAGTATGAAGACAAGATTATCAATTTCAACAATTGGCTTAAGTATTGGTGTCATTCCTGTCAGCCTGGGATGACATGCTCGACAATCCACGATGCTTCACTAGGGATGGCTTGCACCTGTCAGATATTGGCAAAGGCTCTTGCTACCCCCATAGTGCCTTTTTTTAGCAGGCAAAAGACAAACCCACCTCCATAAGTCTAAACCTCAAGATGCATGCACTTGAAACTCTCCTTAGCATGGAGAACATACTACCAGGTTATACATCATACCATGCTTTTGGCCCCAAAACTTGGACTGAACCACAAAAGGAGGGGGAGTATATATATTCAAAAGATACCCACACCTCCAGGTTGGTGGAGCATCAGAGACTATCCATGTGCAACTAACAGTGGGTAAAACTGCCTTCCAGTTTATAGCCTGCTACAGACCACCCTCCCAAACCCAGGAAAAATATGAAGGTCTCTCCAAACACCATTATATTGGGTGATTTCAACTACCCAACCATAGACTGGGAGCATTACTCTAGCTCCAACAAAGGTTCCTAGAATTTATAAACTCAAATGCTATGGAACAACTTGTTACCACTCCCACAAGAGGGGAAAACATACTGGACCTGATCATCACCAACATGGGGACTCTATGCTCCAGACCAGAAGTGTATCCCTCACTGGTAAGATCAGACCATAAACTAATCTCACTGGATATTCACATCCCTGCCCAGAAAACCACAGTGCTCAAAACTGAGGTGGAATCCTTCAAAGCCCCAGACCACAAAATCCTTTATAAACGCATCCTATGAACACCTTCAGGAACGCATGGATCATGCAATCCCAAATAAAACCAAGACCCAATCCTTTAAAGGCAGAAGTCCTGTCTGGTGGACCCCAGCCATAAACAAACTATACAATAGAAGGAAGAAGCTACTACATGACAGAGCAAAATCCCAAAAAGGGAAGGCATCTCTGATCAGTATTAGTAAAAAACTATGGGCACTCATAAAATCGTCTAAGGCCAGCTTCGAGAGAAAAATTGCACAGGACACTAAGGATAATCACAAGGCTTTCTTTAGTTATGTTAGGAACCTGGGTGGGAATTCCCAGATATGCTCAGAATTAGTCCAAAATGACAAAAAATACACCAAACCCACAGATATTGCCAACATCTTAGCTGACAAGTTCAGCAAAACTATCTATCCCAGCAGAGTGCTGCCCCTGACATCTCAGATGCTCAGGTAAGAGCTGCCTCTCCAAAGCAAGAAACACAGCATCAATGGCATGAACTCCAAGAAGAGCAAAACCCAAACCTAAAACTACTGTTCAATCTCAGCCTTACTACAGGATATGTACCCAAAGAGTGGCATACAGCAACAGTGGTCCCTCTCCACCATAAGTCTCACTAGCTTGGTCTGCAAAGCTATGGAAAGGATCATCATGGACCTTATAAATAAAGATATTGGGGACCTACAGACACTGGATCCTACCCAGTTCGGCTTTGTTAAGGGCAGATCCTGCCTCTTAAACCTGGTCGATTTCTTTGAAACAGTCACCAAGGCCATTGACAAGGGAAGGTGGTCCACACAGCCTACCTGGACCTAAATATAAACCCCTATGTCACTAGATGGGTTGCAAACTGGCTCAGGGAGAGAACCCACATGGTTAGAATAGCTGGAGCCATGTCAGACTCCAAACCAGTTACAAGTGGCATCCCACAAGGCTCAGTCTTGGGACCTCTCTTGTTCGGTATATATTTCTGGAGGTACAGGCCAACATGGAAGGAAAAGTGTATAGTCATCCCCTTTGGCAAAACAAAAGTGCCAAATTACCACATAGGTGGTAATCCATTGGGACCCAGGTTGAAAGCAATCTCTCATTCGACAACCACCAGCCAAAGTGGTTAAAGTTGATAGCAATCTCTCATTCACACACACCAGCCAAAAGAAAACATTTTATATAGCCCATCTAATCATGAAGGGATTCACATCTAGATCAGGGGAGGTCATCGTGCCTCTTACTCATCCCTCATCAGGCCCATAATTGAGTACAATGCCCCTTTGGGATGTACCTACCAGACACCTGCAGCAACTAAGTACCTCACCAAGAGGATCAAGGGGCTCAAACAGATGTGCTGCCCTGTTAAAGAAACTCCAGCTCTAATCAGTGGCATACCACCTGCTCAGAGGCATCTGTGTGCTGATATAAAAAAAGTCATGTCCAACGAATTAATGGACATGCTGCACCTCAGAAAATCCAAATCCCACTTCACTCTGGAATAAAATCCCAATCCAGGTTAAGCAGAGTCCCTCATTGACTCTCTTCAAGAGGAATCTTGATGAGTGGATAAATGAATTTAAAATGGGTGGCGAAAGCCATACACACTCTGGCTAGGCTTATAAATGCCCTAGGGCAGAGAGCCTAGTATGAACCTATGAACCTATAAGACTGCTGGAACAGGACTCAGTTTTGAGCTATATATATATATATATATATATATATATATATATATATATAAATTGCACTTTATTCATCTGCTTTTGCTATATTTGAGTTTCTTCCTACTTTATTACTAGGGGCACTGACTACAACTCTGATCTGTGATATATAACAATAAGTATCCTTTTTATTGTATCTGCTTTATTTTCTGAAAAAAAAAAAAAAAAAAAAAAAAAAAAAAAAAAAATTATATATATATATATATATATATATATATATATATATATATATATATATATCTTTATACAAGTTTATCTGTTCACTTGTGAGAGAGGGACTTTGAGCAGCCTATCTGTCCCTGGAGGAGTGGTTGCAGCCCAGAAATTAAAACTGCAACCACTTTTGGCATTTGGCCATTTTGGCTCAGTCCAACTGCTGAATCTGGGTATCAACCCAAGACTGGATCAGACTGTCAAGAGGAGAAGGGAAGTACCATCACACCACCTGTCTCACATAGACCCATTAAAGCAATCACAGCCCTTAAGGCAAAATAACATACCCAGCATACTAGTAATAGGTGATTCTATAGTCAGGCACACTTACTTCCCACTCACTAGGCTGAATAAAGAGAAGGTTACTGTTAGCTGCCTGTTGGGTGCCAGGATCCGCCACATAACACAAGCACTCAGGTCACTCCAGAACAAGTACAAATATGACTCTGTCATTGTCCATGTTGGTGTGAATGACCTGAGCCGTACCTCCCTGGACTACATGAAAAGAGACATGAAAGAGCTCTCTGATCACATAGCCCAGGCCGGTATGACCCTGACCCTGAGTAGCATCCTGCCCTCACCAAGAATGATACCACGATATAAAGAAAAAATTCTCAATTTCAACAATTGGCTAAGTTTCTGGTGTCATTCAAAGGGGATCCAGTGTCTGTCCACCTGGGATGACATGCTCGACAAGCCACGCTGCTTCGCTAGAGACGTCTTGCATTTGCCACCCTTAGGCTTTCGAATACTGCCCAAGGCTCTTGTCACCCCCATAGTGCCTTTTTTAGGCAAGGCTCAAAAGACAAACCCACCACCATAAATAGCACAAGTAACAAAAAACTGAGGGTAATGCTATTCAATGCCATAAGTCTAAACCTCAAAATGCACACACTCGAGGCACTCCTCATTATGGAGAAAATCGATATATGTGCAGTAACAGCAACCTGGTTTAAGGCTCCAGAGATCACCCCAGCACTACCAGGCTACAATTCATACCATACATTTTGGCCAAAGAACCCAAACCGAAATACAAAAGGCGGGGGCGTATCCATATTCATCAAGGATACCCACATCTCCAGGTTAGTAGCACAGCACAATGCTTCAGAGATCATCCACATGCAACTAACAATGGGCAAAACTGCAATTCAAAATATAGCTTGCTACAGATCACCCACCATGTCCCATGACTCCCATTCCGCATTTCTGGAAACACTGAGAAACATAAAGATCCTACCAAACACCCTAATATTGGGTGATTTCAACTACCCAAACATTAACTGGAAAACTACTCAAGTACTAACTCCCTTGCACAACATTTCCTAGAATTTATAAACTCAAACGCCTTAGTTCAACTGGTCAACATTCCCACCAGAGGTGACAACATATTGGACCTGGTCATCACCAACATGGTGTTCCACACCAGAGGTCAATCCCTCGCTAGTTAGATCTGACCATAAACAAATCACTTTGGATAACCACATTCCGCCCGCACCCCCTGATAAGGAAACCACTGTGAAAAAATTTTCAAAAGCAAACTTCACGTTACTTAAGACTGAGGTGAAAAGTTTCAAAGCCCCCATGCTGAAGGATAACGCTGTCCAAGCTGCAAAATCTTTTACTAATGCATTCTACGGGCACCTACAAGATGCATGGATCATACCATCCCAAGCAAAACCAAGACTCATTCCTCCAAGAAAAGGAAACCAGTCTGGTGGACTCCTGCCATAAACAAGCTATACAATAGAAGGAGGAATCTAGTACAGAAAAGAGTAAAATCCCAAGAAGGCAAGGCATCCCTGATCAGTATCAGCAAGAAACTATGATCCCTCATAAAATCATCCAAGGTGAGCTTTGAAAGAAATATTGCCAAGGACGTCAAAGATAACCACAAGGCATTCTTTTGCTATGTCAAGAATCTAAGTGGCAATGCTCAGCTCTGCTCAGAGTTAGTGCAAAATGGCACAAAACACACTGAACCGACCAATATCACCAACATCCTGGCAAACAGGTTCAGCGCAAACTTCACCCCACTCTCACCCCCAAAAGGGCCCATAACCATACCAAAAGAATTTAGAGTCCCTGAAATCACAGACACTCAGGTTAAAACAGCCCTCTCCAAAGCCAAAAACACAGCATAAATGGGACTGGAGGGTGTCCCAGGCTGCATCCTACATGAACTCAAAGACAAACAAACCCCTCACCTAAACACACTGTTCAAACTCAGCCTTTCCACAGGTTACATACCCATAGAGTGGCGCACAGCAATGGTTATTCCGCTCCACAAAGGTGGAGCCACAACAGACCCTGAGAACTATCACCCTATAAGCCGGACTATCTTGGTCTGCAAGGCTATGGAGTGCATCATCATGGAACTCATTAACAGAGACATTGGAAACCTCCAAACACTGGACCCTACCCAGTTCAGCTTTGCTAAGGGCAGAGCATGCCTCCTAAACCTGGTGAACTACTTTGTGACAGTTACCAAGGCTATAGACAATGGAAAGGTGGTACACACTGCCTACCTAGAGCTCACTAAGGCCTTCAACACCATTCCCCATTCTGGTATTATAGACAAGCTCACCAGCCTGAACATAAACCCTCTAAATCACAAGATGGGTTGCCAACTGGCTCATGGACAGAACCCACATGGTGAGAGTTGCGGGATCTTGGTCCAACTCTAAACCGGTTACAATTGATGTTCCCCAGGGCTCAGTCCTAGGACCCCTCCTGTTCGGCATATACTTCTCAGAGGTACAGGCAAGCATAGGAGGACTATGGCTGACCAAGTTCACAGACAACTGCAAACTAGGGGCTATAACTGACTCTCCAGCTGACACAAACATCCTCCAAAAGGGTCTCACTGAGACGGATACCTGGTGTCAAAATCATAGCCTCAAGCTAAATGCCAAAAAGTGCATAGTCATCTCCTTTGGAAAAAACAAAGTACCCACAAATTACCACATAGGTGGTAGTCCCCTAAATACGGAAGATGTAATAAGAGATCTGGGGACCCAAGTAGATAGTAATCTCACCTTTGAAAATCACATTGCCAGACTGGTTAGAAAATCCTTCTATGTGGCCCATCTCATCACAAAAGGGTTTGCATCCAGATTAAAAAAGGTCATTGTGCCCCTCTACTCATCACTCATTAGACCCATCATAGAGTACAACGCCTCATTTGAGATGTACCTTACAAGACACCTGCAACAGCTGGAAAGACCAGAGAAGTACTTCAAACAAGAGGATCACTGGCCTCAAACAGATGTCCTATGGAGCTTGGCTGAAGAAACTCCATCTGTACTCGGGTGCATACCGCCTACTCAGAGGTGATCTCTGCCTGACATACAAGGCCATGTCCAACCCAGTATTGATGGACATGCTCCACCTAAAGAAAACCTTATCCTCTCAAGCCGCATGCTTTAGGGATCTAAACCTCACAACAATAAATAGGACATGCTAGAGGGATAGATTCCTGCCCTAGAGACGTCCCATGCTTTGGAACAAAATTTCAATCTACATTAGGCAGAGCTCCTCACTAACACTCTTCAAAAGAAACCTTGACGAGTGTATGGAAAGCAGAAAGTTTACACCGGGGATCACTTCAGTGGCTCTGCTGGACAGAGGCACAGGGAACTAATCTAAGGGGGCAGCAAAAGCCAACACATTCTGGCTAGTCTTATAAATGCCTTTGAGCAGATAGCCTAGTACCTACCTATGAACCTATAACCTATGCCACTTCACCCAACTTATTACTACTGCTATGAAGTACAACAGCAAAAAGCAATGAAGGATCCATCCTAGACATGATTCTAGTCTTAGATCCCTCTAAATGTATAAAATTTGGCACTATGTCCAACTCTGTTAGTGACCATCTACCCACCTATGCTATTCAAGCTAGCTCAGCTACCCCCCCCAAAAAAACATAATATTAAACTAGTCCAAAACCTTTCTAAATTTGACCCCAACACCTTCCACAGAATCCTGAAAAGCATTAACTGGAACATTCTTAAGACTTTCACTCTGGATGATGCTTTGCTCTTCTTTAACAGTTCTTTCCAAAAAATATTAGCTAGTCTAGCGCCTTCAAGAACTAAAAGTACCAAAACTAGTAATGCCCCCTGGTTAACTAAAGCTACCAAACAAATTATGACTGACAGGGACAAAGCATGAAAAGCTTTTCTTAAATCTAAAAAAAATCCAATCTTATTCATTATAGGCAACTCCGTCACCAAGCTAAGAAAAGTTTCTGTAAAGACAAGCAGCACTACTTCTGGAACCAGGAAATTAGTAAAAAAACTAATCCTAAAGCTTTCTGGTGCTCTATCAACAATCGTCTAAACCCTAGCACCAAACCCATCCCCTGCCCACACTCCGATAAACCACCAGAACAAATTGCAAGTATCTTTAATTCTTATTTTAGTGACACTACTGCCAATATCACCTCAGCTTCTCCCATCCCCTCCCCAACAATAACACTTCCTCTTCACCATCTTCGTCTCACCACCCCTCTCTGTCTACTGACACTTCCTCTCCAAATGCCATTCATCTGACTCATCCACCACTTTGTACTCTCACTCCTATACCTACCTTCCATGTCAAAAACCTGCTTCTAAAACTAAAGCTCTGCTCCAACTCTGCTGACTATATCACTGCCAAATTCTTCAAACTTGCAGCAGACTCAGTGACCTAACCCATTAACATTCTGATTAATAGATCCATTCAGGAATCTTACATTCCTTATCTCTGGAAAAAGCTATAATATTACCACTTCATAAAGGTGGTCCCTCAGCTGATATCTCTAACTTCTGACCCAAAACTTTCCTCTCCGCTATCTCAAAAAATCTAGAAAAGTGTGTTCAAAAACAACTTTTAGACTACCTTCTAAAATATAATCTTCTCTCCCCTACTCAGCATGTTTTCCATCCTGGACATAGTACATCTGCTGCATTACTCTCATTCTTAGACATTGTAAATAAAGCACACAACTCCTGTAACATTGTATCAGCCCTGTTCTTGGATTTATCAAAAGCATTTGATACTATCTTTCACTCTATCCTTCTCTCCCAACTTTCTAGTATTCATCTATTCACTAAGTCTCTCAACTGGTTCAAAGGCTACCTCTCTAATAGAGAGCATGCTGTTAAATGACAGGACTCCATTTCCCCTTACATTCATAACCCATCTCGTGTTCCACAAGGTTCAATTTTAAGCCCTCTGTTCAGCATCTGTATTAATGATCTTCACCAAGCTATTCAGCAGGCCTCCCTAGTTGAGTATGCAGATGACTCCACAATAGTCTGCTCTGCCCACAACTCAAAAACTCAAAATCAGATCACCCAAATTATATTTAACACATTAGAAACCTGGCTTCACAATAATCATCTCTCTTTAAATCCCAAGAAAATAAACTTATGATCTTCACTCCCAAGAGAAATCTAGCCCTTAATACAACTGTCTTGAAATTCTTTCCCTTAACTCTTCTAAAATTGAGTTAGCTACCCATACTAAGTTATTAGGGGTAATTATAGATGAAAATCTTAAATTCGATCATCACATTCAAAATAACATAAACAAAACCTACAAAAAATTGGAACTACTATATAGACATAACAAATTCCTCTCCCTCCCTTCTAAACAAGTCATCATACACTCTACCATCACTAATTTACGGTGCTTCCTTACTAACTAATCTGCAGTCTTCCTTAATGACAAAAGTAAAAACTTGCTATAAAAGATTGCTAAATTTTCTACAAATAGTTGCCACTACACCACTCATCATTGTATTGCCCCAAAGCAACTAAAATGGCTTAAGCTCCCCCATTACCTTCTCCTCCTCTGGCTCACAATCTCACAAACTTATATATAAACCTCAGGATTGTCCAGCACTCAGCACCTCTTTACCCTGTACACTCCAGCTCATTCCCTATACTCTGAACACCAATACTTTCTCCGGGTACATAAAACCAAACTGCCTGCAGGTAAATTCTTATACTCCTGGACAATTTCCAAAATTTGGAATAATCTTCTACCATCTATATGCCTTCAACCAAGACCTTCTAAATTCAAAAGTGCACTGCACGATCTCTTCTCTTCCATGTGGATATGTAACTGCTCAATTCCCTCCTCAGCCACTACTCAGACTCAATCTTTCCAGCACATTTACTCACAATCTCCTTTCTGTCTTTTAAACTCCCAAAATAATGCTTCATCTAACACCCCCTCTTCTCATCTCTTAACTCCTTCCTCCTTCCCCACCCTTCTCTCACTACTCTCCACTCTCCCTCCACTTTTCCAAACCACCTTCCTTATCTTTCCCCCAACTTTCTCTCACCATTTTCCACTCTTCCCTTCTATATCAAGCTTCTTTCTCCTGTACGGCCTGACTGTCTGCTAACCTTTACTAAACTCCTACACGCCTCTTTCTTTGACTGCCCCACTTCTCATTCCATTACTTCTATGCCATCATAAATCCTTACCACTATGCCTTCATGCTACCTTTACTTCCATGTTCCCACTTCCTGATCATATAAAGTTTCTATTGATATACACCTCTACTTCTGGGTTTAACAGCTTGTTATTATCTACTTACAAACACTGTATTATGCTTTATATGACGTACTGCATTTCTTTATTGAATAATACTTTATACCTTGGCATTTTTCTTTTGGTTTCTCCAATAAGTTTATGTATCTTCTGTAATTTTATTCATTATTTTTTTAATATACTTCTTATGTAAAATATGGTTTAATTTTGTTATAGTTTATATGATTTGTATGTTCCCTGGATCTTGTTTTGTTTTGTATTCTATGTATGCTCTCTGGAGCTTTTGTCCCCAGGCCTCACTGAAAATGGGCTAGCCTGGCCCAGTGGACTTTCCCAGTAAACAAATGTCAATAAATAAATAATTAAATAAATGTGTCCTGTTGGTGAGCTCTTTGACAACCCACCTAGTGATAGGGGTTTATGCCCAATTGAGAGAGTTTCTCGATAATGCCCGAGTGGGGAATTGTGTCAAATACCTTAGCGAGGTGAAGGTAGGTGGGATGCACAGCCTTTCCCTCATCCATGGCATTGTTGACCTTCTCAAAGAAGTCAACCAGATTTAACAGACATGATCTACCCTTAATGAATCCAAACTGGGTTGGATCCAGAGTCTGGAGCTTGCCTATGTCCTTGTTGATAAGGTCCATGATGATTTTTTTCCATGGCCTTACAGATCAGGTAAGTCAGTCTTATGGATCTATAATTCCATGAGTCTGTTGATGGTCCCCGTTTGTGCAGGAGGATGACTGTTGCTCTCCTCCATTCTGCTGCAACATAGCCTGTTTGGAGGCTGTAGTTAACAAACGTTATCCCTATTTCTACCCCTATGTGTCCATACTATCTTTGTATCTGATCACACAATATATGCACACTGCTACTTCCTGCACTAATTTGCACTGTGCGCTCCATGAAGCACTGAAAAATCCTAGCCGTGGTCTCTTTTACTTTTCCAAACTGGAAAAATATTTAAACTGTGGAGAGCCAGTGGAGTTAAATATTTCAAGCACCATTCATCTTTAGATGCATGTGATTTTTAAAGGTTGTTAAACAATGTTAAAACATTTCATTTCACATTTTGTTTTACTTCTGCAAGGAAGAAACTTTCTTACTTCACAAACAAAACTTATTTCTGCAAACACAAACCACATCTGACTTGCTGGTATATTAAATGTCAGATATACTGAAGCACCTAATAAATAATTAATCTTGTGTACAGCAGATTAAATCACAAACTAATTAACCCTCAGATACTCTCTAGTTCTTTGAATGTTACATAAAACAGGTTTGTTTTACCCCCTTCAAAACCTATCATTTACCCACAGTGCAGACTCCATGGTTGTGAATCTACTCAGATGATTTTCTGTACTTCCAATGAACCATGTGTCATCAGAAATCTGATTGTCTGCATAATGTATAATATCTATTGAAGTCATATAAATTTTTTTGATAAAACACTAACTTAAAGTGAATGTGAATTACTCTTTTGTAGACTCCTTGTCTTTTTTCATCCCACTACTGTTGAATTTAATCACCCATGAACTAACTTCCTAAAGTGCCTTCATCTGCAACTTATATTCATTGACAGGCTCCCTAATGTGGCCATGCAGTACGTGGGTTCCCCTAACAGGAGTGCACCTATTCAAGGAGTCTCCATTTCCACGACAGGCTCTAGGGGGAGCACCTGCTTGCACTACAGTGTAGGGGAGCACAAACAGGATGCCATCATAAAACTGATGAATTTTCTCCTGACCTAGACCCCCCCTGTACTGAGACTTCAGTGCTTCTGTGCTCTGAAGGCTATTAGGTGTAGCCTGAGGGTGTGCCTGACTGGCCACAGCTGCCATATATCATCATCTCTTCCACCTGTCCCAGTTCTGTGATCTACCTTTGGCCTCTGACTTTCACCAGACCTCCATGACAGCATCCACCCAGCATGTTTCTACCTACAAGGTGGGTACTCCAATCCACTACAGCCTTTTATTCAAGCTTGCTATCCCACTGACTAAACTTGATTTGCCAGAGCAGCAGTTAAATATTTATCCTTCTACACCAATGGCTTTTTGTTTGTTTTTTAAGATTTAACAATCTGTATTTGCTGAAAAGAATGTTTTTTGTTTTAAATAGATAGATAGATAGATAGATAGATAGATAGATAGATAGATAGATAGATAGATAGATAGATAGACAGGCAGACACATAGATAAATAGAATGACTGACTGACGGACTGACTGGAGGATGGCTGCACATCACTTTCCTTCAGTAGTTTACTTGCTTCATGCTGCTTGCATTCATTGTTTGCCTTTTGTATTCTTAAGTTCACTGGCAGCATTCTGACTATACCACCAGCCACAGTGGGGGTACAGAGCTGCCTAAATTCTAGCACTACTTCTTTGGCAGTTATGTCACAGCTGGAATATAGAGGTAAAGCAGCATCAGAAAAGAGAACTGTCACTGTGAGAGAGGAATGTAATCACAGGTGACACTGAGGAGTGATGTATGACATATAGTTGAGGAGAAACTGTGTGGTCATGTCAGAGAGTTAGATCATAGACTAGATAATTCATTGGACAAGTGGTGAATTTGGGTCAGGATTAATATTATAAGTTCATAGGTGAGTACTGGGCTAATGGCCATAGAGCTAACACAAACCTAGCTCAAGAGTATTCCCAGTCATCCTGTTGCTGGACGTTAGTTTCCTGTCCCCTATCGAGCAAGGCTGTTGAAGTGATCCCCGGGGTGAATTTCCTGTTATATTACTTCTCTGGTGTGGTGTGGAGAAGGTGCTTTAATCATTTTGTTCTTTAGGTCATAAAAATGAAAACGAGAGAAAAGAAAAGAAAGGAAAAATGACATTTCAGAAGAGTTAAACCAAGTCTTGAAGAGTCATGCTAGTAGTGGATGTTGTTTGCAATGCTCATGATGCTCAAGCCTGAATGACATCTTGTGGAATAGATATTGAGTCCAAAATGGTTAGAAAATGAGTATATAAGTGAAGAGTGAGGGAGAGATTCCACACATTTCTTAACATACGTGACTGCAGTCACCACTCACTTACATAATATTGCTTGTTGGTTGTTAACTCAGGATATTGTTTTCTAAGCACTTTCACTATTTGCCTTCCTTTCATTTCCTAGTGGTGCGGAGTTCCCTATTACCTCCAGAGAGAGAGAGCTACTACTCAGAGGGAGTTCTGGGAGATTGTCTTTTCACTAGCATCCTTGCACTGAAAGCATTTGTAAAAGTCTGTATGCTCTCTCAGCTGGGGAGGCAGGATACCCCTATCACCACACAGGCTCACAATGCCTTCTGTCTGTGAGTTCATGCTCCAGTGTACTTCCTAGTAAGGGTTACCACCAGGCAGTGGCTTGCTGAGATGAAAACCTTCCCCTGGATGCCATGGCAACAATGCCCTTTCTCTAGGAAATTGTATGTTTGTCCTACCCTACCCTGCCATCCCCCAGGATGTCCACACCCAGCCTGACTTGCCAGTACTATAAAGTACACAAACCTATAGTTACATATGAATCTCCTGTGCCACAGTTAGGCCTTTACTGAATATATTTTGAAATTAAAATGAGCTTTAAATAATTTTCTTAAATTTCACAGGTTATTTTAATGTAATTAATGTTGGTCCTTCCAGTTTTCTCTTAATATTTACAAAGCCCAGCCTCACACTGCCTGGATACATCATTCAGTCCTTAAAATTTGTAATCACTGCATACTTTGCTGACTGCCTTTAATACTTTCTATTCAGATCTGATTTTCTTCTATTGAATGCTATGATAGTTACTGTGTTACTGTGAGATTGTGTTTGTGCTTCTTCATTATAGAACCTAGTGACTTCCAGAATTGTTCTTTGTCATATCTTATCATCCTGTTATGAAACAGGATAACTTGAATGTATGGCATGAGGAAGGACCTCCACACTTGAATGTACTACCTTCTGTGGGGTATCAGTGAAGAGATGTTACCAGACACAGCTGCACAAACAACCAGTAATCTGTGCAGCTTCTCCCTCAGAATCTGCTGGCCAAGTCATTTCTAATCTCCATCTCTGGATTGTTAGAAACTGTATAGCCATAATTGTATTCTGCAGATATCTGGAAGATTGTGGCTTCCATATCTGTCTGAAAGAAGTAAAAATAATAATAAAAAATTTATTCCAAGCTTTTGGTTATGGTCTCCTCTGTGAAGATGTTTAAGGGAGAGTGCCATATCCTAAAAGAACAATGTGTTTGAATCTAGTGTCTATAAATCTAGATAGAAATATCATGTACCTGTGTGGGATCTTGAAATTCATCACACAAACAGTGTGAAAAGGAAAAGAGCTGAATCCAGCACTAGGTAATCAAGGCAGTCACCTAGGGCCCACAGGCTGAGAGGGGGCCCCTGCTGGCTGGGAGGGGGGGGCACTTACCAAGAAACTGTCATATTTACTTTTTAATTAAAAAAATATACATATGTTTTTTAAGGGTGTTCTTCTTAAAGAACACTCTCTGTGTTCATTCCCACACACCTGCTGCATCTGTGTGTTCATCATCATCTCACAGACCTCCTGTTTTTTCCATTCCACATTCTGTGAGCATGGAATTTAAATACAAGAAGACATTCTATTCCTATGCTTGCCTCTGTGGAATGTAGACTCATGCTTCCTAGATGGATTCTTCTACAGCACGGACAGACAAGTAATGGCAAAATGAATTAAGAGCAAAATATTTTATGATGGTAGAATGTCTTCATTTATTCCTTTATGTTCATATAGTCTTGATTTTACATCAGTCTTAGGATTTGCCTATATATATATATATATATATATATATATATATATATATATATATATATATATCTGGGTGAGGCAACAGAAATAAAGAATGAGAGAGCATTTTAGACTTCTATCTGGAAAATGGCTTGATAGTAGCCAACACATGGTTCAGAAAGAGAGACAGTCACAAGATCACATACAAGAGTGGCCAACATGCAACTCAGGTAGACTTTATGATAGTGAAGAAAGGGCACTGGGGTAGAATCAATCATTGCAAAGTCATCCCCATTGAAACAGTTGGCCCACAGCATAGACCACTGGTTGCCACAATCAGCTGCATGCAGTGGTCAGAGAAGCCTCTAAGGTCAACAGGGACCAGGCTGATGACCTGGAAGTTGACTGGAGAGAAAGTGCAACAGTTAAAGGAATTACTCAGGGCCCTGGTACCAAAAGAAGAGGAGGAAATGCATATAGTTGAAGAAGAATGGCAGTGCCTCATAACAGCATGTGTGAGGACAACAGAATAGATATGTGGATGAGCCAGGTATGGAAATAAGGTACATAAGGAAAGCTGGTGGTGGAATGCTGAACTTCAGGAAGTTATCAGAAGAAAGAAGGAGTGCAGGAAAAGTGGAAGATAGAAAAGACAGATCAGGCTAGGAATGAATTCTGTCTGGCTAACAAAAAAGCTAAGAAAGGAATTGCAACAGCAAAGGACAGGGCAATACAGGCACTCTACCAGCTTCTAGAAATTGACTCAGTAGGTGGCACAATAAAACTATATCAGATTGCAAGGCAAAGACAGAAAAATAAAGAAGACAGTCAGACACCTTCATAATAGATGCCAGCAACAACCTGCTCACCAGTCCACAGGACATCAAAGGAAGGTGGAAGTAGTATTTCCATCAGCTTCTGAATGAAAAAAATACCACAGAAGCTGTACTACCCCAGACACAGCCTACAATGGGAGAAGAAGAGGAGCCCACCCTAGAAGAAGTAAGAACAGCACTAAGGAAAATAAGGTCAGGGAAAGCAGCAGGCCCAGACGAGGTCACAGCAGAAGTTTGAGCACAGACTCAAACGAAAAGCGCTTCACATTTTATCTGTATTAAAGAAGATTAACCTTCATCTGTTGGTGTTTGCTGCCTTGCTTCCCTCTACCTGTTTTCGTGGATTTTTAGTTTGTTTTTGCTTGTGCTATACCTGTTTGTTTATGGCGTCAGGATTAGAGGCAACTATTGGTGGCAACTCTTTGGATAACACGCCAGAAATTCTTCATAATGAAGTGAATTCACCTAACCTTCCAGCTCTACCGGATTCTGGCTCTTCGAACAATGGTTTACTCACTTCCCTAACTACGAAATTGGAATTACTTCTTGAAAGAATGGACAGATTAGAGCTTCAGCATCGCTCTTACAATACTTTATCACCACCTTCGCTAGTTCAGCAAGCGGAACCAGTTTGTACTCTTGCCGGGTCTGCAGCCAGTAGAGCAACGCAATCTTTGCGTAGTTCAGTGACCTTGGAATGTGGGCAGAGGAGTATTCTGGCTGATTCTGGTGTCTGTAATGGAGCAGCACTGGTCTATCCAGAACAAATACAGCAACAAGGTAATTCTAGCCATCAAACTACTTTTGCTAATATATTATCACAGGGTTCAGTCTCTCTGGCGCTACCGGTAGCTGTTTCACAGTTGCAGTCTGTTGTGCCCACAGTTGTACCATCAGCATGTCCACAGACTCAACCTGCGGTGCTTGTAGCACCGAAAGACTTCTCTAATTCACCATGCATTTTGAACTGGGTGATGGTCAATTTTTCTTTTACTCTGCATGTTGGTCCAACAGTTCAGGTTACACCTGAAATTGAGAGTTCTGACATTTCTATGAATCTTAAATCACTTGACAATCATTTAGTCAAATTGAAGAAGATCTAGCTGGAAATTTCTTATTTCCAGGAATGTCTCGCCCGTAAAATAGTACCGAAAGGTTTGAGGCATTATCAGTACCCTTCTGGACTGGTGGCTAACTCTAGTTTCCACAAAGAATTGATCGAGTTATTTGACCAACAGGGTTTTGAACTGTTGGGTGTTATGATTAAACATTATTCCCTGTCGGTAGATACACTGAGCAAGCAAGTTGTTGATATTGATGAACAGATCAGGCAAGACAAGGAGTTCTTCCATCATAAATATGACTATATCAGAGTTTTTTTCAATCTGGATCAATATTTAGTCAAACTTAAAAATAATAATAATAAAAAATTGGACAGGGACACTAAAACTTATAATGGTGGGGTAGCATATCCCGCACCACCAGCAGCACATGTTTGGCATGGCTTTAAGTCAACGAATCCACCTACAGTTAACAGTTCTCCAGAGTTGGACCCAAATGTTACCCACTCGGACTCTCAACCATTGCAGAACACACTTGCTTCTAACAGTGGCTCGGCTTCTGGTTCGGTCACTCAACCTGAATTGAGATGAAGTGAGATACTACAAAATAACTATAAGTTGAGACAGTCTAAGGATAATGCATATAACCCTCATTTGTTAGGGGCAAGACCAAAATAAACATCCTTTTAACAGAAGTCAAAGCAGAAATCAAGGTTTCACAGGACATGAGTTTTGATTCTTCTAGTTCTGTATCAGGGCAGGATTTTCATGCCACGGACTTTTTAAATAGTACTGTTGATGTTTCTGCTTTCCTTGACAGTTCCCATTTTTTGACAGCCTTGCCGGCTCCTTTTGTTGATGGTTTTCAAGTATGTCATGACACACCAGTCCAGTTTTTTAACCTGATTGCTGATAACCATGTGAATGATGATCAGTCTACTGTTTATAACAGTTCAGGTCCTGAGATTCTTCTTAATGAGGATGGCGATTTTAAGGTTTATAATTATTCTCTGGTAAACATCACCAGTGATAGTCGAGCTTTTTTCTAAGGGTTACACCTATGTTCCACCACAGAGATTGGATGTTGTAAGGTCTATTATCGACCTCAAATTGTTTACCAGGAAACTTAATTTCAACCTTATGATGGGTTGGAATAGTTTGGGCACTAGTGACACATTTAGAATATCTAGTGTTTTTAATCCCCCCCTCCATCCTACCCTTCAGATGTTTGAACTTATATGTGAGCTGGATATTCATCATAGATTCCAGTCTGAACATTATTATAAGTATGGTTGTGCAGATTCATTAAATGAGAAGGATTGTATTGATTTTATTAAGGTACATGACCTTTGAGTTTGTAAACCGGATAAAGGTGGGGGTATGGTTGTATTTGATAGGGGTGATTACACTAACAGAATGCTAAAACTTTTGAATAGCCCTTCATATTTAGTTAGTTCACTCTCTGAAGTGAATACAGCATATTTACATATAAAGAATACGCTGGAAGAAATGTTTATTGATGGGAGAATTGACCAGAAAATGTTTAACTACATGCTGACCACTTATCCTAGATTTCCAAGTCTTTTTGGTATTCCTAAAATCCATAAAGATGTTTTGGACCCTCCCATGAGTCCTTTAGTTGACAGCAGAGGTTCACCTACGTATGCATGTACTAAAGTTATAGATGTAATCTTGCAAACATTTTTAGTTAATGATGTACAAATTTGTAAAGACTTATGGTCTTTTCTAGAGAGAATCAATGAGTTACCATTTGACATCCAATATAATTTTTTAACTATAGATGTCAAAGATTTGTACACTTGTATCCCACATGAAATAGTTAATGACTGGATCAGGCTGGATTTAAGAGTAAAAGGGTGTACCAGAATAGAACTTGACCTAGTTGAAGAACTTTTGGATATTGTTCTTAACAATAACTTTTTCATGTTTAATAATGAATTTTATCTGCAAAAGGTTGGGGTAGCAATGGGCTCCCCCTGTGGTGCTAGTATAGGCAATATGGTAATGGCTCATTGGGAACACTCTTTTGTTTTATCTAATTCCGATTACAAAGATGTGTTCATTTTCTATACACGTTACCTTGATGACATTTTTATTTTACTTAAAGGTGACAGAGCCATTAGTGGCATGGTAGTCAACTATTTCAACAGCACCACAGACTTCCTAAAGTTTACATCTTCTTTTAGTATGGATTCTATAGCGTACCTTGACATTTTATTAACTAAAAATTCTTCACTTCAGAGGTATACAGCTAAGATACATAGAAAAAAACACATATTCTAATGCATTTTTGCATTATTCTAGCTGTCATCCTCAGCACCAGAAGTGAGCTGTAGTTAAGGGCCAGTTAGTCAGGGCAGCCCGCATGTCAACTCTTGATGCCGACTTCATTGAAGAATGTTGTTTATTAAAAAATATGTTCATCCACCGAGGCTATCCTGAGAATCTGATTAATGAACTTATAGAAGAAGCGGGGTAAAAACGGAATAGGAAGTTATTTAAACCTTTATTAAATATTAATTCTACGAACGTAGAAGTGGTACAGCATAGTAGTGCAGTTAATGTTTCAATAGATGACATTAATACACCATGTGAACCTACGGGTCATGTTCCATCATTTATCACTACTTTCAGTATTAATAGTAAGTCTTGTTATGAAATTTTATGTAAAAATTGGGCTATCTTTAAAAGTGATTTCAGTATTTTCAATTAAGTTGGCGACAGACCAGTGGTCACGTATAGAAGGGCAAAAAATTTAAAGTCCCTTCTCAAGCAACGCCAACGCACATACCCAAAAACACCGGGTATGTTCAAGTGTCAGTCTTGTAACTACTGCCAATATGTTAGTGAATGTAATAGATTCATTATTCACAACCATCAATACTTTTTGAAATGTTGAGTGAATTGCAATTCTAAAATGATAGTTTATCTAGCACAATGCCAGAATTGTTTATCGTTCTACATAGGGAAAACGGAGAGACGTCTCAGTGACCATTTGTATGAACATATTTATGCAATTCGGAAGAATAAACTCAACAATGCTCTGGCTAAGCATGTCAGTCTCAACCCGGACCACAAATTTAAATTTATGATAATAGATCAGATTCACGAAGATCCTAGGGGAGGCCCTACTCCATTAAAACTGGAAGAATTAGAACTTATGTGGCAAGTTAGATTAAATGTGTATAATACCCCTGGACTTAATGAATGCTGTTCTATTGTCAGTGTTTTAAAACTTAAAAGTTTATCAAGATAAGATGCATATATATACATATATACTTTTCACATTTTTTATATTATATATTTTTTATTTTTTGTAGTATACATTAGTTGATATATATATATATATCTAGCCTCAGTAGGTTATTTAATCAACATGTTGGACGGTTATATTTTTATTTTTATTTTATTTTATTTTGCAACAGTTGAAGGTGGTTTTAAGTACAAACATGAATTAAGAGCATTTAGTCAGTTTTGTTTTATATGCCTTTAAATGCTTTATTACCTTGGTGCAGTTTTTAATTGCTTAATTGATGTAGTGCTTGTGTGAGCAGCTCACCTAATTGGTATATATGTACTTGTGATTTGTGTAATCAGTTTGTCTGAAGAAGTTTGAGCACAGTCTCAAACAAAAAGCGCTTCACATTTTATCTGTATTAAAGAAGATTAACCTTCATCTGTTGGTGTTTGCTGCCTTGCTTCCCTCTACCTGTTTTCGTGGATTTTTAGTTTGTTTTTGCTTGTGCTATACCAGAGGTCACAGCAGATGATTAAGATGCTGGGTGAGATAGGGACAAAATGGCTCCTGAGGGTACTCATAGCAGTGTGGAGAGAAAGGCGTATCCCAGATGACTGTAGGGTAAGCATACTTGTGCCAGTATATAAGAACAAAGGGGACATCTGCAACTGTGGGCAGTACAGAGGCATCAAACTCCGGTCACATTGCATGAAAGCTCTGAAGAAGGTGACTGATAAAAATATGTGCAGAGTAGTAGAAAGTAAGATGGTAGATGAGCAGTTCAGATTCAGATCAGGATGCAGCACAACTGACCCAATATTTGCAATGAGACAAATAGTTGAGAAGAAGCTTGAGGTGAGGAAAGAGTCCAACTGGGCATTCCTAGACATGGAGAAAGCATATGACAAGATCCCAAGAAATCTGATTTGGACAGTACCATGGTGGTTCAAAGTCCCAGAAACATTGGTAGAATTAGTGCAGGCTATGTGCAAGGACCCAATGACTCAAGTATGAACAGTGTTCTGTCTTACAGCAGGGTTCCCAGTGGGAGTGGGTGTGCACTAGGGTTTAGCATTGAGCCCACTGCTGTTCATACTGGTGATGGACTACATTAGCAAACACAGAGGGGCAGATCAACAAAATTGCTGTATTTAGATGATGTGGCATTACAGGCAGACTCTGAGCAAGAACTTCAGTATAGGAAATTGGAATGGAATGCAAAACTGAAAGCACATGGGATGAAACTAAGCAGAGATAAGACAGTGGTGATAGTAGCAAACTGGGGAAATCAGAAGAAGCTGAGAATTTAGACAGAAGGGAAGACAGTGGAACAGATTAATAGCTTCAGGCATCTGGAATGGGTGGTTGAGGAGAAGAGAAGTCTGAATGAAGAGGTCAAAGCTAGAATAAGAAGGGCTGCAGCCAAATGGCATAGAGTCTCAGGTGTAGTGAATGACAGAATGCCAAAGAATCTGAAAAGTAAGGTGTACGAGACAGTGGTATGGCTAGTTCTACTCTATGGTACAGAATCGTTGGCAGTAAAGGCAGAAGAGAAGGGAAAGGTGAAGAAATAATATAAGAGCAGAAGCCAAAGTAGCTTCAATTACAGAAAAAAAATCAAACAGAACAAATTATGGTGGTTTGGACACCTGCAGAAAAGCAGAAGACAATCTGGTGAAGAAGATCTGGAACAGACAGGAAGAAGGTAAGATGAAACCAGGATACTCAGAAAAGAGGTGCATGTATTGTGTGAGAGAAGATCCGCAATAGTCAGGTATGGGTGTCAAAGAAGGCAGGAGTGTGGCACTGAATCAAGAGAGATAGCGACAGTTAACATGATACCCCAACCTCATATAGAAAAAATGGGAAAAAGGGGGTTGATGATGATATTTAAGTAAAATGTCCCAGTTAGGGATTACAGGTTGTTAGTTAATTTGCTCATGCTCAAGCCCTCTACCTTTGTTACAGGAAACAACTATCTGAATCCTTTTCCCCAGCTACCAAGCTGTTAAAATATTGAGTTTCATTTTCATTTTTAAGGAACTGAGTTTCATTGCATTTTCAAGAAATTGAGTTTCAAGTGCATTTTTAAGGAATTGTGAGCTTCAAGGGAAGAGAAGATTACTGCTGCTCATGCTGTCTGTTTACAATGTGCAACTGTTTTATTTAGCAAATGGTATCACTATTGTGGTATTAATTTTAAAAGCATTGTTAGTAGCATAACAGGAAACATGTTTACTACTGTTACTGAAGGTTGTGGGTTCTATTCTCACAGCATGTAGATGGATTACTGTTAGTGTAATGTACTTTGAGGGGGGTGCTGCATTTCTGAGTATGTTCTCCATAACTTAGGCAATTTATTCTTTAGGGCCAGCAGGGACTGAATTTCTAGATGAAACACTGAAATATAAAGTTGTTTGTTAGCAGCAACCTCTTCGTTACTTTCAGATGAACCCCTTTATTACTTTCAGATGAACCCCTTTATTACTTTCAGATGAACCCCTTCATTACTTTCAGATGAACCCCTTTATTACTTTCAGATGAACCCCTTTATTACTTTCAGATGACTTTTACTTCTGCAGAGATTGTGCATATTTACTGATATTGGTGGATTGTAATGACAGAGGTCTGAGTGGACTTTTATGGTTAAAATGTTCTGATTTGGGCAGTTTTGTCATTTTTGGTTCATACATTTTGTTTCATTGTTTACTGGAAAAATGTTCAAAACTACAACTTTAAAACACAATCTAACGAGTGGTGTTGTATTATATGTTGTACAAAGAATGTAATTTAATACAATCAGGAATGTGAATCAAAGAACACATGCATATATGCATGGTTGTAAAAATGTGTGCAGGGAGCCTATGATTTGAAAGCAGCTCAAAAGTAAACTTTATCCACCACAGGCCAGATGCATTTTCTTTGAATGTAAGTTTAAATGCTATTTGAATGAATGTGAATTTCAAGGGAAGAGAAGCTTTAATGCTGTCTGTTTTCATTGTGAGACTGCATTGCTTTGGTTAGCAAATGTCTGTCAGTGTTTATGCTATAAAACTTCAAATAAAAGTTTTAAATTAAATCTAAATAATCATTGTAGAAGTAAAGCAGAAAACAGAAAGCACATTGAGAGGTATAAACAGTATTTATGGTAAATGGAAAAAATAGCCAAGTAATAGGACATTGAAATGGTTGCGGGGAGGGCTGTGTATGGAGGGACTAATCCATTACCCTGTCTAAGGCCAATTTGAACATGATCTGGGTCTGAAAAGGAGATCTTGGCAAGTTTATTGTGAAAACTCAAAAAGATAAAAAAATGACTAAATTGGTCTTCAGTTACAAAAAATATAAGGCATTGTTAATGGTACAGCCATTTCAAACTCTGACCTGACTGACCATGGGCCAATGATTGCAGATACTATGATATTTCTAATCAAAGTTAAGATAGAGAATTATTGCTGCAACAATGCAAGAATATTACTTGTAGTGTGTGTGTGTGTGTGTGTGTGTGTGTGTGTGTGTGTGTGTGTGTGTGTGTGTGTGTGTGTGTGTGTGTATGTGTGTATGTCAGTGTGTGCATTATATATATGTGTATACGAGTGCAGTTTGTTTAGTCGAAAACTGCTTTCATTGAGTGCAGATTTTGCTCAACTGTTGCTTTGATTGTTTTCTGTTTTCTTAAATCACATACTGTCACATACTCTCAGCTGTAGCATAATACTAATGGATCACATTGTTCAAGGTTGTGCAACTGTGATGTCAGTATATTTAAGTAAAGGGTAAGAGTCAAAGCCCCCACTTTGGGGTTTGTGGGTGAGAACTTCCATCTTAATAGTATGTCATTAAATGTGGTTGCTGTGCATATTTTAGTGAATGTGGTGGTGTCTGTGCAATTGAAGAAGAAAACTATTCAGTTTTCTTTCTGTTATTAGTTTGAAAGTGTGACACTGATGGTATTTATAGTGGAAGGTGTTGTGTGGCAAAAGGAGCCTATTAGGTTATCTTCAGAGACTGGATAATTTTCTTAGGACTATACTAAATGCATTTTTATGATACATTGAAACAGAATGCTCTGAAGACTCAGTGTAAAGGAATATATATGTGTTTAATAAAAATTGCAGGAAAGATCTCCAGTTACTGTTATTTATAATTATCTTTGCATTGTTCTTTAGTTTTTAAAAGTTAGTGGGTAAGCATTTATAAAATTTGGAGAGTGCTAGATTAGAATGCTGGCCTACTTACATCGCGGGCATTCATTTATACAAGTTGCCACAGGGTAGGGTGAGCTGCAAGTGTGTTTTTTATTATCATTACAGCGCAGAGTGGTTATTGCAACTGAAACCTTGTTTGTCAGACCTGATCATTAGTTGCACATATACCTGAAAGGGTTGAGTGTTTAACCATGTATATTTGTGACATGAAAGTTCAGAAAATAGCTGTTTATATAAAAAATCATAATTATACTGATACCCACAGTTACACATTTAATATATATGATATCCTGTGTATGCTCAATGCATATGCTATACTTAGTTATTTTTATGTGTAATTACATTTTTCTGCTGTGAATTTTTATACAAAGTAAACTGGAACAGCAGTAATAAAACTTTTGACTTTCCTGGATTAGAGCCCAGACTCAACTGTATTGTAGCCCTTTACTTACACCTGCTGCCACAAGAACAACTAGGCAGCAGTTGTACATTTTCACATTCATTACTATGTATGTTTGCTGACTGCCACAGAATGCCACTCAGTGTTTGTTTGATGGAAGGCAAAATATGCAACGTTGTATCCTTTTTTGAAACTGGCAATTTCTGCTTGGTGCCTGGGCCATTATACCATATTTCCATAGAGGTGGGCAATGCATAAATGAGAATAGCAAAGCTCAACATGCATTATGATTGTAAAAATTGTTTATTACTTTTCATCACTAAAAGGTAGATGTGAGACTCGAGCCTTGATTTACATATACTATGTACTGTGTTAGTCATTGCACTTACTATGAACCTATATGATTGGATGGAGATAGGAAATTCACCCCGGGGATCACTTCTGTGGCTCTGCTCAACAGGGGCACAGGAAAATAATTTTCTTGGGTGGCGAAACCCAGGGTGTCATTTGGCTAGGCTTATATAGGCCCTAGGGCCAATAGCCTAGTACCTACCTATGAACCAGATGTGCTACACACAAACTTGACTCACATCTTTAATTTATACTGTCTTTATCATAGAAGTGACTTTCATTAAATTTTATTTGTTTTGCTGTTTCACAGTATTTCTGCTAAGCCGCTCATCACGCAAATATCATTATTTAAATAAGAAATTAGTAAAGGAAACATACACAATATTATAAACTATATTTCAACACAACTAACACATTTTTATACAACTCTGGATTTGAACTGTCAGACTACTGAATGTACAAAACACAGTAAGGGTGTCTTATCTCTCTTTGCACAGAAACAGCTTTCCATCAGGACTGCATATCATTGTGCACACAAGGAAGTCCCATTTACATCACAGTATTGTAAGGACATATAACACTTGGACACTCTCAGTTGTTTGTACACATGATGCTTATATATTTAGTGCAATGAATGATTACACAACCATTTATGAAAACTGTTTGCACCAGTGCAGCTCTGTCTTCTCTTTATATTGTATTCATTCTTCTCTTGTGTGTGCTGTACTCTCAGACATGCAGTCTATAATGCATTTTATATCATTGTACTTAAAATGTATGAGAATATTACATGACAGTAAAATGCAGTTTTCATTAAAGGAAGGAGAGTTTGGCTATTAGTGAACAAAAACTGAGAAACGTGTGCACTTCCATTTCAAAGCTTGCTACAATTAATTTGACACTTTGTATGTTTATCTTGGGTGACACACCCACTGCAGGTAAGGGAGTAAGAATTGTTGTTGTGTATTTATTCTCCTTCTCGCTAATCATTCACAGTTGCAATCCATTAGAAACAAACACTGAGGTAGTGCCTATACTATGTTTACATCAGCTACACAGAGTCAAAGGTTTGGGATTCAGCAATTCTAATGAGTTCACACTTCATTTGCATCTTCACTGTGCTCAGAGGCTTGAACCTACACCACTAGATGGTAACCATGTAGCTAAGGAACTTGATGGTGAGGGGACTTGTATATTTGTAGAACATGGAGGACTGATATTCTTTTTGATTTATATGTATATAAGGCTTCTGATGTTGCTAAGATATTATAGTATTTTTCAAGTACATGCTACATTTGTTAACATGTTACAAAGAAAACTTATATAAAATTAAACTGTTATCTGTATATCTGTATGCACTTCTTATAGCTCACTCTTAACAAAGAAAATTTTGGAATGCATTGATTTTCACAGATAAACAGCCTTATTAACAGTCATCACAAGTGTTATTGTTAAAACTGGTTATCTTACAATCATCTGTCTTATTTCATGGAAATGTAAAGTAGTATATAGTCAATGATATAGGGGTGTTATGCTTCGAAGATGGCCCATAGACACCGCCAGTGGAGTGCTGGCCACAGTAAGAGGTGACTAGCAATCATATACAATTGACTTTTATGTTATAAATGTGTACACATTTTGTGAAAATTGTGTGGAAAGCATTTATAACAAGTAAATTATGTGTTATTTTTGGAATTGTACAAACTGTCATTTTCATGTTGTTTTGAGGTTGGGGAGCCAAAACTATTTGTGTGTTGCCATGGCAAAAAGTTGGGTTTCAAGAGTTTTGCTCTTGCAATTGTGTAGTTTTTCTGGTATTTCCATGGTAAATAATACAGTGCTCCATTGGTATTCCTTGTTTTGGACCAAACAGTGGTTTGTGTGTGTGTGATATGTTACAAACACAATAACCTTAAATGACACATATTCTGCTTAGTTACATTTGCAAGTAACAGTATGTATGGATCTGGTATTCATTTGTGTTTTTAGACATTTATTTTCATTTTCCTTGTTCAGCACTTACATTGATAGTCCAGCAGTTTCAATTGTTTTACTTCTGGGCTGACTCTGTGTGAAAGTAGCAGTACATAGCCATTACATTGGTAAGTAAAGGTTGTAAGCATTGCCTGGCATCAATGTTACTGTATGTATGTACATAGGATGCAGGTTTTACACCCTTAGGTGGTGACGATGTGTGCTGTCCATTGCCACTTGGCCAGCATGAGGGCATATTGTCTATGCCTACATCTACTTACATCTACAGCAGCTGCTGGTTCCCCCTCTGACTCCTAACCTGCCTGTGACTGTGGTGACCTTACCAGTGGTGGTGGCATGTGTGTCCCATCCCCTTGGTGTTCCTGCTGTAACTGTTTTCTCAGAATAATATTGTGAAGGATGGCACAGGCAGTGAAAATTTCATGACACATATGGGGATTGTATTGCAGGACTCCTCCTGGTGTATCTAGGCACTGGACCTGTTATTTCAGCAGTCCAAACACATGCTCTATGATATTTTTTGTTTGAGCATGTGCTTTATTGTAGCATTCTTCAGTGGGTGTGTGTGCTTTTATGATTTGCGTTATCAGCCACAGCTCCAGTACATCCCCTGCATCCCCCAGTAAATGACCCTGTGAGATAACACCCCTGGAAAACCTCTGACATAGTTGTGAGTTGTGCCATATATCTGAGTCATGGTAACTACCAGGGTTGCAAGCACACACATTCAGGAAGATTCCATTACCATTACACAGGACCTGCCTGTTAATAGAGTGGAAGCCATTTCTGTTTATGTACACCCTTTCCTGTTCCCCAGGTGATGCTTTGATTTCAATATGTGTGTGCAGCCTAGGACCTCAGGGTAGTGTGCTACAGGGTAGAAATCCTACATGGTTGTAGCTCTGTCCTTAAGTGTATAGAAAAACTATATGTAATTACTGACACGTTGTAGGATCCTGGATACTGATGCCTGTGACATCCCCAGCATTTCCCTGGTTGGTCTCTGGAAGGTTCCTGTAGCTAATATTCTAAGTGCTGCACATACCTTAGTCTCCACAGGTATTGCTTCCCTTCAGTTTGCTCTTGTTCTCAGTTCTGGATGACAGAGGTTACAGAGCTCCTGTAGAACATTCCACACTGTAGTGCTCTACAGTTTCCACATCATGCAGACCATGGAAAGTTAAACGATGTCTAAACACCCTTCTCCTTTAGGGTGAAGTCTATTAGCAGCAGCAGCATAGACTTGGTCCTGCTGCACATATACATGAATAAGAGAAACTGCAGTCCCTTGCACTGGTTCTGTGTGTTTCCATGGTTGTATTGCAATAGATTTTGGAATTCACAGGGAAACTTACACTGAGTCTACATGATTGCTTTATAGTTTGTAGAATAGCTCCTCTATCTTGGATTGGTTGATTAGCATACAATTCAGCTGCTTTTACTGAAATTAGCATGCCACAATGTTTAGCATGTATTTGTGGTTCTACATGTCATGTAGAGCTGCTTACTGAATACAAAACAGTGCACCACTGCATGCACATTGTGATGCGATATGCACGTGGTCTTAGCAGACTGTGCAGGCTTTATTGAATCCAAACCTCTCTGTTTGCAGAGCACAGACATATACCAACACTATGTACCATAATGTAAAGATTATAATGGGCAGCACTTCTTCATTAAAGTAGGACAAAGTGATATCAGGCACTCCAGATATTATGTACTGTAGAGATTACAGTATCATCAGAAGATGTGACCACAAATGGCTGGTATAACATATGAGTGAAATGCACTGAGGTGTACAGTAGAATTTAAATGTCTTATTGTAGGTAGCTGATGTTAATGTTGCACACTGGTAATGCTGCTGCTGATGTTGGGCAGAGAAGATTTCCATATTTTGTGCCTTTGTGTTAGTTAAAACTCTGTTATGTCTGTAGGTTTCCAGAAAGTAGTTCACGATAACTCCTTATACCTCTGTACACAGTGAATGAGTTAAATTTCACATCAAAAAAGTGAAAATAAAAATAAAATTAAAAACAAATGTAAGCAACCTTCATTATGCCCCCATGGACCATCGAGTCTGGAGTATTTTACATTTTGTTATCCTGGCTGAATGTGAGAGTGAAGTCATGGAGATGATAGGTGTACACAGTTGACTGGCAACCCATTTTAGTCTATTTCTGCCTACTGGTGGCAGGCATATGTACTTATAAATATAAGCTTACGCAACTGAATTGAGTTGTTCACAACAAATTGTACTGCACAGGCTTTAATGAGCACAGTAAGGTTCAGGCACTTAAGTTTGTATTTCTGAATGTAGCAATGAAGTTTTGCAATGACTGTACTATCCTTTCTTGTCACCACTAGCATTCTCCATTGTTGTGCTTTACTATGTCTGTTCGGCAACATGGTCTTGGCATTCAGTTAGCGACATTTAAATCATGTTCATAATTTGCACATGGATGTATATTAGTGGGTATGTCTTATTTCCCTATATGTTATTCTCAGCATTGTAGTATAACTGTCATATAAAGAATAAGGAATCCCCCCATGCAATGTATTATTTTATACCATGACCCCCTATTAATATTCCAAAACGTGCACGCTGATTGGCCAGCGTGCACGTTGTAAATCGACTTATACTAATGGAAAAAGTCCGCTGTCTCGGACTTTTTCATTAGTATAAGTCTTTTTTTAAAACACTGTCTCGCTATGTTAAAAGAGTTTAACATAGCGACACAGGTTTAAAATAAGCAACGGAGATCTCCGTTGCTTATTTTAAAGCTGTCTCGCTATGTTAAACCCATTTAACATACCGAGACAGGTTTAAAATGGAGAAAGCAAGATCTTCATTGCTTTTTACTGTTTCACTATGTTAAATGGGTTTAACATAGTGAGACAGCTTTAAAATAAGCAACGGACATCTCCGTTGTTTATTTTAAAGCTGTCTCGCTATGTTAAACCCATTTAACATAGCGAAACAGTAAAAAAGCAACGGAGATCTTGCTTTCTCCGTTGCTTTTGGCCACAGCTCTGATGTACTGTGTAGGCATGCGCAGTACATCAGAACTGCCGCGGATGCCAGACAACTGCAGAAGGGCAGCAAAGAGGCATTATACAATGCCATTATTTAAGAAAAGTAATTGTTTCTTTTCTTAAATAATGTCATAGTATAATAGCAATAACCCACTTCTGGGTGTGGGTAATGTGGGATTTAACCACGGTTGTCTTTGTTTGGTCCCTCGGGCTTCACCCTCGGGACCAAATTACGCTAACCGTGGTTAAATCCCGCATTACCCACACCCAGTGGGTTATTGCTATATTCATTCATTGTCTAATTCATTTCATTATAGCAGTGCAGGGGATCAAATTCCCTATACTTAATGTTGTTTTTGCCAAGTCTGTTTTTACCTAGATGTGATTAATTCAATATCCCTCTGCTGTGGAAGAACAACATGAATTTAAATACAGATGAAGGGAAGATGTTGGGTGTACATATAGATCTCTGCTCCAAATGAATCACAGGGCCTCCTGAAACTTTTAATCAAATATTTAGTTATTCAGAAGTGGAATTGTTGAATAAATCCATTATAGTACATAAAAAAAAATTAAAGATAGTTCTGCAGAAGTAACGCTTTGCAGCCTATAATGGATGTAGCTCTGATTCCTGTATACAATATCTGTTATTAATTTTGAGGCACATCTGTCATTAACTACTGTAAATCCTTTATTATTAAGATATTTAGATGTTCTCTTGTACAGTTTTACAAAGCAGTGAAGAAGGTGATGAAATAATGTATATGAGTCACAAAATACTTGATACATTTCAAGAGTCAAACTTTTTTTTTAATTATTGAATGACATATGAGTGAATGCTTCAATTTGTTTAATTACATATAGGGCAGAAATAATTTGATGTTAATAACTTGTTGTCTAAACTACTGTGAATTTATCAGGAATAACTGATACAAATAACCCCTTATAGTAAAACTATGGAACAGCCCTTATTAGTACCAGGAATACATGGAGATAGTGACAATTAATCTTAATAGGTACTGTTCGGACTTTTAATGAAGATCAGCGTTTGTGTCATGGCTGGGATCTTTTAATTTGATAAGTCTTAGAATTTCAGCTAACATGGATCATTCAGGGAAGTGGTCAGCGTTTCTCTAACTGTTCATCAGCCTTCAGTTCTGCCCCCCATGTGTTCACCCCCATTAGTATACCAAGGACAATTTGGTCAAGATTATTGATCAGAACTATTTATAACATCACTGAGGATTGGCAGTATCAGTTGCAGTTATATTAGTTTATAGAGAGAGTATCTACCACTCTAAATTAATGTTGTAAGAAGTTCATTTGCTCAACAAATTTCAACAACCAAGCATATTTTGATGGATTGGTAATGAGTAAAAATACCTTTTCCTACCCCCATCCCACATCCCCTTGTGCAATGCAAAAATGTATGTTTCCTTGTACATTCTACAGCTGCTAAAGCAGAATTCACACTGTAGAGTTCACTGTCTGGGTTACTACTACTACTACTACTACTACTACTACTATTATTACTATTACCTCTATTACTACAACTACTGGTACTACTATACTGGTAATACTAATACTACTGCTACTACTATTATTACTACTACTGCTACTACTAGTCTTACTAATACTACTACTATTGCTATGACTGCTACTACTAATACTAATACTGCTGCTGCTACTATTATAATTGTTACTACTACTACTGCTACTACTAATCTTACTAATACTACTACTATTACTGCTACTGCTGCTTCTACTACTACTGCTACTGTTACTGTTAGTATTACTGCTACTTCTAATATTAATGCTACTACTGATACCACTACTACTATTACTGCTTTTACTACTACTGCTACTACTACTCCTCTTATTGGGTCTATATCATTTTGTTGAAATCTTATTTCCACAAATTGCTGTTTATTGAACACTAAACATCAGTCATTCATTAAATGTTCAAATCAGTGAAAGATTTTCATAGGGAAGGTAGTTAGTTGGCAATTATTAGGAATTTGCCCCTTTCCCCCATTGTGGTGTGCTCTTGGAGTCAATATATATAGAAGTAGGGGGTGGGGGAGTGCAGCCCCCATCTCAGTGGGTTTAAAATAGTGCAGTGTATGTTACAGTCACTGTGGTGGACAAGTAATTTCATTCCCTATGATAAGCATTTCCTAATTTGAATATTCGATGAACGGCTGTTCGATGGTTAGTGTTTGATGAATAGTCATTCAAGGAAATGAGATAGTGACAAAATAATATACGCCCCTCTTATTAATACTGCTACTACTATTATTACTACTACCGATACTACTAATACTGCTACTGTTAGTGCTACTGCTACTACTACTATTACTACTGCTACTACTACTACTACTACTAATAATAATAATAATGCAGCCCATGTCAGAGATATAGCCACACTTACTTTAACCATTCATGCACAACTGCTCGAAATCTGAGTGAGAACTCACAGCCAGAGGTTTGGGCAACCGTTTCCATGTACACCCACCTGGCCAAGTAGCTGCTCAAACTTGAACGTGAGTTCAGGAACACAGTTGCGGCAATTGTTCAATGTCATTAAGGTGTCATCATGGAACTAGTAAGTGGGGAAGGAAAATGGGGAGTGGGCCTTTAGATTTAGTGGGGATTTTAAGTTTAGACCATGACTAGCAGTTAATTCAGGGTTACCATTAGGGTTAGGGAAGGGTGAGGGATTTTTGGTTTAGAGAGTGACTGGAAGTTAGCTTACAGTTAGGGTTAGGGTGGGGAGGAGGATATTTGGCTTATGGACTGACTGGGAGTTAGTTCTAAATTAAGGTTAGGCAGGGGGATTTTCAGTTTAGGGAGTGAGAGAAGAGGATCAGGGTTAGGGTAGGAGGGGTATTTTTTAGGTTTAGGCAATGATCAGGAGTTGTTTTTAGAGTTAGTGTTAGGGATGGATTCTGGGAGAGATTGAAAATACCTGGGCAAGCATGCAGTAAAATAACTTAGAACCACATCCACTGCACGCAAACCAAGGATTACATCAGGAGAAAACCAACTATTGAAATATGTTGCCTCATCAGTGCCTTTATTCCATAAAAATTCCATCAGAAAAATTATGGAAACAAAGTGGTTAAACACTTTATTCCATAAAAAACAGTGGCACTTCATCAGAACCAACAAAGTTGCACACTGTCAATGAAATTATAAGGTTTCACATTAGAAAGGATTTCTCATGGCGTTGGAGAAGCACTTGCTAGAATAACTCATTTTCTAACACTCAAGTATTACAAATAAGATCAACTACAATGCATGTAAAACTTTTTTCATGTAGATTTTTTATTTTTATGGTTTGGATGTATGAGCAGTACTATATTTGAGAAGGCCATGACTTGAAACCATGGTGTTTTATCCGGTTTTGTCCAACAGGTTGGTTTCCTCCTCATGTAATCTTTTGTTTGCATGCAGTGGATGTGGTTCTGTGAGGGAAGTTAGGTTAGTGGTAGTGCATGGAATTGGGGTGGTGGGAGTTAGAGCACTTACCAATACAAGTGACTAGCAGCAGGGAAGTGTGTCGTGAGCTAATGGTAACCACTTAAAGTACATCCTATAAAATAAAGGTCATTGCAGAGTATAATGCAACTAAGAAACAAATGTGGGAAATAATAAGGCCACAAATAAGTTAAAATGGGGAATAGAAAACTGCACTTGGTAAATTGACAACATTTTATTTACTGTCTGTTTTGCAATTCTACCTGTGTTAACCATCTCTAACTTAATTTGAAAGGTAAGAGCAAAATGATATCCATTTTCTAAGACAAGAAAGATTATGTTTACTATTACATAAAACAAGCAACAATATTAATTAAAAAAGCTAAATAAATGAAGTGTATAATACCAATAAAATGAAGAAGGTTAAGGAGTGAGAGTCCCACAGACAGAAATAATCCAACAAATGCTGAAGACATCTTTCAACTATCATCAAACCTCTTTCTATGATGTCATGATATAATTTATTGATCTGTCACAATCACTGGCATTTTATGCCATGAGTTTTTCACTTCTTCCTTGAACATTTTTCAATGTTACCCTTAAGGATTATCTGCCAAAATACACAAACCCTCTGTGTAGACTTCACATGAAGCCTACGTGGATTTCCCACGTGTGCACGATGATGCACTGTAAGCAGCAGCGCTCATTACATATTCATACCGCGCACCACATTTAAATGTGAATAAGCACAGTTTTGTGGCTGGCAACAGTCATGCTAGCCTGGAAACCATGTAAACTAACATGAATAGTAATAGCAATCCTGTTTACATTACAGCACAGTTGGTTAGCGTGTTTGCGGAATGCCACAATGATTACCAGGACTTAACATATATAGTTGTTATAACTCTCAATCTCTTAGTGCAAAAAATCTGACCAACACCCAGCATAATGGGGGGACATTCACCCAGAAATAGGCACAGATTTGACATATTTCCTCTTTAGAAAATGTGCTAGAATAACAATGTTTCTGTTAAGATACATTTTCTGAAGGATTTGAAGTCTGAAACTCAAATGTATGTAATTATTTAGTGACATCAGTCCTAAAGTCATTCCAGTGATATACCAGAAAACCACAAATTTTATAAGGAACAGACCAAAACATATAAGTCAATATTCTGGACATAATACAAAAATCTGGAGATTTGACAGGTATGATAGTTGTGCATATGGTCCAAACATAGTGCAGGATAGTGTATACAGTGCAAAGTATTGTAAAATTCCATTGTGTAAATTATCTGTAAGGGTACATTGACTGCCATGTAAAATACACACGGATGAATTGTAGGAATGAACACAGGGAAAGAAGACAGGTGAAACAACCTAATGTACAGCAGATGAGGGCATGTTAATGGAAGACAGTTGTACCAGTAACACCAATCACATATCAATATGGTACAGTAGGGACTGCACAATGAAAATGTGTAATATGCGACTGTCACACAAGATGACATATCAATGGGGAGGATGTCTGTGTGAGATAAGCATCCTTACATGAACAATACAGAGGGCATCTATCAGGGATGTTATATACAATTGGGGTAGGGTGCATATTGTGAAGCTGTGCGAAATGATTTGCCTGAATATGAGTGTAATCTCAGCATAGATCTCCAGCAAGTGGGACACAGGTAAACGATCATGGACAACATTTAAAAAAGCACACACAATCATGAGCAATACCAGAATAATGCCACCAGTAATCCCATGTCTCTGACATAAAATACTTTATGTGATTTAGAGTGATCAGAGATCTTTCTTCACAAATATACTTGTACAACTATTATGACATGTCTGCACTCTATGAGGGTAATCACGCACACTGTCCTGACACTGTAACATCTACTGGAGGTGTTAGGAGTGAGACTGCTATAAGTGTATGTGACATTATGATCAATACAGGCTAGATGACTAGTGCATATAGCATACTTATACAAGGCACAATCCACACTGTCACAGAGTGCTTTATAATGTATAAGATACACCCTACACTGATAAACTATATCACAACGACCATGAAACAGTGGCAAACCACTTTGCACTTAAGCCGTGATAAAGAGCAAATTATTATTCCAGGGATAAAAATCCAAAGGGGGATATTCCAGAGTGACTCTCTATCTTGATGCTCTTTTGCCTTGGACTTAACCCATTAAGCTGTCTACTTACCAGATTAGGTCATGGCTATAATCTGGCTAACAGAAAGCAACAAAGTGCAAACATTTCTCATCTTCTCTTTGTCAATTATTTAAATCTGTATAGCTCATCAGATGAGGAAATGAAAGCCCAACTGCAAGTAGTCAAAACTTTTCAGAAGCTATAAGAATGTCATTTGGTCTTGATAAATGTGCAAAATCAGCCTTTAAAGCAGGAAAGCTGCACCACCAAAAAACATCAGTTTGAGACAAGAATGTGATATAAAAGAACTTGAGCAAGAGGGAGTGTATAAATATTTGGGAATTGATGAAGGATCAACAATAAAACATGAAGTAAAGTGAATAAAACTCAATAAGGAATATTTTAGAAGACTTAAATTAATCCTGAAAACATCGTTGACATCTAGGAACAAAGTTCAAGCTATAAACCAATTTGCTCTCCTTGTCCTAACTTACAGTTTTGGAGTTACTGACTGGCCCCAAAAGGTGTTCGACGAATTAAACAGGAATACAAGATGGATGCTTATTAAATGATTTATAAAAAAAAGATTAGATTAGATAGATACCCCATTCCGAAGGAGGTATGGACCTCCTTGAAATTGATTACATGTATAGATCTGCAATCGTGGGACTGCATACTTTTCTGCTGACCTCACAAGTCCCAAACATAGTGAAAGTTTTGAGACATGATGAAAATAAATCTAAGCTGACTTCCTTTCTTAGTCAAGCAGAAACATATCAGCATCAAGTGAGAATGGAAATCAAACCAGAAGTAGATAAAAATCAGGTAGCAACTGAATATGCCAAAAAAATATAAATATAATATAAGGCGAAGGATAAGATGAGAAGGCAAGAAATGTGGAAAATGCATAAATATAGTCGCAAGTATAGAAAACTCCTGGAACAACTTTATGTTGATCAGGATCAAATCCAGCAATGGTTAAGGAGAGGCAAATTCAAACCAAAATGATCTAATATTAATAAGGCTAATATTGGCGGCCCAAGAGAGTGGACTACGTACACTCTGGTTTCAAAGTCCATTGAACATGTGGGAGAAACAGACAAATGTATGTTTTGTAGAACAGAATTGGAAACAGTTGCACACCTTGTTGCTGGTTGTGGCATACTAATGGCAGAAGGACTGTATACTGAAAGGCATAATAATGTGGCAAGACTGTTGCACTGGGAATTGTGCAAACATTATAATATTGAAGTAGCTGAAAAACACTGGAAACATGAGCCACAAACCATCATAGAAAATGATGAAGTCTACATCACATGGGATCAGCAATTGCCAACAGTTCAAAAGATAGATGTGTGAAAACCAGATATTGAGGTCCATTTAAATAAGACAAAAGTAGCATTGATCATTGAAATCACTATACCAAGTGAATACAGAGTCATGCATACAGAGAGACACAAAGTCATAAACTATCAGAATATGCAGGCAGAAATGAGAGCAATGTGGAAGAATGATACCCAGACAGTTCCAATAGTAGCAGGAGCAATGGGCCTTATAAAAGAGAATCTACAATCGTATTTAGATATGTTACCGATACATGTAACTCTGTACGAATTGCAGAAGGAGTCATTACTGGGCACATTGCAGGTTCTGCAAAGAGCACCTCTGTCTGACATCAAAGATTGAAACAATATTAATTTCATGAACTTTAATCATACTTTGACTTAGCAATGGGGTCCATTCCCGTCATGGTATTAGAAACCCGAAAGATATGGAGTAATTTAAAAGCATGAAATCACAAATGTTACCCATGCCATTAATGTTGTCAAACAGCTATGTATGTAACGTATTGATGACCAGAACAGGTATCATACATATGCAGCTGAGTAGCAACTTGATTGAGTTTGCTCACCATCAGACAGTAATGCTTATACCACGAAAAACATACCTAGGTATAGCCAATATGATGAGTGACAGCTCACTGTGACAAAGGTGGTACACTTCATTTACACATTACTGGAATATGCGTAGTGAGCTACATGAAGAAGGGTGTATTGTATTCAGTTATTGGTGTGTTGAAGGCTGTGAACTATGGATGTATTATGGCTTGTGATGTGGATGTCTTTCACATACTCAGTTGTCTTACTTACAAGGGAGTAGTCAGCACTGCGGCCACATGCTGGTGGATGTCCCACATACCATCTACCCCAGGACACAGGTCACATACCTATTGCTCTAATTAGAGGGTGTGATGTCTACATTATACTTGGGTTGTGTGTTTATCTGATGTAACAAATCCCCCCATCTTATTTTGTCATTGCAGGTGCTGTCATGGCTGTGGCAGCAATCTTTAGTGTGTGTTGATACTGTCTTTATTATACTAGTATCACAACTGGAGTCAATGATTACCCACAGTCTGTAGTCCTTCAGACAGCTGTTTGGACACAGGATGAGTATGTCATCTGTGATGCCTATGACTTAACAAATGGACAGGAAAGGACCTAACAGACAGCCGTGATGTATGGTCCTGATCAGTGGACTTGAGATATAGTTCACTTCACACATTTCAGTGTATTTAGATGAAACATATGTGATACAGTGGTCTCCGCACTTTGAGATATATGTGTTTATGGCCACATCTGACAATGTTGAGTGAATACCTCAGTGTGAATTTGTGTCAAATGCCTTGGGCTTGTCAAGTTTAAAAGGATGATAGTGTTGTCATGATGCATGCCCTTGATGACCTCTTTAAGGACATCTAACAGATGTAACAGACATGATGTAGCATTAACAACTCACACATCTCTACTGCACACAGCTGGTTTATTACTAGTGTCCATTTAGAAAAGGGCAATGATGACATATTGGTCTACCTCACACGTGTGTATACATGCATGCATCAGGTGCTGTCCCTCCAGCTCACATGAATGCATATTGATGTGCACCCTTCTTTAGGAACATAATCTGTGTGGACGGTGTGTTAAAGTGTGCATTCAGCTGTGTCAGGAAGGTGCATGTGCTGCATCATGCAGTCTATGATCTTGATGTTGGCAAAGCCCATCGATTCTGAATGACAGGCCTGGATGAAGGTAAGACTGTGCATACTACCTGTCCTGATCTGGCTTAGGGTTTGGACACAATCCCCTACACAGGTATCATTGAGAAACTGTCCCAGCTGGGGATTAACCCTTACATCACCAGATGGGAAACCAGTTTTCTCACTGACAGAACATACTGAAAAAGTTGGTGAATCAGCTTGTACCAGTAGACCTGCCACCACTGGTGTACCCCAGGAATCTGTGCTTGGCCCTTTACTGTTTGGAATCTATTTCTCGATAGTTTAGGCTAAAGTATATGGTCATTGGCTTACCATGTTTGCTGATTCTTGCATATTGGGTGCAATCACTGAGTCCACCTATGATGATAACATACTACAGGAGGGTCTAACACAGACAAATGATTGCTGACAAAGTCACACGGTCTACAAATAAATGCAAAAATATGTATTTATTTTGTCCTTCTGCAAATTGGAATTCCCAGCTAATTACAGCATTGAAACAGTCCTGCTATGCTGAAACCCAGTGATGAAAGCACTGGGAACACAAATAGATAGCAATCTTTACTTCAACCACCAAGTGTCCACACTGCTATTGAAAGCCCATGTTGTGCACAACATAAGTCATGCCATCATATTCAGATCTTAGGATTATATTACAGCACTGTACTCAAACCTCATAGAATATAATGCTCCCTTTTGCATGTACCTCACCAGACACATGTAGCAGCAGGCCACAGGGGTTTCTTACCAAGAAAACATAGGGCCTACAAACCACGCAGTGATGTATGTAGATAGACTGAAAGCCATGTCACTGTAATTTCTATCAAATAGGATGATGTGACTTCTGCCTGGCATCCACGCCGATCTCTGTCCCTGCCCTGGTGGGAATAGTGCAGAACAACAAATCAGATATAGCCGATGACAACTACAGTGTCTGGCTAGGAGAGTACGCTAATCGTGGTGTCCCACATGCTGGTGTAAAAGACTCACTGTAATGTAAAGCAAGAGCACGAGCGAGTGCACATGCACGCACACACACACACACACACACACACACACACACACACACACACACACACACACACACACACACACACACACACACACACACACACACACACACACACACACACACACACACCACATGACAGCAATGAGAATAGAACCCCTACCTATCTAAGTACAAAGACTACAGAGGTCAGTACTCCATGCAAGCACCAATGCACAAGTCTGATTTTTTAAAAGGCTGCAGGACATCTTATAGTGGATGACATCAGCAGGTTATGTTGAAGAGAAGATTTTGGGAGGCCTGCATGAAATGGATGTGTAGCCACATGCAAGTGTCAAAATGCTGTCTATTCGTGGGATTGGAGTGGTAACTGTAGTATACACTGGTATGCTGTTCTGGCTAGAAACACATACACACCCATTCACTTGACTGCAGTGAGAACAGAACCCCTCCTTATCCAAGGGCACAGACTACAGAACTCAGTACTTTATGCAAGCACCATGACACAAGTCTGTTTTTTACAACGCTGCAGGACAACTTATAATGGATGACAGCAGTGAGGCTTTTTGGGGAGAAGATGTTAGGAGGCCTGCATGAAATGAATGTGTAGGCATGTGTGAGTGTCAAAATACTGTTAATTCATGGGAATGGATGGATAACTGTAGGATACAAACTTATGCTCCTTTGGCTAGACACACTCACACTTGACTGTAGTGAGAATAGAATCCCTACTTATCTAAATAAACAGACTACAGAACTAAGTCGGCACAGCATTATCTTTTATAAGGCTGCAGGACAATGTATAGTGGATGACATCAGCAGAACATGTTGAAGATAAGATGTTGGGAAGCCTGCATGAAATGGTTGTGTTGGCATGTGCAAGTGTCAAAATACTGTCATTCATAAAATTGGAGTGCTAACTGTAGGATAGACTCTTACACTCTTCTGGTTAGACAAGTATACACTTGACTGCAGTGAGAAGAAAACCACTACCTAAGTACACAGACTACATAACGCTGTACTTAAGGCAAGTGCCACAGCTCAAGTCTGTCTACAAGCATCTCAGACAATACTATATAGCTGATGACATCAGCAGTGTCTGATGAGGAGAATATGGTAATAACAGTGTCCCAAATGCTGGTGTTAAAGACTCACTGTAATGTCAAGGAAGAGTGCATGCACACACACACACACACACACACACACACACACACACACACACACACACACACACACACACACACACACACACACACACACACTCTCCAGTTGACAGCAATGAGAATAGAAGCCCTACTTACCTAAGTACACAGACTACAGAGGTCAGTACTCTATGCAAGCACCAATGCACAAGTCTGTTTTTTACAAGGCTGCAGGACATCTTATAGTGGATGACATCAGCAGAGTATGTTGAAAAGAAGATTTGGGAGGCCTGCGTAAAATGGATGTGTAGCCATGTGCAAGTGTCAAAATGCTGTCTATTCATGGGATTAGAGTGGTAACTGTAGTATACATTGGTATGCTGTTCTGGCTAGAAACACATACACACACATTCACTTGACTGCAATGAGAACCGAACCCCTCCTTATCCAAGTGTACAGACTACAAAACTCAGTATTTATTTATTTATTTAGTTTCAGTTTGATTACCGGGGAAGTCCACTGGGCCAAGAAGTGCCCATTTTCAGTGGAGGCCCGGGGAGAAAAGCTCCATAAGCAATACAATACAATAAAGGTTACAAAATAGAATAAAGGTTACATAATGTTAGAGGTAAAATACAAGAGTAAGATTCATACATTCAGGAAACTGCAAAAACATAATATACATCATAAGACAGTGTAAAACAGAATATTATTTATTTTTTTTCCAATGGACTTCAGATGTTTACAATATTTACATACTTGGAGTTAATTAAAGTCTGCTAGTTCTGATTTTTGGAGGAATAGAAATAAGCTTGAGAGTATAGTGGAGCAGGAGCATGGGGAGCTTAGTGGGGAGACTTTATGCAAGCACCATGCCACAAGTCTGTTTTTTACAAGGCTGCAGGACAACTTATAATGGATGAGAGCAATGAGGCTTTTTGGAGAGGTGATGTTAGGAGGCCTGCATGAAATGGATGTGTAGGCATGTGCAAGTGTCAAAATGCTGTTAATTTGTGGGGGTGGAGGGATAACTGTAGGATACAAACTTATGCTCCTTTGGCTAGACACACTCACACTTGACTGTAGTGAGAACAGAACCCATATTTATCTAAGCACACAGACTACAGAACTAAGTTGGCACAAGGTTGACTTTTATAAGGCTGCAGGACAATGTATAGTAGATGACATCAGCAGAGAATGCTGAAGAGAAGATGTTGGGAAGCCTGCATGAAATGGATGTGTTGGCATGTGCAAGTGTCAAAATACTGTCATTTCATGGGATTGGAGTGGTAACTGTAGGATAGATGCTTACACTCTTCTGGTTAGACATGCATACACCTGACTGCAGTGAGAAGAAAACCACTACCTAAGTACACAGACTACAGAACTCTGTACTTAAGGCAAGTTCCACAGCTCAAGTCTTTCTACAAGGATCTCAGACAATACTTTATAGCTGATGACATTAGCAGTGTCTGGTGAGGAGAATATGGTAATAACAGTGTCCCAAATGCTGGTTTAAAAGATTCAGTGTAATGCACATATGCACACACACACACACACACACACACACACACACACACACACACACACACACACACACACACACACACACACACACACACACACACACACATTGACAGCAATGAGAATAGAAGCCCTACTTACCTAAGTACACAGACTACAGATCTCAGTACTCTATGCAAGTGCTATGGCACAAGTCTGATTTTTGTAAAGTTGCAGGACAACGTATAGTGGATAACATCAGCAGTGGATATTCAAGAAAAGGTGTTGGGAGGCCTGCATGAATTGGATGTGTAGGAATGTGCAAGTGTCAAAATGCTGTCAATTCATGAGACTGCAGAGGTGACTGTAGTATACACATATATGCTACACACACTCACTTGACTGCAGTGAGAACAGAACCCTTCCTTATCCAAGTGCATAAACTACAGAACTCAGTACTTTACACAAGCACCGTGACTTCAGCAGTGTCTGATGAGGAGAATATGGTAATAGTGTCCCAAATTCTGGTGTAAAAGACTCACTGTAATGTCAAGCAAGAGTGTGCATGCATGCACACACACACACACACACACACACACACACACACACACACACACACACACACACACACACACACACACACATTTAGTACTCTATGCAAGTGCCAAGGCACAAGTCTGTTTTTTACAAGGCTATAGGACAACTTATAATGGATGACATCAGTAGGTCTTCTTGGAGAGTAGACGTTAGGAGGCCTGTATGAAATGGATGTGTAGGCATTTGCAAGTGTCAAAATACTGTCAATTTGTGGCAGTGGAGTGATAACTGTATGTACACACTTATGTTCCTTTGGCTACACACACACACACACACACACACACACACACACACACACACACACACACACACACACACACACACACACACACACACACACACTTGACTGCAGTGGGAACAGAACTCCTACTTATCTAAGTACACACTACAAAACTAAGTTCTTTACAAAAGCGCCATGGCACAAGTCTGATTTTTAAAAGGCTGAAGTACAACATCTAGTGGATGACATCAGCAGAGCATGTTGAAGAAAAGATGTTGGGAGGCCTACATAAAATGGATGTTTTAGGATGTGCAAGTGTCAAAATACTGTCAATTCATGGGATTGGAGTGGTAACTGTAGTATATATATTCCTTTTATCAACAGTACCCCGATGGAGAGATAAATGTAACACATGGACATATACTACACTCCTACAAGGGATTTAACCAGCCACATTCAATAAAACCTTCATGGTAGCTCAGTGTTTTAGATTTAGTAAGGAGCTCTACATGGTGTGTAGAGCCGCACAAAAAAGGTAAACATGTTGGCATGCAATTTACAGCAAAAGCTGGTGAATTATATGCTAATCAACCAATCCAGCATGGGGGAACCTATTCAACAAGCTATAAAGCAACCGTATAGACTCAGTGCTGGTTTTTCCTGCGAATTTCAAAACCTATTGGAATACAGTCACAGAAAGGAGTCTACATGGAAGGAATGTTAGGAGCTGCTACTGCTTTAATTCATTTGCATCTGCAACAGGCTAAAGTCTATGCTGCTGCCACTGCCAATAGACCTAGGCCAATAAGGATTTCAGGCTCCATATAACTCATCATAACCTACATAATGTGGAAATTGTAGAGTGCTACAGGATGAATAGAGACACACTACTGGAACTCTGCAACATCTGTCATCCTCAACTCAGAGCCGGGGCCAACCAAAGGGAATCAATCCCATTGGAGACAAAGGTATGTGTAGCACTTAGAATCTTAGCTGCAGGTACCTTTCAGAGACTAACAGTGGACATCCTGGCAGTGTCACAGGCATCATCATCCAGGATCCTCCATCAATTCCTGAATGCTATGCTCCTATATGCCAGTGATCACACATATTTTTCCTGTACTCCTCAGAATAGGTCCAGCAATAGACAGGAGTTCTACCATGTAGCATACTACCCTGAAGTACTGGGTGCCATAGATTCCACACATATAGAAATTAAGGCACAACTAGGGGAACAGGGTAGGCTCTTCATAAACAGAAAGGGCTTCCACTTTATTAACTGCCAAGTCATGCATAATGCCAAGGAAATCATCTTGAATGTATGGGCTGGCAACTCTGGTAGTTACCACTACTCACATAACAGGCACACCTCCCAACTGTATCAGATGTTTGCTGGGGGATATCCCACAGGGTCATTTACTGAGGGATGAAGATTATCCATGGAACCATGGCTGATGACACCCATCAGAAATGCACATACACCCACAGAAGAATGCCATAATGAGGCACACACTCAAAATAGAAATATCATATAGTGTGTTTGGTCTGCTGAAGTCACAGTTCTGGTGCTCAGAGACATCTGGGGGAGCCCTGCAGTATACTCCATGGATCTATATTGAAATAGTCACAGTATGTGTGGTGCTACACAACATCATCCTGAGAAAACAGCCACAGCAGGATCAACAAGAGGAAGGAGCACATATCCTACCACCAATGCCCAGTTCACCACAGCCACCATTCATAAACGATTCATGTAGAGGTGACACACCACATGCGGCCACACACGGAGTCATATGTCACAGATACATGTATAGGGCAACTAGATGACTATGTCCTTGTACAGCCATGTTGCACAGCTGGCACATGGACCACATAGTCTGTGGTGCTAACAGGTACTGGTCGCTAGTAACTGCAGCGTGTGACATCTGTACCTGATGTGTTTGGGGCCCCTTGGCTGTGTGCTGGGTGGGACAAGTGTGGATGGGTCCTTGTCACGGTCACCCTCTTCCACACATCGATATCCATCTACCTTTGGCTTATTCTGGTGTGTTGTCCTTACATATATGTCTGTATTCTTATCCACTGTGTGTGCAAGGCATGAATGGTGCATACAGACATGTGTCTGCACTAACAATTGCAACCGCTGGATGTATCTGGTCCACTGGTGTTTGCATACATGGCCTTCATGTGTTTAAGTGTGTGAGCATGGCCAGTATGACCTTTCAGTATGTTAATGACTGACATTGCCTTCATTTCTCTAAGTGTGTGAGCATGCCCAGTAAGGCCATCTATTTTTCATGTGTAGATCATGTCCAGTGGTTTGTACTGCACAGCTGACCTTTGTGGTGTACACTGACAGGTAGCATGCTGTGTCTGCAGGGTATCCACCGAACATTTGGCATTGACTGTTGCAACATGTCTGCATAGTGGGCGGAACACCTGACTATTTCTATGTTTCTACACAGGACTGGTGGGGGCACACCTGACTATTATAATATTTCTATGTAGGGTGGGAGGGCACATCTGACAGTTGTACACATTTGCTAGGACTGTACTGGTATGTCCTGTAGTCCATTGCAGTCAGTAGTCTTACCTATCGTGCTGGCTAAGCCATACCGGTGTCCTACCATTCTTATCTTTTGATTGCATACACATTAGTTTCTGACTTCCTAGCCATCACAACTGACATCCCACTACCTGGCCTGCTGTAGTCTGTCCGTATAGGCCTGGGTGGGGGTTACCCATACCCCTAATTCAGAGGCCATAGTATGGCATTTGTTTGTGTTTGTCTACACCTGTCCTGCTGGCTGTGACTGTTGTTGGGTATGTGACCCCCTACGGACTGGCATGTGTGAGTCCCTTATCTTGCAGGTGTCCCAGTATTGAGGGTGGTGCTGCAGGGCTGCCTATGTTGGATGCACATAGTACACTGCCTACACATGGTTAGGCACAGGTAGTGTAATGTTTGGCATCCTTTTTACTGTATGTGAGAGTCAGAAAGAGGTGCTATTCCCTTGGTCCCTCCCGTGTCAGAGTATGTGCTATGTGTTGCCTCTTTGTCAGGGCCAGGGCATACTGGGTATGTCTCCTTCTGCCTACTGGGGCAGGCTCAGGTTGCCCCTCCTCCGAGTCACTCTGTGCCTGTGCATGCCTTGGCATTGGTGGAGGGCTATGTAGCCCTGCCCTTTGCTGCTCCTGCTGCAGCTGTTTCCACAGGATCATATTGTGTAGCATGGCACATACAAGGGCAATTTGGGTACATGTGGTTAGGGAGTACTGCAAGGCTCCACCAGATGTGTCCAGGCACTGGAACTGTGACTTGAGCATCCCAAACACACGCTCTATTATTATTCTTGTTTGTGCATGTGCATCATTATGAAGTTCTTGTTCGGGTGTGTGTGCATTTCTGATGGGTGTCATCAGCCACGGCTCCAGTGCATATCCAGCATCCCTCACTAGGTGACCATGTGGGATGTCCCCATTGGCAAATTTCTGGTACAGCTGCGTCAGATGCCAGATGTGGGAATCATGATAACTTCCAGGGCAGCCAGCTCACATGTTCAGTATTATACCCTGGGTGTCGCACAAGACCTGGCAGTTGATGGAGGGGAAGCCCTTGCAGTTGATGTAGACCCTACCCTGCTCACCAGGTGGTGCTTTGATGCATATGTGCGTGCAGTTTATTGCACCCACTACCTCAGGGTATTCTGCTATTTGGTGGAAGAGACACATATTGCTGGCCAATGCCTCACGGGTGAGGGGGAATATACGTGCTCACCGACATGTGCTGCCATGGCATCCAGGAACTGGTGGGGTACCCTGGATGATGATGCCTGTGAGATCCCCATCATATCCCCAGTTGTCCTTTGGAATGTACCTGTAGCTAGTATTCTTAGGCCTACACATACCTTTGTTTCCACTGAGATGGGTTCCCCTCTGTTAGTTCTGTGTGTCAGGCATGGCTGGCAAAGCTCAACAATTTGCTGACGGAGGTCCCTGTCCACCCTATAGCACTCCGCTATCTCCAGCTCATGTAGCCCTTGCTGGGTTACCCTGGGTCTGTACACTCTTCTCCGTCTCCTCACTGTGGGTTGGTCAGCAGCATTCCCATCCTCACCACCCTCAGCCTCTTTCACAAGTTGTACAATAGCTATTGCAGCCCCTAACATTTTGCTGTTGTGAGTGTTAAAAGTTCCCCGCTTGTTTACACCGGTGGTGTAGGGTGTGGGAAAAACCAGAGGGTTAGGTGTTTGCATACTTTATAGTGGCATTATGGGCTGGGCTGCTGCCTGTGTAATTGGCTGGTTCTGATATGTTTCACCTGGCAGTGAATCTAGTACCCCTCGGTTGACTTCCTACTGCTGCTTTCCCTTCCCATTGCCCTTCTTTTTCATCCCAGGGGCATGCCGCGCAATCTGTGTACTCCAGTGTGCACACTGCTGCTATTTCCTGGGTTCATTTCCTTTTTCTTCATGTAGATCCCATTGTGCAGTGCGCACACCTGCTTACAATTTGTCATACGTGCTGGGCAGGTCTAGACACACACCCCTAGCTTTGCTGTGCTAAACTGGATGCAATCCCGAGCCACAGGGCTCCAATCCACTGACACTATGTCTGACACACCCACCCATGATGTCACCTACCTCCTAGTCTTGCACTCAGCTATTCATACTCCTACACTGTTGGGACCTGCCTCACATGCTGGGGAAAATGGGATTCAGTATCCTTCCCCTCATTTGCATAGGATTGCCTGCCAATGCATAGTTACATGTGTCACACTGTGCCTCTCCCCTTATCAACAACTATTTACTGGTCAGGTTGTCTTTTGCCTGCCATTGACTTGCATGGCGGAATACTGATTTTAGTTAGACTGCTTTTTTTAGGTTTATTTTCTTATTTCCCCACCGATCCCGTTTGTGTGCCGCTGCCCTATGCTTCAACGGCCGTGATCGGCGGACATATCATATAAGTTGTCTTTTATCCATTTTGCATTGTTTACAATGCCAATGGCCTTCTACTTGGCCATTGGCATGCTTCCTCAATGATATGCAGCCTTTATTTGGAGCTGTCATAGCTCCGTTTTCGATTTTGCAGTACTGTACTCGGTTACTAACCGAGTACATTTCTGCATATTCCGCTAGTCCTGCACTCCCTGATTCCTGCTTCCTGGATGGCAGATTTACCTCATTTGCATGGTTTTCACCTGCAAATGGGGTAATTTGCATACAGGGGCTGGGACCGTGCAGCACTAGTGCTAGAGCGCTCGCGCACGTCAAAAGAGCATGTACGTGGATCGCTTGGCCGCCATATTGGCAAAATGTCCTCTTACACCAATCATGCACACTCTGCAAGCTTTTGAGAATCCGGGGGATGGTTACAGCATGCTTGCTTTTGGTTTAGCAACATTTGGACTTCTGCACACGTTTTTTGTTTGTATCTGGTTTCCAGCAGTTTGCAGTAGCAGGTTTCAGAGTTACATTGTTTGGCCACTTGGTCTTTTGTTGGCTGCTTAAATATTACAAATTGGTTCAGTGTACAATTTTAACAAAAATATTTGGGAGAAGACTGCTAAAGACTGCTATTTTAAATGTTTATTATTGGAGTTATAAATCTCATGATTTTCAGCATATTTTTGTCAAGCTGACCACTACAGCAACTAGTTTAAAGTAACATTCTACGGTCTGTGGACTTCATTTTTTATTCAGTTGAATTTATGGACTATATTGTTCTTTATTACATAAACAATCAGTTAGGGGTTGCTATAGCACTAACAGTTTTATAGCAGTTTTTGGGCTCTCTTAAATGTCATTTAAATGTGTGATTAACAGTTTGGAACAAATATATTAGAGCAACCTTGTTCAGTCATTGTTGTGTATGTATGGAAATTATTGTCAATACAAATTGAATACTTTTCACGAGAATTTTGAGTCTGTTACTATCAGCAGCAGTGTTTATATGATATTTATTGCTTACATTCACTGTATATTCACAGTGGATCTTGAGAATTCTATTGTACAACTACTTCATTTATGGATGATAGCAGGCTATTTCATCTATTTGGAATGATTTTTTAAATAGCTGCTGGTTCTAGGTTGTTTATAGTACCGACTTCTGGGCTCTGTTAATATTGAACTTTATACATTTATTTAGTGTTTTTATTTTATGTTGTTGACATGGATCTTATTCAGATCCTTAAAGGTTTAGCAGCAGATAAGGATGATGTAGGTGTGTTTGAGGCATCCCAGGGAAATTGCAACTAGTGCCTTATCTTGTTTGGGTATTTGTCAACAGATATCTGTAACCATGATGGAATTGATATCCAATGTTTGGCATCTCTGATTATTTAAAGCCTATCAAAATAGAGGTATCACTCCCAGAGGACTCCGAGTGCAAATACAACCTTTTATTAAAGGCATGGATGAGCTTTTACATCCAGAATGGCAGGAAGCCCAACAAGCTGCTTCAATGTCATTTGTTACAACTTCGCTATCATTTTATGAATGGAAAATAGATAGTTTGATTAGAACAATTTCAAATTTATGTCATTTGGCCAAACATTTTGAACATCAAAATACTTATTGGGAACTTTTTTGGCACTAACTAAAGATCTTATTGGAGTAGAAAGAGAATTAAAGTCCCACATGCTTAATAAATTTCAGCATGATTTTAGGGATTATGCACATGGTAAACAGTTTCAGACCCAGAAGGATGTAACATTTTCTGATTATAAAGGAATGTCTCAATGTTCTTTCCAAAAGTAAAAGGAAAAAAATCAATATTTAAGTCTAATGATGGCCATACAGACACCTCAACAGAGGATATTTCATCTGCTGTTGATACCGAGGGGGGATACACCATCTTCTTCCCCCAGGGCTAAGAAGAAAAATAATATTGTCCCTTTAGAAGATGTAGGAGGGCTGGACGCAAGCACTGTAAGTGGGGTTTCTACACTAGAGACATTTTTTTAGAGACTTTCCCCCAGATTCTCAAAAGGTTGCACGGCATGCATGATTATTGTAAGAGGACATTTTGCCAATATGGTGGCCGAGCAATCCACGTACGTGCTTGTTTGACGTGCATGAGCGCTCTAGCACTAGTGCTGCACTTTCCCAGCCCCCGTATGCAAATTACCCCATTTGCAGGTGAAAACCATGCAAATGAGGTAAATCTGCCATCCAGGAAGCAGGAATCAGGGTGTGCAGGACTAGCGTAATATGCAGAAATGTACTCGGTTAGTAACTGAGTACGGTACTGCAAACTCCAAAACAGAGCTATGACAGCACAAAATAAAGGCTGTATATCATTGAGGAAGCATGCCAATGGCCAAGTAGAAGGCCATTGGTATTGCAAACAATGAAAAATGTACAAAATACAACTTTTATGATATGTCCGCCGATCACGGCCGTTGAAGCATAGGGCAGCGGTGATCAAACGGGATCAGTGGGGAAATAAGAAAATAAACCTAAAAAATAGTCTAACTAAAATCAGTATTCTGCCATGCAAGTCAATGGCAGGCAAAAGACAACCTGGCCAGTGAATAGTGGTTGCTAAGGGGAGAGGCACAGTGTGACACATGTAACTATGCATTAGCAGGCAATCCTATGCAAATGAGGGGAAGGATAGAGAATCCCAGCTTTCCCCAGCACTGAGGCAGGTCCCAACAGAGTAAGAGTATGAATAGCTGAGTGCAAGTCTAGGAGGTAGGTGACATCATGTGTGGGAGTGTCAGTCATACTGTCAGCGGATTGGAGCCCTGTGGCTTGAGGTTGCATCCAGCTTAGCACAGCAAAGCCAGGGGGTGTGATTAAACCTGCCCAGCATGTATGACAAAGTGTAAGTGGGTGTGTGCGCCACACAATGGGATCTACAGGAAGATAAAGGAAGTGAACCCAGGAAATAGCAGCAGTGTGCACATTGGAGTACACCGACTGAGCGGCGCACCCCCGGGATGAAACAGAAAGATAAAGAGAAGGAAAGCAGCAGTAGGAAGTTAATCAAGGGGTACTAGGTTCGCTGCCAGGTGAAACGTATTGGAACCAGCCAATTACACAGGCAGCAGACCAGCCAAGCCCAAAACTCCACTATAAAGTATGCAAACACCTACCCCTCTGGTTTTTCCCACACCCTTCACCACCGATGTAAACAAGCGGGAAACTTTTAACACTCACAACAGCAAAATGTTAGGGGCTGCAATAGCTATCATACAACTTGTGGAAGAGGCTGAGGGTGATGAGGATGGGATTGCTGCCAACCAACCCACAGTGAGGAGACGGAGAAGAGTGTACAGACCCAGGGTAACCTACCAAGGACTACATGAGCTGGAGATAGTGAAGTGCTATAGGGTGGACAGGGACCTCCTACAGCAAATTGTTGAGCTGTGCCGGCCATGCCCGACACACAGAACTAACAAAGGGGAACCAATCCCAGTGGCAATGAAGGTATGTGTAGGTCTAAGAATACTAGCTACAGGTACCTTCCAAAGACCAACTGGGGATATGATGGGGATCTCACAGGAATCAGTATCCAGGGTACCCCACCAGTTCCTGGATGCCATGGCAGCACATGTCGGTGAGCACGTATATTTCCCCCTCACCTGTGAAGCGTTGGCCAGCAGTATGCGTCTCTTCCACCAAATAGCAGAATACCCTGAGGTAGTGGGTGCAATAGACTGCACGCACATATGCATCAAAGCACCACCCGGTGAGCAGGGTAGGGTCTACATCAATCACAAGGGCTTCCTCTCCTTCAACTGCCAGGTCATGTGCGATGCCCAGGGCATAATACTGAACGTGTGTGCTGGCTGCCCTGGAAGTTATCACAATTTCCACATCTGGCATCTGACACAGCTGTACCAGAAAGTTGCCAATGGGGATGTCCCACACAGTCACCTAGTGGGGATGCTGGATATGCACTGGAGCCGTGGCTGATGACACCCATCAGAAATGCACACATACCCGAACTAGAACTCCGTAATGAAGCACATGCACAAAGAAGAATCATAATAGAGTGTGTGTTTGGGATACTCAAATCATGGTTCCGGTGCCTGGACACATCCGGTGGAGCCTTGCAGTACTCACCAACTACATGTACCCAAATCATCCTTGTATGTGCCATGCTACACAATACAATCCTGCAGAAACAGCTGCAGCAAGAGCAGCAAGGGGCAGGGCCACATTGCCCCCACCAATGCCAAGGCCTGCACAGGTACAGAGTGACTCGGAGGAGGAACAACCTGAGCCTGCCCCAGTAGGCAGAAGGAGGCGTGCCCAGTATGCCCTGGCCCTGGCAAAGAGGCAACGCATAGCACATTTACTGACATGGGAGGGACCCAGGGAATAGCACCGCTCTCTGACTCTCACATACAATAAAAGGGATGCCAAACATTACACTACCTGTGCCTAACCATGCGTAGGCAGTGTACTACGTGCATCCGACATAGACAGCCCTGCAGCACCACCCTCAATACTGGGACACCCACAAGATAAGTGGCTCACACATGCCAGTCAGGAGGGGGGGTCACATACCCAACAACAGTTACAGCCAGCAGGACAGGTTAGGCAAACACAAACAAATGCCATACTAATGGACTCTGAATGAGGGGTATGTGTATCCCCCACCCAGGCCTACACAGACAGACTACAGGAGGCCAGGTAGTGGAATGTCAGTTGTGACAGCTAGGAAGTCAGAAACTAATGTGTATGCAATCAAAAGATAAGAACAGTAGTACACTGGTATGGCTTAGCCAGCATGATAGGTAAGACTTCTAACTGAAATGGACTACAGGGTATACCAGTACAGTCCAAGCAAATGTGTACAACACTCAGGTGTGCCCCCCCACCCCACATAGAAATATAGTAACAGTCAGGTGCGCCCCCCCCAATCCTGTGTAGAAACATAGAAATAGTCAGGTGTTCCCCCCGCTATGCAGGCATGTTGCAACAGTCAATGCCAAATGATCAGTGGATACCCTGCAGACACAGCATGCTACCTGTCGGTGTACAACACAAAGGTCAGCTGAGAAGTACAAACCACTGTACATGATCCACACATGCAAAACAGATGGCCTTACTGGGCATGCTCACACACACTTAAACACATCAAGGCCATGTATGCAAACACCAGTCGACCAGACACATCCAGTGGTTGCAATTGTTAGTGCAGACACATGTCAGTATGCACCACTCATGCCTTGCACACACAGTGGATAGGAATACAGACATATATGTAAGGACAACACACCATAATAAGCCAAAGGTAGATGGATATAGATGTGTGGAAGAGGGTGACTGTGACAAGGAGCCATCCACTCCTGTCCCACCGAGCACACAGCCAAAGGGCCCAAAACACATCAGGTGCAGATGTCACACACTGCAGTTACTAGCAACCAGTACCTGTTTGCACCACAGACTATTTGGTCCATGTGTCAGCTGTGCAACATGGCTGTACAAGGACGTAATCAGCTAGTTTCCCTATACACTTACCTGTGACATATGACCCCGTGTGTGGCCCTTGTGGCGTGTCACCCCTACATGAATGGTGTATGGGCCATGCACACACCAGCCATCCAATAGCGGTATCCTGACAAGCCTGCTGAGGTTATCCAATGAGAAATACACCTTTGGGAGAGATGTAGGCCAGTAATCTTCATGGCGTGATCCCATAACTGCATACTGCTGTAGTATGATAGACTAGTTAGGTAGGAGTTCTAACCCCAGACATGGCAACTGTGTGTTTGTGTGTCTGTCTCTCACTGACTATATAGAGAACAATGCCTTTTAGGCTACTCGTTCCCCTTACTATTCACATACTCACCTTTGGCAAGGCTGCTGATGTCACCTATCTAGAAATACTCCCCTGGGAAAGCTGTAGCCCACTAATCTCTGTAACGCATGCTGTAACTGCATATTGCTGTAGTGTGATAATGTAGTTCAGTAGGAGGTCAAACCCCAGAAGTGACAACTGTGAGTGTGTGAGTATCTGTGTGTGTCTGTCTGTCACTGATTATGTAGACATCAATGCTTTTTATGCTACTCACACCCCTTACAAGTCAAATATCCACCTTTGGCAAGGCTGCTGATGTCACACACCTTGAATTACACCACTGGGACAATCGTAGCCCAGTAACTTCTGTAGCATGTCCTGTAACATCGTATGACCATAGTGTAATTAAGGAGTTGGTTGGGAGTTAAAACCCCCTACCTGCCAACTGTGTGTGTATGCATGCATGTCTGACTGTGTAGAGAGCAATGCTTTTAGGGTACTCACACCCCTTACATTTCACATACCCAACTTTGGCAAGGCTGCTGATGTCACCCACATAGAAATACACCCCTGGGAAAGCTGTAGACCAGTAATCACCATAGCACGTCCTGTAACTGCATACTGCTGTATTGTGAATTATTAGCATGGTAGGGTTTCATCCCCACACATGGCACTTCTGGATGTATAGTGTGTGTCACTGTCTGTGTAGGGAGCAATGCATTTTAGGCTAGTCTCTCACAGTCATTTCAAATGCCCTACTTTGCCAATCCTGCTGATGTCAGTCATTGTGAAATATACTTTTGGGCAAGAACTACTCTAGTAATATCCGTGGTGTGTACTTTAACTGCGTAGTGCTGTAGTGTAATACACTAGTTAGGTAGGGGTTCTACTCCCAAACATGACAGGTGAGTGTGTGTGTGTGCTTGTAACCTGTATCCTGTGTAGAGGTGGTTGTGACTGTGTGGCCAATGTGGAGCAGGTTTTGCATATTTCTTATATGGTGGCCATACTATATATCACAATGTCCACTGTACAGGGATAACACATGTGATATGGCTGAGAGGCCGGGGTGCAAAGCCATACCCAGACATGTGACATCAAGGCCAGGCAATCACAGAGAGCAACACCAGTATTACCCAGAGCACACTCTCACACCATGTGTCATACACACACACACATGCCTAGTTAACTGCCAATATGTGGGTAGTACACTGCATATCAGCCACTGATAGTAACTATGGAGTGACAGCGGTGGGCCACAGAGGGCATGACACCCAGTCCATCTGTCCAATATGCACATACGTGCAGACATGCACCTCCCCCTTGTTCCCCAATGGACACCTGCACCACCTGTGGTGCCATCACATGTGACCCACAACGGACATACCATGCCTGACAACATGCCCATATGGACAGATGTCACTGACACCAAGGAATGCTGATAGCATGCACTCCATGTAGGTGCAGGGTAAAGCTGCTGGCCATTACCAGCTCCTACCACAGGTGGGCAGGACTGGCACATATGATGATAATCTGTATTCACAACACGGGCCGGACACCCCAGGTACAGTTCCACACATCACTGTACATGCATGTGGGAGGTGTGCACATCCCAGACACCGTACATGTCATGGACAAAGGAACACATACATGGCAAGCGATGCACAGCATTGCCCACACACAGTAGTCACCCAGGTGACCGGATGGGGGATACAATACCCGCCTGTATGGGCAAATGCAGACACTACATCCCTGAGCCACATTGCAGATCATCGTCATGTGGCCTGATGCCAAGGTACACCCATCGCCTAGCCCTGGACAGCCGTCTGGTGCAGTCGAGCACCACACACCTGTGCAAACATGCACCCATGCATGTCAGTACTGGCACCCTGTGTGTTTGTGTATGTGTTACATGCTGCAGATGTTCACATCCACACTCCCTACAACCCCCATGGGCATATTGCAGCATGCTGTCTGATGTCAGACACCTTCCCATACCCTTCGCCCATACAACCCCTGTATGACCTGTGCGGTGCATGGGATACCTGCACAGTGATGTGATGTGGCAATCCCATAACTGATGAGTTGTACACTTGGCACTGCCACGTGTGTCAATGTGTGTGTGTCCTTGTGAGAGTGTGGCTGTGTTGACGCTGGCACCTGTTCAGGTCGACAGGCATGTGTATGTCACCTACTTTACAACTACTGTATCCCTGTTGCAGATGTAACTCACCATCACATATATGTTCTGAGTGCTCCACAACAGGCAACCCATGTGGCGCATCCAATAATTGTAGCAAACTGTGCTAGCACTACATAGTTGTCATGGGTTTGATACCCTGTGCTGCTAGGTGTGTGACACTATCATGCTTCAGTTTTACCCTCCCACCCCCCCGACATGTATTCGCCTCTGTCTAAATCCCCCATCCCTTCTCAGGTGGACGTGGAGACCTACATCTACTTTACTTAGGTGGCAGCATGTAATGTAAGTAATGCTCATGATCAGCTGATGGCCTCTGCATGAATTGCAGCCCTCCCCCAGCTGATTGCATGTGAAACAGCTGTGGTAACATTCCCATAGCCAAATGTATGGAAACACACTCCAATACCTAGGAACATCATGGTGGTGTTGGCCATTTTCACCCACTGTTAGCAGGAGCTAGATCTGTCGTGTGAAACACAGCATCTCAGATGGATTGTGGTGTACCTCTAACAACATACACTGTGGAAAGAGTGCAACAAACAGGAGGTGGATGTGCCTGACCTGACTACAGACTGTAAGTGCCGCTATACTGCATTTGGAGTAGTGTTGCTTTTACACTTTGAGTGGATATGGCTGTTGCACATGTCTCAATACCTGCCATGTCAGTTCCATGTTTATGGGGAATCTCCATCTGCAGGGTCATCTGCAGCCTGGGCAGTGTTGTGTCCATGGTTGCATGTGCCACCCACGGAGATTCTAGCAGTTGACTGCTGAAGGTAGTATGAGGGTTGCAGTCAGTAGATGGAGAAAGCTGTGGTAATCACAGACATCATATCCCTCAAAGGACATATGTTGCAACAACCCTGTAACAACAGTAAATGTATGTGGTTATCACGGCAACATGTCAATATTGGCCCTGTGTATGTGCTGCCAGCCACACCTCTGTCAACCTTTGTACATATGTCGTGCATGAAGTGGTGCATATGTGCTGTACACCATACTTGTGGCATCATATCCGAGAACAAGCCACTGATATATCCGACTGCTACACGTTATGTACAGTAGAGGTTAAATTACATGACATTACCTGCACATTCTTTGGATGTTCGGACAGTACTGAGGTCTATGTACCTATGGTGAATGTCAACAGTGTCTGTACTGTTGATATGTACCTTAGCCTGTGTACAGACTGTGGTAGATGACATTGTTCTAGTTCCCCTACTATCAGATGTTGCATGCTTCCCCACTGTATGGTACTGTAGTGGCGTACATGTTTGTAGGGCCATAAACATGTGTCCCATACCACAGACAGCCACCAGACCAAACTGTGTAGCAGGCCAGTATATGTAGGGTCAGTCTGTGAGTGGCACATATGAGGATAGGGTAGAACACATAGTCCATATACTGTAATACCATGCTAGCTAACCATATGTGGCTGTGGCTGTGTTCACATTGATTGTGGATATGCACTGTCACACATAGCTTTATAGGTTCATAGGTTCATAGGTTCATAGGTTAGTACTAGGCTAACTGCTCTTGTAAGCCATTTTAAGCCTAGCCAATTATCCCTTGTGAGATTCAAACCCTGCACCTTGTGTTTGTAAGGCAAACACCTTAACCATTAAGCCACCCTCCCAACCAAATAAGTTGCCTTTCTGGGGACTCAAACCATGAATGTCTGCATGTAAAGCCACATTTCAAGCCACTACACTACCTCAGCTTGTGTATCTTACCCTGTGCTGTGACATGCCTGTTGAGCCTGCTTTATATGCAGGTACATGTGCATTCCCCCTTTGGAGATGTAGGCCAGTGTTGAGTCAGTCTGCCTGCAGCCTGCACAGTGCATTGTGACATGACTAGCAGCTGAGTGTACCTACCCAGTGGAATGTCATGTGCAAATACTAGTCAAATGTCCCGCTGCTGGCCCTCCCCTAACAGTCATGTATGTCAGATAGGGCAGTGGGATGCAGTGCAGATGTATGTCAATACCTATTGTGTAGTATGTGGCCATGGCACCCTGTACCAGCGGTCATACTGTTACAGGCCAGGCAGGGGTGTGTGAATGCATGACCTATGGTGGACATCATATACTGGTCATTATGTGTTATTCCCATCTACATGGCCTTCCACATCCATATTGTCAGGCATGGTACACATGTGTAGCACTAAGGGCTTATGTGTATACCTCTGGACTGTGCAGACTGTGTCAGACCCTCCACATATATTGGCCACAGTGGCATTACATGCTAGCAGCGGTACTGTACACTGACATCCTTTGGGTGTCTTTCAGTAACCAATGGCACACATGTTATAAGCAGATGTGACCTCCCACACACACCATGTCTGTGAAGACAATCCCAATGACAGTAGCAATAGTCTACTAGTATACCTGCTATACATACCTGACATCCCCTGCAACTACGATATTGGGAACATACAGGCTGGGGTTGGCCTACACTTCATGTCCAGGACATATAGTTGGAATATATGTACATATAACTATCCAGATAGCCAGATATACATATTACATATGTGTACTACACCCAATTAACACTGTCATGGCAACCACCTACTATAGATTCCCACATCATGTGTGCGTGGTCCCATTACATCTCCTGTGCGATGGGCATCCATCCTGTGAGTGGGCAGCAGTGCTAGCGACAGCATGTAACAATACCCCTTACAGGAGAACCGGCACACTCAGGGCAGCCATGTATTTCTAGGAGGATCAGGAAGTACAGACAGGCTGCGAGTAGAGTTGTGTTATGCTTTGTACAGTACTGGTGTTACAGGGTGTGGGTGTACATACTGGTTTGCCATGGGATGCGAATGCAATCCATCTGCATAGCACACAACTGTGGGCCTATCCTCATGCTGCCCGGAGCTGTGCCTATCATGTCTTGTCTGTCCACCACACAGGTCTTGTATCAGATAATACACTGGCAGTGTGTGTGTTGCATGTTACCGGTACATGGCTATATCCATGACCGTCTCTACCATCAATTCCCTGACTAAGGGTATGTACAGACTCTCCTGTACACCTGCACCTTGCGTAGTGTATGGCAACAGATGTCCACATATGTGCCTGTATTCCAGCCTCTGTCCATCACCTACATAACAAGCTTTGCACATATGTCATGATGTCGGTGGTTGATCCATAGTGGGCTGGGAGTATAACACACTGCCATGTCTGCTATCAGTCCACTGCCATTGAAACCCCCATACATATGGCAGGGCTGGGGCCATGTATGTGTGGGCGCCACCTACACAATGCATGTGTGTCCTCATGCACTGCTGAGCCCAGTATATGTAACAGTGATATATAGCCCTGTATTATTGAGTCTAGGGGGGCACCAGAAATGACCTAGGCTGCTACAAAATGTGGGGGTATCAGGGCTGAGCTGCCTTAAGGTATCTGGATGTACAGTACCATATACTTCACCTATATACACATTACTGACATGGATCTGGGTAATGCAGGACTACTGCCCCCTGCCATATAAGCTGTTCTGTTTGTTGGTGTGCTCATGATGGTGTCAGTTATGCCATGTTATGTAGTAATTACAATCCATGTGGTCATATGACATCTATAACACCTACTGTGTTTGTACAGTGTGTAGATAGAGGCTGCTGAACTACACACCTGGATTACATACTGTTGATTGTTAGGTATGCTGTGGCCCAGTTTGTCTTTTCTATTGTACAATGTGAATGGCTTGGCCTGGACAGCAACAGCTGAGAACCTTTCCAGACTACTGTATGACTGTAACTGGTCCACTGTAGCATCACTCCATTGATATAGTTGTTAGTGTCTGAACAGCTATATGGCATGGCATGTAGAACTCTAATAGTTCACGATTAAAGGTTTCCATGTCTGCAAAATTGTGGGTGTTGTTTGACCTATGAACTCTCTGTTGGTGCATGTTATGGGCAACGATTGTCATTTGTATAGGTGGCACATACAGTGTCCAGTTGTTCAGGGGTCAACTGTAGGCATAGTGGCTGTTCCATATTGTGTGCACCTTCCACTTATGTATCTTACTGTACATATAACTGAGTGTGTATGTGTAGTCACATGTATATGTATATATATATATATATATATATATATATATATATATATATATATATATATATATTTATAAATATGTATACCTATATCTGCATATCTGTGTCTGTGTATCTCTAGCCTGGTAATGTTGATGGCTTCCACATAATACATTACCTATGGAAGCCAGACTGTACTGCATGATATGTTACCAATACCAGCCTGACATCATATAGGTGGGATGTAGTACAGGTAACATTGTGTGCCCATGTTGTTACTGGCCCTGGTTATGGGATCTCCAACACTTGGTAGTGTATTGCAGGGTGCACGTGTTTGGCTGGGGGAGAATGCCTATTTGTACAACTCGTATAGTGTGTGGTGCCTCTCAACCAAATTAATGTAACATGTAGCCTGTTACACTCCTCTCCCTAAAAGCTACATGTGCCTTGCAGTACCAGCACAACAGTGTTGTACCAATGGGTCGGTAGGCATGGGAATCCCATTGAGGTCTGCCATGTGTGTGTATGTGTGCACGTGTGCATATCTGTAGGGTACACCATTCCGAGTCCACATACTCCCATTACAATACACATTGCCACACAGTAGTACGGATATTGCTATTGTTACCCATAGGTGTGGCAATGCAATGCAACACCCTACTATGCCTGTGGTGTGTGCATCACATGCATATCCCTGTGATATCACAGTTGTGATATGCAATGGGTTGTTTTGGCATCATGGCAAATGTGTGATAGTGGGTATGTCAGAGGATCAAGATGGGTTCCAGTATATACAATATCCAGTGGAGGATGTGGGTGCTGTGTACACTGTCTTTACACCATGGTACACCTGGTATATTGCCCACATACCACTCTCAGGTGGACAATGTCACCATCACCCATACAGGTAACAGATAACAGGATACAGCCCAATTACATGTGCTGTGTGCAGCCTACCTGTAACACATTGGACACACGGACTAGTTAGTTAGTAACTATACACCCAGGTCGCTAAGATGTGTGTCTACCTGTTATGTGTCAGTCAATGTGTATATGATGGTATGACACACTATGTATTCTCCATATCCAAACAGTACATCCCCCATTAACATATTGTACGTGTCTGTGGATATTATGCATGTAACCCGTGACCTGGTACACACCTCACCCTACAGATTGTGTTGTGTGTGCAGTGACAGCCACACAGTTCAGTAGCACTACATACCTGTGTAGGGGTCTAGACACAGTGTCACCAAGTAAGGATGTGTGTGTATGTGGATGGGTTGGCATAAGGATGCAGATTACACCTGTACCAGCAGGCCACTGGTGAATTTTGCATGGCCAATAATTGTTATACATACCTGTGGCATGTGTGCAACTGTACACCACATATGTCATGGCCATGGTGTCACCACACTGACATACCCTTGTGGAATATGACTGCAGACCATCCTCCTGCTGACACATGTGCACCTACAGCACAAATTGATGACAGTATGGAGATAACAATTGTTGTTACAAACAGCTGAGATGCATCATAGCTGCATGGCTACACTACCTGACATGCATGCAGTACTCATTACCCCTGTCTACATTCTACACTGCAGTACATTGCGGCACTCTATCACAGTCACCGTGTGCATCAGAACCATGTTAGCCTGTCCCTGCATTGATGTTATGGATGACAGAGATGTGGCACAGGTATCACCATATGCACAGGGTGTGTGGAAGTCATCTTAGCTGCATGGCTACACTACCTGACATGTATGCAGTACACATTACCCCTGACTACATTCTATACTGCAATACATTGCAGCACTCTATCACAGTCACTGTGTGCATCAGAACCATATTAGCCTGTCCATGCATCAATGTTATGGATGACAGGGATGTGGCACAGGTATCATTGTATGCACAGGGAGTGTGAAAGCCATCTTAGCTGCATGGCTACACTAACTGACATGTATGCAGTACACATTACCCCTGACTACATTCTACACTGCGGTATGTTGTGGCACTCCATTACAGTCACCGTGTGCATCAGAACCATAGTAGACTGTCTCTGCATTGATGTTATGGATGACAGGGATGTGGCACAGGTATCATCATATGCACAGGGTGCGTGAAAGACATCTTAGCTGCATGGCTACACTACCTGACATGTATGCAGTACACTTTACTCCTGACTACATTCTACACTGCAGTATGGTGCAACACTCCACTACAGTCACCATGTGCATCAGAACCATAGTAGCCTGTCCCTGCATCAATGTTATGGATGATAGGGATGTGGCACAGGTATCATCATATGCACAGGGTGTGTTGCAGGTGTTCCAGAGGCAGAGGGTGGTCAAAATATGTGTCACCATGTGTGTGGGTGAGGGGTGTGGTTCATTGATTGGGGCGTGGTGATGTGGTGTGTGTCAGTATGGGGTCACCCTAGGTGTGGTTGCATAGTGTGTGGGTATGCATGCACACAGTTCCACCATGTGGCTGTCCTATACGGGTGATGTTGGACAGTTGCAGACCATACCTGGCAGGGTGTGCAGTTAACTGTGTCTGGCCACGGACATGCTGACTGTGCCTGCCAGGGGTTCCATGGGCATCTGCAGGTGCAGACCTTGAGGTGCTACTGTCCCCTGATGATGACATCTGTCTGCTGAAACCATGTCCTGCCTGGGACTGGCCAGAGTCATGTGCACAAGGCCTGCTGTGGTGTGGTGTGGACAGCAGCTCCAGTGGTGTGCTGGAGCTGGTTCTGCCACTACGAGACTCAGTGTCCTGGCACTTCATTGTTGACTGCCAACTGCTGGTGTCTCTGGCCTACATCCACATGGCCGTCGCACCACTCCCATCACATTTTCTAGCACAGACATACCACAGTCGAGGAGGCCAACCATCACATCCCCACCGTCTATCCATGACCTCAGTATATTCACAAAAGGCACCAGTGAGTTCATTGAGGTTGCCACTTACAGCTGCGAAAGCAGACCTCTGCAGCCTCAGGCCCTGTCTAGTGTGCATTTCCATAGGTGCCTGTGTCTCCTTTATGGCCTGAAACATGCTTCTGGTGGTACCAGTTGTGCCGCCTCTGCCAGGGGCATGATGACCTGCGGTCCTCCTATGACCACCACGGTACATCTGCCGATATGGTGGCCTTCTGGACATCCTGCTATGCTGACTGTGACCTGACAAAGTTGGCATGTACACCACACTTTCCTGGTCATTCCCACCAAGCACCAACTGTCCCTCTGCTATGGCCACATGTGATGAGGTTTGTAGGGGCACTGTAACTGTGTGCGGGCTTGGGGTGGCTAGGAGGGTGATGACACATGTTGGCACAGTGTCGGCCTCTGACAACCCCACCTGTGCCTTACCTGTACCATCATCATCATCATCATCATCATCGGTGTCTGTAGGGACACCTACCTCAGTTTGCATGCAGGAGGGACCCTGACCCACCTCGCCACCTGTGGGGGAAACAAATACATTAAGACCTGTACAGAATTGCATAACAGTACACAAACTCACACACACTCACACTGACAGCCACCTTACTACCTCACTTTCCCTGGCTTTACAGATAGTCCCACATTCAGTTACATATGTTCCCCATCCAGCATGGCACTTGCTAATATACATGCATCACTACTGCCCATTAATATATCATTCCTCTCCATGCTTACACATGTGGTTACAACACCTGACATGTTACTCCATCGCCTCCCTGACTTGGGTGGAGTAGTTTGTACATGGCCTCACTGCTGTCACCCTGTATTACCCTGTGTATGGGCAGTAATGGTGTACGAGGCCACTATATGGTTAGGGCTGCTACATTCACTACATATGTCACACACTAGAGCCTCATACTACAGTCTTGCTCAGTTCATGCCACATCTGCTGCACAAGCAACCCATCATTCGGACAACAGTACTACCTGGATACACTCACTGATGTGCTGTGGTAATTCCCCATTGCATTTGTTGTGCTGCATATGTGGGTAGCCGGTGACCTATCTGCTGCTGGCAATATGATGTGTATACCTGGTATGTACTTCACCTCCCAATGCATGCTCCATGCTACAGACCTTGTTATGCTATCAGCTGTCCTGTGTTCACATACCTGACAGGTTGTCCTGATGTCCCATGTTTCACTCCATGTACAGCACAATCCCAAGAGGAAGTACTGCCATGTGGTCAGTCCCACTATCGCCTGTGCATACATGGATACCCACACCCACAAACAAACACACATACACACACACACACACACACACACACACACACACACACACAGATCGGACATGCATTGTCCACACTCCACTGGAATGCTCTTACAAACACAATCGAGACACACACACACAAACCCCACACTTCTACATGTGGATTTGCACAACAAACCATTCACAGACTGGAATTGTTATGTCTGTTGCTTACAGTCCTCCCATTACCCTTTTGTCAACATGCATTACATATGGTGCTCAACAGCGTGCAGTGCAACTATAGTGACTTCATGCTAACGGCAGTATACATGTGTGTGAGGCATGGGCTGTGTTGGTAGGTGATGGTCCTTCCACCTGTTAACACTGCACCCATGTACAAAGTGTTACTGTGGACCTGTTCCACACCCTGCCTTGTACTGTGCACCATACTTCACAGGTGTAGAAACCATTGATGCATCTGTAGTTCTGTGTCGGTTATGTCAGCTCCAATGCTTGCAGCCCCTATGTGTTATAGCAACTCATACTTGGGATGATATGTGAACAGCTATCAGTTGTGGATGCCTGATGTCTGCGTTACAGATCACAACATCAGCAGTGCATGTATGACCCATACATGACTATTACACTGACAGCCAGCAGACCTTACCATGGCTGTGGCGGGTGCCCTACACATGTCTCAGACCACTGCATGGTTGCAAGGTCTGCTCATGTGCACATCCCTTGGAGTGCACACACTGCTGTCACAAGTGCTGTGTGGTCAGGGTTATGCCTGCAATGTTTACTTAACTTGATAGTGTGCAGCTGCAGCCATGGTGGTGTTGAGTCACACATGTCCCTACTGTAGGCCATGTGTCCTGCCACACTTCACATCCCTGTGGACACATTGCACATTGACAGGATGTTAGTTATCTTGCATGTGTCTGTTGTACCCTTCTGATACCCCAGCATGATCTCTAATATGAAGCAGTGCATTTCACAGCAACAAAATGTGAATGTGCACAACATGCAGCATGGGTGGGTGTGTTAGACGTGTGCATGGGATATCCCATAGCTATTACATGCCCAGTTTATCATCATGCATGAACACGAACCATTCTCACTTGTTACTGGCTGCTGCCGTGGATGTATCCTGGAGGGACATACATAGGAGTGTGAGAAAGCTGATGTCAGTGGCCACAGCTGTGGCATTCATAAAAGGTGAGTGCAGCATTATGTTACATCAACAGTAGAACTGCACAATATTACAGCTTATACACAACTGTTTATTACTACTACACAGCAGCAGACTATGTATATGAAATCTCAGATTTGCATGATGTTCCTGTACAGATGCAGATGCATACACAAGAGTGGTGTACTGATGTGCCCTGGAGCCTTACCTGCACGGTCCTCAGCTGGTGTGTCATTGGTACCCACCTCCAAGATGTGCTCTGACAGGTGTTGATGCTGCAGGTGGCCAGGTGCCACAAGGCTGCTGAGAAGCTCCTCCACACGGGTGAGGGGTTGATGGGTGGGTTCCCCCCCATTGCGAGGTGTTCCCCCCTTATGGCAGCTGCACGTCAACGTACATGGCAAAGCAGGTCGGTGCAATGATGAAGGACCTGATAAGAGCTGCGGTTATGCAGTCCGTCATCATTGACCCTGTGGACTAGCTTGTTCAACAGGGTGGTCCTCTCCTTCTGGTCGTGAGCTGTCCTCTCAAACAGCAGTTCATAGTATACCAGGTGGTTGATAATGATCTCTGTCTTAGCAGTGCTGTATGTGGGAAGACGGCTATGTGACATGTTTCCTAGAAGACATAAAGATGGAAACAGGTCTGAGCCACCCATACAGCAGGGTTACCATAGTTCTTAATACACATAGTTGTCTCCCCCCACCATATCAGCTACAACAAACCATTCACAGAGTGCAATTCTTATGTCTGCTGCTTACCTACCATTGGGACATATGTTGTATTGTGCCAAGCTTTGTGCTATGTGTATGTGCCACACTTTGTGCTATGTGTTTGTAGCCATGCTCCTTGTGGGGACACTTAACTTTGCTGGCCTGTTACAGACTATTTCACCTGCATGCCATTGTCAGTGCCACTATATATATGTTTATAAATATACATCTATGTACATATATATGTAGATATATGTTGTATGTTGTTGATATACCTATGTCTATATGAGTGTCTGTGTATCTGTGCACATACACGTCACAATCTGTATCACACAGATATGTGGAGTGCATACAGACATCTGGTCCGCATTCTGTAAGTGTCTTTCATTCACAGCTGCTCTGTTCTGCCTTGCTGCAACACAAACAGATGCCAGATGTGAACACAGACTAACATTAGGGTGGTAAATATGGTGTGAGATTGCTGGTACGCCTATCACACACCTATGGCATTTGTGCATGCTACATTACACATTAACATGACTGTCCTGCAAGTGGTGTGCTCTGACACCCATGTGTTTATCATGAAGGCAGTACTTCCACCACCAGCTATTGTCCACACTAACATAACATACACAGATATTATTGCTGACATCTTTGTCATTCTTTTCTGATCTGCACAGTTGGTGGGTATGCCCCACTGCTTACAGGGACAGACAGTATTGTCCAGAGCAGTTGTTCAGTGGGACATCATTACAGGGAAAATTACAGATGGCACATAGCAAACATTCAACAACATATATCCTTTTAATCTATACCACATACTACATTAAATTACAAACAGTTATGTTCTACATACCTTTTATTTCTTGGACGGGTGTGATGCCTTCCCAGTTTTGGCTTATAGGGTTTTGTTTCCCGCTGTGTGTGAGTTTCATTTTATCTTTTCTTTTTCTCTCTCTCTCTCTCTCTCTCTCTCTCCAGTAGAGCGATTGAGTTGGTTTGAATGGATTGCAGCATGGCTTTTGTAGGTGATGCACATGATCACGTGATGGGCTCTGCACCAATCAGTGTGCAACAGTTGCTGACTGAGTGCAGCCTGTTGTGTAGTGATTCGGTTAACCATTGTCATGCAACCCAGTACTATAAATTGCTTACTCATGTGGGTGTTGTCCCTTCACCTTTTCAGTATGGAGGGCATCCTTCCTGTATGTGGGCAGCAGTGTTACAGATGGCAGGTTGCAGTACCTATTACAGCGGGGCTTGCAGACACAGGGCAACTACACAATTGTAAGCAGTTCCAGACCTACAGACAGAGTGAGTAGTGTTGTTATGTCCATTGTATATTGCTGGTCTTGCAGTGTTTGCTTGTACATAGTAGTTTAGGATGGAATGTAGTCTGTCTGCATAGCTCTCAACAGTGGGCCTATCCACATGATGGCCAGTGGATTGTCTGTTTGCTTTTGCCTGTGCACCACACAGGTCTTGTCCTAGATATATCCCCGGCAATCCGTCTGTTGCATGCTATCAGTACATGGCTACTTCCATTTGTGTTCCTGATGTGTTATTCCTGCATAAGGGTATGTTGCTATGAATCCTGTAACACCAACAATTTGCAGGGTGTGTAACAGCAATATTACGTATATGGCCCTGTGTTCCTGCCTCTGTCCTCCACATATATGGCTGGCTTTATCCTGCTGTGATATGGTTAGGGGTTGTTCGGTACTGGCCTATCGTTATTTACTGCTAGCATTCCTACTATCATTCCGGTCATATCATGGAATCCCACAACATTTGTTGGTCAGGGTCCATACATGTGACAGATACATAGACATTAGCACAGGTAATAAATGTCCCCCTAGTCCTTGACTACAGGGTGTAACTGGCGGCTTCTGAACTACATCTGTTATTGTTTATTGTTACCTATCTCTATGGCAAATCCTTTGTCTACAGTTGTACGAACTGACGAGCTTGGGCTGGACAGCATAGTATGTTATATATCCGCACTGTCTGCATCTACTGTTTTGTGTGGGCCTTGCATTCCTCACTGATTAAATAAGTCCAGATATATGTGCTGTACGTAATGGCATACATTATTGTAAAATACACCATTAAAGGTTGTCTGTGTATACATACCTGGGTGTCGTCTCATGTGCTTTGAATTGTGAGTGGGTCTATGTGTAATGCAGTACTCCTGTTCAAGTATGAATGTCATTTAGTAGGTTATACAGCAAAATTATGTTGATATACTGATTTCACATGGAATATATAATGTGCTGCAGTGGGACTCGAACCGGGAATGCGTGCGCGTTAGGCAGATGCTCTGCCAACTACACTGTTGCAGCTCTGCTTAATGTGCATATTTCTACCTTAATGTCATACCCATGCTCCCTTTCCCCGGCCCCCAAGTTCCACGTACACAGCATCCATCCATTCTCCAGTTGCTAACCCTGCCATACCACACCTCCACACATTTCCCTTTCTGCACGTCTCAGTACTCCACCATTTTACTGTCTCAACGCAACCTTCTGCAGGCTCTTCATCTGTTTAGTCCATGTATGTTCAAGCCTTCCCTTGATCCTCCTCCGATACTGGTGGAAACATCATTGTGACCCACAAAGTCTGGTTCGTCCTGCCAGGGACGGACCTGTTGTTGTGTCACGAGTAGACATTGCTGGTCTACACTGTTTCTCCTACTGGTAGCATCCTACCAGGGGTTTGAGAAGCAGCAGTTTGCTCACACACCAGACCAGCCTCATCTCCCGCTTCCGCAGATGAAGCATGCCCCCATGGCGTGCCCCGTTTTCCATTCCTCTCTTCAGTATTATATAAGACTACTGTTCTCACAGTATGTGTGGACAGACACTGTTCATTGATACTCATAGACTGCTCAGAATACTGTGATTGAGCAATGTGCACATGTTTGCTGGTATTAATCTACATACTTACATACATTTCCTATACTGTTGACTGTGCTGGAAGATATGTTTGTGATAGCAGCATCTGATTGTATATCTGCCATGCCTTCATGCTAACTCACATGGACTTTAGTGTGCTGGTTGGGGGGTGGACCTGAGAGTGCTGATTATTTTTTACCGGCCACGACGATGGCTGTTGGCTACAGCATGCCTAAGGCACTGTGGAGGAAGTGTAGGCGGGTATGCACTAGTGTGCATGAGGCTCAGACTTGCTGACTGTGCCGGATGATATGTTTGTGATAACAGCAGCTGATTGTATATCTGCCATGCTTTTGTGGTAACTCACTTCGACTTTAGTGTGCAGGGGAGGGAACCTGGGTCTGCTGATTATGTTGATACTGGCCATGATGAGGGCTGTGCATGACAGCATGCCTAAGGCACTGTGGGGGAAGTGTAGGCGGGTATGTGCTGGTGTGCACGAGGCTCAGACTTGCTGACCTCCGGTTATGGCGTCTTACTTTTGGTTGGCCTCCACATTGCCTAACCAGTGTGGGCATTGCTTACCGCCGCTCAAACAGGCATACTCCTGCTTGCTGCTGCATACCCCCGCACTGCTTCATGAACATGTCAGTATTATACATGCTTAAGTCAGGTGTACGTCAGGTATGACTGTTCACGAAGGTCAGTGTAAGGTGAAGTGGGATTCCAGTTTAACAGTTCTGGATAGGTTACACTCAGGTATTCGGGTTAGGTTTAGTAATGTCATACCTGTGTTGTAGAGTAGATCTGAATAGTGAAGGTGTAGGTGGGTAGGTGGATGGGGGGACATTTTAACTGTATAGTAGGCCATTCAACTGATTGGTGGGGGAGCAGTAGTGCAGGTTTGCAGGGTGTTGGGATATGTATGCAAGGCAGTACAGGAGGTGTCGGTGTCAGTAGTTGGTGTAGCGGTATGGAGTGTTAGTTGGGGTGGTGGACTTCACCAGGTGGTGAGCAGGTGGTGATCCAAGAGTGCTTTAGTTCTCCCTTCATGTGTTATTTACATGTGTCATCTGGGACAGCTGCAGTAATACACCTGGGTTGGGGGTTCCAGATTCTGCCAATATAGTTGTGTGGAGGGTGTCACCTACATGTGACTGTGAACATTACTAGGAATGAAACAGGGGTCAATAGGTAAGTGGTGTTATTGGGCCATACAGAGGGGCTGATAGTAGGGGACATGTCCAGGGATGTTCAGGACAGCTGATGGGAAGGTCCACAGCTGTCCATTTCTTCTACAGCAACAGCTGTGTATATACCCTGCATTTGGGGATAGGTCTGGACACTTACACCCCTGGGTGGGGGTGAGGACAGCAATAAAACCTTGTGATGCCAATTAGTTTGGCTTACATGCCTACAGTGGGGTGTTGTGACCATGTGTTCTTTGGTGTCATTTAGTGGGTTTGCAACAACACATCTGGTTATACCATCCTTTGCCATGTAAACTAGACATTGATGCTGTGGGACTCATACTGGGCGTGGCTGCTCGTTAGGTGTCGGCTCTGCCCAATGCACAATATTGCTTACATCCCTGGGGCGGTCCACATAGAACCACTCCAGCCAACACCTGCATGCCTAGGCCCATAATTACATACCCATATTTCCCCACCCACACCTCCTCTTCGGCATTCTTCCTTACTCCGGGTGCAGGTCGGGTCTGAACACACCAGTACACACTGCCCACTCCCCACTTCTCGGGACCCATCACATACGTTGTCTCGCCTCATGGGTCACCAGGCTTCCCCAACTTTGTAGTCCAGGTACATGCGTGCCCTGCCGTAGGTTATCTGTGTAATGGCTGGAAGGCCGAATAGCCATAGAATTTTTGGCTTGTCCAGCAAGGGACATTCTTGTCTTTGTTTCAAGATTAGAATTGGTGGGTCTCTCCCACTGGTAGTATCCTGCCTGTAGTCTGGGAAGCAGTGGTTTATTTACTTTTATTGTGTGTTTGTTTCACCTGTCTAGCTGGGGGGGGTTGATGCTACTTGTTACACGTTTGTTGATTGGGCCCCTCACCCCTATTGGCACGGCCTGTGAACATATGTAATTCTTAATAGCTGTATCATATCCTAGCTATATATCTGTGTATATTTACACACACACACACACACACACACACATATATATATATATATATATATATATATATATATATATATATACATATATACATATATATCTACATATATATCTGTATATGTATGTATATATATATATATATATATATATATATATATATATATATATATATATATATATATATTGCTGTGTATGTATATCACGACATGTGGATGTATGGGTGGCTGCATATGTATATATCTATATGTGGGTATTTATATATGTCTGTCTATGTATGTATACATTTGTACTACAGAGAGGGAGAGGTATATCTCCATGTAGTTATGGGTATATATGCACACACATACCTCTACATATTTAGCTACATATCCTGTCATGTTGCCTGCTATTACTGGCTACTGTTTCATGTGCATACCGGCCAACCTTGTGTGCCATGTATGCTTTGTGATACCTACAACTAAATCCGTTATTGTACACAGAGTCACACATGAAATCTTTTGCTAGTACCAGGTAATCATTCGTCCCATGTGGGACAGCCCGAAAACTGGGTATACAACTTTCATCTAAACCCAGAGTTACATAGGTACCCATGGCTATGTGCATGGACTACAGCGTGTGCCAGACCTAGGATACTTGGGTCGAGACAACATAAGGTATGGGTCATGAGGGGGTGTGGAAGGGGGGCAATGTGTAGTGGTGTGGTGGCTATGGGCCAGTAGCCAGGGTTGAGATGGTGGCTACATGTGTGCAGCAGGTGGGGGGAAGCGGAACTGTGGGTAATGTATGTATGGCTCATGGATGGCCTTGGTTGGATGGGCCTGTACTACTCAGGCTGCCTAGTGGGTGGGGGAGAGTGGAATGTGATGTCAACATGTGGAACATGACCAAGGACTAATTTAAATCCCTATTTCAATGACACACATACATTACATTGAGCTTGGTAGTGTTTTGCAGGGCGGTCGTGTTTGTTTGGGCGGGGGGTATGCCAATTCGTATGTGACGCATATTGTTTGGGGCCTGTCAAGGCCTTTCATGGTGCATGTGGACATATATGTGTCTGTTAATCTACCATTGCTATCTACAGATGTCTGGCCATATATACCTCTGTGGGTGTATATATTTGCTTACATATTTCTAACTATGTCCATATATACCTATGGGGACATTTCTCTGTGTACATATGTGTAACTTGCTGTGTATATGTGGACGTATGGATGTTGACATATATATGTGTAGTTGGCATTTGCATGTATATCTGTTCATATATTTGTATATATATATATATATATATATATATATATATATATATATATATATATATATATATATATATATATATATATATATATATATATATATATATATATATATATATATATATATATATATATATATATATATATATATATATATATATATATATATATATATATATATATATATATATATATGCATATATATGTGACTACATCTATAGATATGTTGTATCCATTTAGATAGTAATATATTTGCACACACAAGTCCATCTAGCTGTAGGTCTACATTCTCTGTGCTGTTGCATTACTTGACTGGATGATATGTTTCTGACAACGTCAAATTTATTTGTATTAGTCATAGCTTAGTGGTAATTCCCTTTGACTCTAGTGTGCAGGGTCCTTAGTTCGAGCCTTGCAGAAGCTGTTTATTTTGTTGCTGGGCAGAACATGGGCCATTGGATACTGAGTGATTACAGCACATTAAAGTGGTTGTACAGGTTTGCGTGGATCTAAGCACTACTAACCTCCGGTTACAGTTTCTAACACTTAGCTTCTACTTTGCTTAATCTGTGCATGTAATGCTTACCCCCACGCGAACGCATTTACACACTCTTACTAGTGCTTATATATGCTTACTACTGCTTATTTGTGCTTACACCTGCTTACTACTGCCTTATTAATACAGTCGTCCAGTTCACATTTATTGTTATTTAGTAGGTTATACAGGAAATATGTGAGAAAAAAATTGTTCATATACAGATCTCACATGGAGAATGGTATGTGCTGCAGTGAGACTCGAACTGGGAATGCCTCCTCGTTAGGCAGACTCCCTGCTCACTACACTATTGCTGTGCTACTTCATTTGCATATATCTTCCTTGTTATCCTCTTCAGCCTTTTCAGCTGCTTTAACCGTAGCTAAGCGATGGGCACACCTGCACACCTACGGTTAGCTGTACTCGGATTTACAATAAATATGACGGGTTTTCTTCGGTTTATTTATATGTACTGTTGCTGTTGTACACATGAGGGACTGTTGGTGGGGATATACGAGCATCTATGAGCAGCCTCACTCATTTATTTCCACTTTCTGCTGTTCTACTTTGCAGGGGTGTGCTTATTCTGAGTGCTCTGCTCACAGACACTTCTCTTGCACTCATACACGTTCTGTGTATGCCTAGGAAGTCGGGCAGCATGCCTTCATTAATATGCATGGTGCGTTGCCATCCTGCTCCTAAGCTGCCACTTCCGTGCAGGACTAGACTAGTCCTGCATGAAAGATTAGTAAATCCAGGGGATTGTTACAACTGATGGTACCAAAGTAAAATTATATTAGAATGAAAAGAATATTTCTTCTATACAATTGTCTTTTGCTGATAATGAATTGTTAAATAAAGATTTGGGATTCAACCCTAGTTATTTGGTATCTGAGGAAGTTTTTGTCCAGGATATTATTTCTTTCTGTAGAACACTTAATTTAAAATTGCTTTTTTATGACAAATCCAATACTGAACAGGACAATGTAGGGTTTAAGTTCAGACCATCTACGTTTTCTCCTTCTTTGGATAATTATGTTGAGGTTTTTCAGCAACAGATAATTTGGGAATTGCATTTTTTCATATAATTCCCATAGAAAAATTTGTGTTAATAATTTAACAAAGATCCAACAGCATGCTATGAAAAATGTGAGTAGTAACAAATAATTAGTGATTAACACTGCTGATAAAGGTGGCTCAGTGGTAGTTTGGGATTGGTCTATGTATTTTTGAAGGCAAAGAGATAGTCGATGGACCATCATTTTATTAACAGATGCATTTGGACCCCACTTCAAATTTTACATTAGAAATTGACAGATTTTTACAATTGGCATTAGAAGAAGGAATTATCTTGAAAGATATTTTCTACAATCTGACAGTTCAAGATCCCTCAAAACAATATTTCTATTTATTGCCAAAAATTCATAAAGATTTATGGTAACCTCCTGACCCATTGTCTCTGGCACAGGGTCATTAACTGAACCACTATCATCTTTTCTATCCCAATATTTAAAATCATTACTTGATTTATTTAGATTGCATATTCAAGATACAACAGAATTTCTAAACATTATGTAGGATACTCATTTGGAAAAAGGCTGGTACTTATGTACGTTAGATGTAACAGCCCTTTATACCAACATTCCCCACTGGGCAGAGTTATTGGCTTTGGAGTATTGGTTAAATCATGCTCCCACTTATAGCCCTGGACTTAATACATGGACAAGGGGGGTGGTTTAGCAGTGATGAACTATGAAGATTATAACAACAGGATGATGGACATAGTCACCACTAATACTTATGTGGAAGTATCTAAGAACGAGTTAAATAGAGGGTATTCCAGGATCAGGTCCTATATTAATGATATGTTTATAGAAGCTAGGGCAGATATTGAACATTATAACTACCTTACCATGCCAGCACCTAGGGTCCCTATCCTTTTTGGAATACCAAAAGTCCATAAAAATGTATACAATCCACCTATGCGACCATTGGCTGACGCAAGGAACAGCATCACATATGCATGCAAAAGTTGTCGATAACATCCTGAAAAAATATGTTAAAAGTGAAAAGCAGATTTCTAAAGATTCATGGTCATTTCTAGAGGAGATTAATAGAATTTCCTATAGTGAGGAATTTAATTTCCTCACTATAGACGTAAAAGATTTTTATTCCTCCATTCCACATTTGGAAGCAATTGAATGGGTGGCCCCTATAATGAGGCAAAAAAGGCACCATGTGATGAAATTCAGTTAGTTGGGGAACTCCTGGACATAATTTTATCTTGTAATTATGTAACATTTAATAATAAGTATTATCTCCAAAAAAAATGGTGTGGCCATGGGCTCTCCATGCAGGGCAAGTGTGGCCAAATTGGTAATGGCGTATTGGGAGAGGGAGTTCATCATGGCCAACCCACTCATCCAAGAGAAAATTCAATTTTATACACGATTCTTGGATGATATTTTTATCCTGGTTAAGAGAGATATGCAAGTTGCACAGGAGATAGTTGAATTATTTAATTCTACATCAGAATTCCTTAAGTTCACATCATGTTTTGCCCAGGATAGAATAGCATATCTGGACGTGGATTTAATTAAGGACATTGGTAATGCATGCTATATAGCAAAAATATTCCGTAAGGATACGTACTCTAATTCCTACTTGCAGTTCTCTAGTTGTCACCCCTTTACACAAAATAAATCTGTAGTAAAGGGCCAACTAATTAGGGCAACGAGGATGGTCACAAAGGACCATGATTTTCAGGAAGAGTGTAAATTTATGAAGTAATTATTTTTGAAAAGAGGTTACCCTCTAGCCTTAATTCAGGACCTGATTGATGAAGTCCAGCTTAAAAGGGACAGAGGAATATACTTGTCCATTCTCAACCAATATAATTAGCAGACTATAGATCCACGGCTTGTCAGACAGGACATTAGCCCTTACAACTTCATAATTACATTTAGTATAGATGCCAAAAGTGTGGTTTCTATAATTCAAAACAATTGGAATATACTAATGAATGATGGTACATTGGGAGCAAATTCCAGGAGAAACCGGGGATTGTTTTCAAACGGGGAAACAATTTGAAGCAAATCTTGGAAAAGAAACCAAATAAGTTGGTGAATGTAATGGATATGTACAGATGCAATATGTGTAGATATTGCAAATACATGGACACTGGCCAAACATTTGAGTTCAAGGGGAGGAAATATAAAACAAGGGGCAAATTTGATTGCCAGAGTAAGCAAGTGGTATACATAGCAAGGTGCATACACTGTCTGGTCTTCTATATTGGGAAGACCGACAGAAGACTCTGTGAACGGGTATACGAACATGTGTATGCCATGGGGAGACATAAGGCAGATAACGCACTTGCAAGACATATTACAGAGTACCCCCAACACCAATTTACATTTCGGGCAATAGATCAAGTCAAGAATGATGGGGTGGGGACCGGATTCACTTATTTTAGAGAGAAGTGAACTCTTTTGGCAATTGAGGTTGGATGCTTGCCATTATCCAGGAATAAATGAACTGAGCTCCATCTTGTGTATTTTAAAATTAAGAAGCTTAAACAGGTAGCTAGTTTTTTTATCTATCCATGTTTTATATATATATATATATATATATATATATATATATATATATATATATTATATATATATTTTTTTTATAACATATGTTTTGTAAAAGATTGGTGGTCATTTCACATTAAATATAAAATAATCTTAGCGATGGTAGTTTGAGAGAATAATTTGTTTCTAGTTCATACATTCAAATGTGACATCTGGTTCATGAAGTACTTATTTAAAGTAAATGTTTTTCATTTGAACACATAAGGAAGTTTTATGTATTTAACTATTGATTTTTATAACATTTATATTACTTTGTTATAAGAGAAAGGAGGGGTGGGGTTTTATTTGTTAAGTGCCGTGTGGATAACAATTGATGTTGTTGATTGCAATCATGTGACAAGAAAGAGGGGAATTTAAACTCCCATTTTGTTTTTTGTTTTTTTTTTAATGGTTTTAATCTGAAGAAGTTGTTTTTTTAAAAGTAATGAAAAGCATTTCTGGAGCTTAATAAAATAGTTTTCTTGGAACTCGTTTTGATATTTCTCCTGTTTTGGGCGACTGTTTTGAACAGCTTCAGTATTTGTGGTTTCATGTTCTAACCATGAACGTCTTTTATTTTAATGACAAATGTTATCTACAATTCAAAGGTACAGCTATGTGGGCATCTTTTGCCCCCATTTATGCAGACTTGTTCATGGGTTATATTAAGGAACAGATCATTTATGACAGCAATTATAACATCTTTTTGGATTCCTTAGATATCTGGCAGAGATATTGGATGACTGTTGGCTTGTGTGGAGATCGGACCCGAATATTTACAAGAGTTTGTAGAATATTTAAATGAAAATAAATGGGGCATCAACTTCATATTAAAATTCCATCAAACTAAGACTGTGTTTTTGGATGTATCTGTACAGGAGGATGGAACTTTAGCCAGTACAGTATATAAGAAACATCCTCATAGTAATACAATTGTATATGGCAATAGTTGCCATCCTTATCATATCATAAGAAATATTCATAAATTGCAGTTTTTGTGGTTATGTAGGATCTGTTCATCTGAGCTTGAGTTATCTATTCAGAATCAAGACCTGATTAAGAGGTTTAATAATAGGGGCTACAAATACAAACAATTAATCAATACTTTAAGTACTGTCAATATTACAGATAGATCACAATTATTAAAATATAAGCTCAAGAAGAGTCATTCACAGCCTTTGAGGTTAGTTACTAATATGGTAGCAATACACAATTTTTTACAGATCTAGTACAAAGACATTGGGGTATTTTATTAAGAGATGATCAGTTAAGGAAAGGCAAAACAGCGGGAGGTTGGTTCAATCATTATAAGAAACTGATAGTGTCTAGCTTTAGTTCACATCAAATTACCATAGAGGGTCAAGCCTTGTTAGGTTGCCACTCCTATGGTAATTGCAGTTTTTGTAGGTATGTGTGCAAAAGCATACGTTTTACCTCTAAATATGCTTCTGTTGTTTTTGATATCAATATTTTTGGTAACTGTAATACTGACTGGATGATTTATTTAGTCCCTTGCACTGTTCTGCTTTTTATATTGGACAAACCTCTCGCCCCTTTAAAATAAGAATTTCTGAACATTCACAACTTCTGCCAATACTCCTGGAGTGTACCACTGCACCAGCTGCTGGGTTAATGCTACCTGATGTAGAAGGCTCAGGTAGTGCAGAGGCAGCAGAGGCAGTATTGTCAGGTTGGGACTCAGATGTGCTGGTTATCCGTGCAACAACCATTGGAGGGGTGGGAGGCTTAGCTGCAGTGGATGGCCTACCTCCTTGTACTGGAAACCATTTTGTCACTGGCAAAACATTTATGACATCAGAATGTTGTGAACACACATATAAAAATAAAAAAATAGAGATAAAGGATGGGCTAAGACAGAAAAAAAAACAAAAAGATAATTAGAACCATCATATGTCACAAACAAAAAATTAGTGCGAAATAAATAATAAATGTATTTTTACATTAAATATACTTTTTAACAACTACAAACTATGACTGATAATTGTTCCATGTAATCCTTACAGTATGCCTATATTGACCATATGCTGTATAAAGTAACACAGATTAAGTTAACAGCATAGCATGAATGCCAATTTTGGTGAAATTATTATGCAATAATGTTTTAATTATTTTACAATGTATTTGTTACCTGTGGGATGTAAACCCACACCATCTGAATACACTACTACAACTGACACCTATAGGTGTCTTGAGCTACATACTAAAGCGTACAGGCTTGGTTTTATAGTTAAAATATGCAGGCTTAATTTGCTACTAATATATAGAAGGGAGATCCTTTTCATAAAATAATATTCTTTTGTGCTGCATATATATATATATATATATATATATATATATATATATATATATATATATATATATATATATATATATATATATATATATACCCCTTGCCTTCTCTAAGTCTTTCCAAATGCCCAGCATAAGTATCCGTGTTTGCTGCAATCTCCTGAGCAGCTTTAAGAGACAAAGAGGAGAAAAAGAGAAGAGCATTATGCACACCAATCTGCATATAAATTAAAGTATCTTTTTCTGTATACTTATACAACTGTGGGATGTCAGGGTTATATTAGATCTTCTAACGTTTAGGTTGTCAAATGCTGAAACGTCGACACCTAAACGTCAAAGTCTAATAAACGCAACAGGCCAATTAGGGGAATTTTTTCCTGGGAAAAAATTCAGTTGGCCCTCATCAGAGATTTGCCCTTTTCCCCGATATAGAGGGATCTCGGAGTTGGTATATTTAGTTAGGGGGGGTGTGAGGGGTGAAGCCCTCCACTTGATTAGTGTTTTAGAATTTGTTTGTTTTTTTGTTGGCCGTGCAATTTTTTTCCCTGGAAAAAAATTCATGTAATTTTCCTGTCGCATTTATTAGATTTCGATGTTTAGGTGTCGACATTTCGGCGTTCGACAACCTAAGCGTACAAAGATCTAATGTAGACCCCGGATGTCAGCAGTCCTAAACTCCTTCAGCCACTCATGCTTGCACCTTTTTGAGTCATTGTTGTGGTGCCTGCATTGCTTTCCAGTGGGTGGAATGCCAGTTGCACTGCAGATGGCCTTAGCTGGACTATTCCAAGCATCTGATTTGTATTGAGACCCGGTATATTCCCTTTGCAGTAGCCTATGACTGTGATGATTTACATCCCATTTTGAGTCTTAAATTGGGCATGTTCCCTTCTAGCACCTGTCATGTCTGTACACGTCAAACAGCAACAGCTAGAGTGTCTTGCCACCAATTCATGTTATCACATTTCTCAGCTTGTGTGCAAACCCATACAATTATGCCAACCATGTTTGCATGATGTTAAGTGGAGAGCAATAGCACCAAACAGAGAGGAAGGCAGTTTATGAACTAGGAAGAGTAATGTGACCATTGGTATTAAGTTTCAGTTTGGATGCTGCTCTACCTGTTAGTTGATTTAACTTTGCAGACATGTATTAGGAGTATAGATTTTATGACTTCACACATTTTTTTGTGTGGCTTTGCACACTGATAAAAGTAATTTGTATAATGGGGATTCAAACCTATGTGCAATAGACATAACGTATTCTTCCACATAGGTGTTTTTTCACCCTTACCAGAGAAGAAGTGTTTGTCAAACATGCTCAGTAATTATAGAGACACATGATAGAATGAGTAGATAACCATGCATGTGTGTGACCTGACAAGGCACTGGTTTATAAATGCATGTGCATATGACTATCATTCAAGTATGAAGTCCATCCCAGGCCAGAAAAGACAATTTTAAGTACAGAAACATAATTGTCAGTATATCCTCAGTCACACATATAATTCATATTAACTCCAGTGCTATACATAATTACTGTTTTATGTAATTATCTTTAGCTTGTTCTTTAGTTTTTAAAAGTGAGTGAGCACGCATTAATAAAACTTGGAGTATGCTAGATTAGAACCCTGAGCTACCAGCATTGTGGGGATTAACTTATACAAGTTGCCATAGGGTAGGTGGGGCTACATGTGTGGTTTATAGTCTTTACTATGCTGAGTGGTTATTGCAACTGACATCTTATTTTTCAGACCTGATCATTAGTTGCACATGTACATGAAAAGTTTGAGTGTTTAACCATATGTGTGTGAGTGGCATGAAAGTTCAGAAAATAACTGTTTACGTGCAAAATCATTATTATACTGATACCCACAGCTACACATTTAATATATATGATATCTGTTGTATGCTCAATTCATATGCTATGCACAATTTCTATGTGTAATTATTTTTCTACTGTGAATTTGTAGATAGAGTAAATTGGCACAACAATGATAAAACTTTTGACTTTGCTAGATTAGAACCTAAGTTCACCTGTACTGTAGTCCTTTACTTACACCTGCTGCCACAGGAACAATTAGGCAGCAACAATGTATGTTTGAGGACCAGCTTGCAATGCCTCTTAATATGTCTGTGTGATGGAAAACCACATATGATGCAATGTATCCGTTTTGAAATTGACAAGTGTCTGCTTGTTGTCTGCAAGTGTTCTGGACCTGCAGGTGTTGTGGAACCTTGCTGACTGCTACTCAATGCCGCTTAGCATGTTTGTGCAATGGAAGGCAAAAACATGCAACAATGCTCCTTTTTGAAATTGACAATGTATACTTGTTTTTGGGGTCATTATACCATGTTTGCACAGACGTGAGCACTGCACAAATTAGATGAGCAAAAGTCAACATGCATTATGATTATAAAAGGTATTTTTTATTTTTCATCACTAAAGAATAGATGTGGTATTTGAATCTTTATCTACATATACTTTGTGTGATTCATCACATTTACCAAGTGTGCTACACAAACACTTAACTCGCAGCTTTAATTTATGCTGATTTTATTATAGAAGTGACTTTCGTTCATTTTAATTTATTTTGTCATTTCACTGCACTTGCGCTAAGCTGGCCATCACACACATATTATTAAAAAATAAAGGACACATGCAGAACATTACAAACTACATTTTAACACAACTGATAGATTTTTATACAATTCTGGATTTGAACTGTCAGAGTACTAAACCTACAAAACACAATAAGGGTGTCTTACCTCTCTTTGCCACAAAAACAACTTTGCAGCAGGAATGCAAATCATTGTGCGCACAAGCAAGTCCCTTTCCACCACAGTATCATGAGGACATATAACACATGTACACTCTCAGTTGTTTGTGCATGTGGTTCTTACATATTTAGTGCAATGAATGATCACACAACCATGCATGAGCATTGTTTGTACCAGTGCAGCTCTGTCTTCTCCTTATATTGCATTCATTCTTCTCTTATGTGTGCTGTCCTCTCAGACATGAAGTTTATAGGGCATTTTGTATCATTGTCAGTAAAATGTATGAGAATATTACATAACAGTAAAATGCAGTTTTCATTAAAGGAAAGAGAGTCTGGCTATTAATGAACAAAAAACAGAAAATGTGTTCTGTTCATTTCCATTTCAAAGCTTGCAACAATTAATTCAACACTTTGTAAGTGTATCCTGGGTGACATCCCCACTGCAGGCAAGGAAGTTTGAATTATTGTAGTGTATTCCTTCTCCCTCTCACTAACCATTCATAGCTGCAATCCATTAGCTACAAACACTGAAGTAGTGCATACATTATGTTTACATTTGATACATGAAGTCAAAATTTTGGGATCCATCAATTCAAGTGAGTTCACAGGTCATTTGCATCTTTACTGTGCTCAGAGATCTGAATTTATACCATAAGAAGACAACCATGTAGCTAGGGAACTTGAAGATGAGGGACCTGTGTATTTGTAGAACATAGAGGATTAGTTCATAGGTTCATAGGTGTGTACTAGGCTAATGGCCCTGGAGCCTTTACAAACCTAGCCCATATTCCTTTTGTTTTATCTGCTCAGAAGGCTTCTGATATTGCTAAACTATTATTGTATTTTTAAGTACATGGTAGATTTGCTGTCATGTTACAAAAATTAAGCTATCTATACACACTTCTTATAGTTCACTCTTCACATAGGCATTTTTGTCATACATTGACTTTCACAGATAGACAGCCTTATTAACCATCAAAAGTGTTATTGTTAAAATTGGTTATCTTACAGTTTTCTATCTTATTTCATGGAAATGTAAAGTACTATACCGTCAATGACACAGTGGTGCTATGCTTCTAAGGTGGCCCATAGACACCACCAGGGGCATGCTGGGCACAATGAGTGGTGACTAGCATTATACTAGTACCCACAGCTACACATTTAGTATATATGATATCCTGTGTATGCTCAATGCATATGCTATGCATAGTTATTTCTATGTGTAATTATTTTTCTGACTATTTTAAATGTGTGCACATTTTGTGAGAATTGTGTTGAAAACATTTATAAGAAGTGAATTATGTGTTATTTCTGGAATTGTACAAACAGTCATTTTCCTGTTGTTTTGTGGTTGGGTGAGCTAAGAACTATTTATGTGTTGCCAGAGCAAAGGTTGGGTTTCAAGAGTTTTGCTCTTGCAATTGTGTAGGCATCCTGATAAACAATAAAAGTAAACTGTAAACAATACAGTTCTCCATGCTTTGTTTTGGACCAAACATTGGTTTGTGTGTGAGCGTGATACCTTATAAACACAACAATCTTAAATCCACACCTTCTACTTAGTTACATTAGCAAGTAACAATATGCAAGGACCTGCCATTCATTTGTGTTATTATCCATTTATTTTCCTATTCCAGGTTCAACACTTACCTTGATAGTCCATGTTTTAATTCAGGGCTGACTCTGTATGATGCTATCAGTACACATGCATTACATGGATAAGTAAAGGTTGTGAGCATTGCCTGGCATCAATGTTACTGTATGTATGTGCATAGGATGCAGGTTTTACTCCCTTAGGTGGTAAGCATGTGTGTTATCCATTGCCTGTTTGACAGGATGAGGGCATATTGTGCATGCCAGCATATACTTACACCCACTGTGACCAGTGGTTCCCTGTCTGACTCCTCACCTGCATGTGGCTGTGGTGACCTTCCCAGTGGTGGTGGGATGTATGCCTCTTCCCCTTGGTGTTCTTGCTGCAGCTGTTTTCTCAGGATAATACTGTGAAGGATGGCACAGACAGTGAAAATGTCAGCACAAGTATGGGGATTGTACTGCAGGGCTGTCCCTGATGTATCTAAATACCAGAACCATGACTTCAGCAGCCAAAACACATGCTCTATAATATTTCTTGTTTGAGCATGTGCCTCATTATAATGTTCTTCAGTGTGTTTGTTTGTGCATTTCTAATGGGCATTAGCCATGGCTCCATTGCATCCCCTCCATCACCCAGCAAATGACCCTGTGGGATATCACCCCTGGAAAACCTCTGATAGAGTTTGGAGTTGTGCCAGATATGTGAGTCGTGGTAACTGCCAGGGTTGCCAGCTCACAAATTCAGGATGATTCCCTTATCATTACACATGACCTGGCAGTTAATGGAGTGGAAGCCCTTTCTGTTTATGTAAATCCTTCCCTGTGCTCCAGGTGGTGTTTTCAATTTAATGTGCATTCAGTCTATAACACCTAGGACTTCAGGGAAGTGTGCAACAGGGTGGAAATTCTGCATAGTTATTTTGTTGTTTGTTGGGGTATGAAATTTTGTGTTGGGGGAGCAAATTGGGTAAATTTGCCTTGAATTTTGTACATCCTGAAAAAAAAGTAACTAAAAATAAGTTCTCCTGTTTTTTTTGGGAAATTGGTTTTGTGGGGTAAAAAAAAAATTTTTTTGTTCATTAAAGTAACTATCAAGGACTTTCATTGTGTTAATTTTTTTGGCAAAAAGAGTCAAATTGGGGCTGACTCTGTGCTTGGGGGGGGGGGGGGGGGGGGGGGGGGGGGGGGCGGCCAGGTGGGGGGGGGGGGGGGGGGGGGGGGGGGGGGGGGGGGGGGGGGGGGGGGGGGGGGGGGGGGGGGGGGGGGGGGGGGGGGGGGGGGGGGGGGGGGGGGGGGGGGGGGGGGGGGGGGGGGGGGGGGGGGGGGGGGGGGGGGGGGGGGGGGGGGGGGGGGGGGGGGGGGGGGGGGGGGGGGGGGGGGGGGGGGGGGGGGGGGGGGGGGGGGGGGGGGGGGGGGGGGGGGGGGGGGGGGGGGGGGGGGGGGGGGGGGGGGGGGGGGGGGGGGGGGGGGGGGGGGGGGGGGGGGGGGGGGGGGGGGGGGGGGGGGGGGGGGGGGGGGGGGGGGGGGGGGGGGGGGGTTTTTTTTTTTTTTTTTTTTTTTTTTTTTTTTTTTTTTTTTTTTTTTTTTTTTTTTTTTTTTTTTTTTTTTTTTTTTTTTTTTTTTTTTTTTTTTTTTTTTTTTTTTTTTTTTTTTTTTTTTTTTTTTTTTTTTTTTTTTTTTTTTTTTTTTTTTTTTTTTTTTTTTTTTTTTTTTTTTTTTTTTTTTTTTTTTTTTTTTTTTTTTTTTTTTTTTTTTTTTTTTTTTTTTTTTTTTTTTTTTTTTTTTTTTTTTTTTTTTTTTTTTTTTTTTTTTTTTTTTTTTTTTTTTTTTTTTTTTTTTTTTTTTTTTTTTTTTTTTTTTTTTTTTCTTTTTTTTTTTTTTTGTTTTTTTTTTTTTTTTTTTTTTTTTTTTTTTTTTTTTTTTTTTTTTTTTTTGTTTTTTTTTTTTTTTTTTTTTTTTTTTTTTTTTTTTTTTTTTTTTTTTTTTTTTTTTTGTTTTTTTTTTTTTTTTATTTTTTTTTTTTTTTTTTTTTTTTTTTTTTTTTTTTTTTTTTTTATTTTTTTTTTTTTTTTTTTTTTTTTTTTTTTTTTTTTTTTGTAAGAAGGCCATTTACTCAACAAATTTCAATGACCAAGCATATTTTGATGATTTGGTAATGAGTAAAAATGCCTTTTCCTATCTCTATCCCACATCCCCTTATGCATTGCAAACATTTATTTTCCTTGTCTATTCTACAACTAAGCTAAAGCAGAATTTACACTGCAGAGTTCACTGTCTTGGTTGCTACTACCACTATCACTGTTTCTGTTACTGCTATTACTACTATTACTACTATTATTGCCGCTTCCACAACCATTACTACTACTACTGCTACCAGTAATACTAATACTACTGCTGCTACTACTACTGCTACTGCTACTCTTACTAATTCTAATACTATTACTACTACTGCTACTACTAATAGCAATACTACTACTATTATTACAACTGCAAATACTATTCTTACTAATACTACTACTACTGATATTACTACTATCAATACTGTTACTGTTAGTACTACTTTTACTACTAATAGTAATACTACTACTATTATTACAACTGCAAATAATATTCTTACTAATACTACTACTACTACTACTACTGATATTACTACTATCAATACTGTTACTGTTAGAACTACTTTTACTACTAATAGTAATACTACTACTATTATTACAACTGCTACTACTATTCTTACTAACACTACTACTATCAATACTGTTACTGTTAATAATACTGCTATTCCTATTACTGCCCATACTACTGATACCACTGCTACTATTCCTGTTTTTACTACTGCTGCTACTATTATTACTACCACTACTACTGACTTGAAACCATGGTGTTTTATCCAGTTTTGTCCAACAGGCTGTTTTCCCCCTCATTGTGGCAGTGCATGGAATCGGGGTGGTGGGAGTTAGGGCAACTTGCAAATAAAAGCAAGTGGCAGCAGGGAAGTGTGTCACAAGCTAATGGTACACAGCCATTTACCATAAATCATAAAAATCAAAGTCATAGCAGATTATAATGCAACTAAGAAACAAATATGGGAAATAATAAGGCCACAAATAAGCAAAGTTAATATTGGAAACAGAAAACTGCACTTGGTAAATTGACATTTTATTTACTGACTGTTTTGCAATTTAACCTGTGTTAGTGATCTCTAACTTAATATCAGAGGTAGGAGCAAAATGATATGCATTTTTCTAAGGCAAGAAAGATTATGTTATTATTACATAAAGCAAGCAACAATATTAATTAATAAACAAAGCTGAATAAAGGAAGTGGATATAACCAATAAACTGAAGGTTAAGGAGTGACAGTCCCACAAACAGAAATAATCAAACACATGCTGAACATATCTTTCAGCTATCATCAAACCTCTTTTTATGATATCATAATATAATTTATTGATCTGTCAACATCACTCACATTTTATACCATGTGTTTCACTTTTTCCTTGTAAACATCTTTAAATGTTATCCTGAAGTAGTTTCTGCCAAAATATACAAAGTCTGAACTAAAAGTGGCTAGCAAGGATTAGAGACACTGTCCCTGTCTGCTGTGCAACTATTAGTTCACCTGACCCAGCTAGAGTTGACTTTAACATTTTAGCAGTGAATGATAAAAGGAGGCCTTTCCTTACTGTTAAAGCATTTCACAAAAAGGGTTACTCAGATTAGCACAATTCCAGGATAATTTTTTCCAAAGAGACACAAAAGTCATATTTGCAGTAAATGTCTTGCATAACATGTTAAAAGTGGCATTAGTGGAAGCTTCCTATGTCAAGACCACACTAGTAAGAGGATTTTAACCATGCATGATTCTTTTTTCCCTTTTATCTCAACCACATCAGGAAGATGGGGGAGTCCCTGATCTCAGACATTTATGATGTAACATGGAACAGGTGTGAAAGGGTACCATGTATATCCAGCTTTTCTTTTTGGAATATTTTGCAGTAAGCCTAATTTTATTGACATAAGAATTTAGTTTACAGCTGAGTGTTTCCAGAACATGGTCAAAGTATCCAGTTATGTTGTGGTGATAAGCCCATAAAAAGGGCAATGCATGCCATGCCTATAACTATTCGAATTTGGTTTTATTGGCCTGAATGCTTCAAAATAAGACTTGTAAAATAAAAGGTCAATGGCCGGTGGAAAGTGATCTAGCTGAAGTGTTTTATGTCCTTAAAGAGTAATTTGTTTATTTCCCATGGCCTCCTTCACAGAAGGTTTAATGTATTATATAGTATTGATGCTGGATGCCTGGGCCTTTTTAATGCTTTTGGCTGAGTTTTTTTCCCAAGTTTTTTTACTTGTTGTTATAGGATGTTTAGAAAGTCAGCATAAGTCTGGGTCACTACTGCATGAAAAATTATTGTGCTTTTTTAAATGATTTCATGTGCAGTGGTGCAGAAGCAATTCTACAGAATATGGCATCAGGTAAAGTTGAGAAAGAGAGATAGAGAGAGGCAGGCTGAAGGTTAATGAAATAAATAAATGAAAGTTAAACTGTATACCTTGTGTGTGAAGAACATGGTGCATGTGTAGCTATACCCAAAGATCAAATGTAATTACAAACACTTATTTCAATGTCATATGCAACATGGAAGAGATCCAGAGTAACCAAAATGTACTTTTAGTGCTGAGGGAAAGAAGAAAAATATTATGCTATATGGAACGGTTAGAACCCCTACACACTGTACCAGATTCTGCTCTAAAGCTTCACTGTGTCAGACCAGACAAATGATTGTATGTAAAGCACTACACCATGTTTCACATCACTCACTGCAATGTATAAGTCTTGTTCTTAGTTATCGCACTGATCCCACTTGTTCCCTACATATCAGTCACCATGTTAACAACATCTTAAGCAGAGTGGGCTTGACTGCTTCCTGTCCAGCCAGTGCTAAGCAGCTGTTTCTTCAATGAACTTCATACCTGGTATCAGTCTAAACACGACGTGCACTGAAATAAGAATGCTGCACAAAGAATGTATTTATAATGGGTGATAAGCCACACTATTTTCATCCCCGTTGAACTGTTGTATCATATATTAATGACTGGACTGATGAACTAAATAATGTTAGGCATAGAACAAAGAGACCAGATTTAGGAAATGATGCATCTATTTTCTGCGAAGAACATTCAGCCATTCAACCCCTATGAAAGATGATGAGGCCCCTGAGAACTATGGAATTGTGGATGCAAGTACTCAGCAATCTGAGGATCCGGTTTGTTTAGAAGGAAACAAAAAAATAAAGAAAGGAAGAAGTTCTCAACAAATAACAAGGAAGAAAAAGAAACTGACTAATGACTGTAAAGGAAAGAGAATACGTAGTAAAAAGGATTCTGCTTTGTTATGTAACACACTGGTGACAGGGAATACAGATATCTGTCTATCAGAAATCCCTCAGTCTACAGAAAAAGGCATCACCTTTCCAATGGAAAGGGTAGAAAAAAGAGGCAAGGGGCAGGTGAAAAGGAAGAAATCAAAACTGAATGTGGAAGGATTGAAAAACATTACTGTAAGAAAAAAGAAGAGAAAGACAGATGTTGACTACATGGCTCAAGCTGTGGATTTACAGTGCCAGCTAGATGACAATTTAATACGCAGTGAAAACAGTGGAATTAATAAGACTAATAGTGATGAAGATCTATCCTTCATAACAATTGACAGAGCTGAAATGACTGTATTAAAAGCTGAAGATTCTTCAGAGATGGTCAGCAAAGATCTTCTTGTAATTGGAGATTCAGTTATTAGAGGAACTGATATTTAGATTTGCAGAGATGATAATGAACATCGAGTAGTGTTATGCTTGCCAGGAGCAAAAATAGAAGATGTGAAACAAGCCTTGGTATGCCTTAATGTAATAAAGTATGGATCTGTTTTTATTCATGTTGGTACAAATGATGTCATCAACAAAGATTCTCTGACTGTTAGTCGGGAACTGACAGCCCTCCTAGATAGTATAGCTTGTACTGGTGTTAGGACATATTTTTCACAAATCACCTGTAGAAAGGATAGTCAGGTCACTGTGAATGAAAAGATTTTTTGGATAAAACCTACATGGAAAAAACATCCTTTTTTAAAAAACAGAAATGTGTAGAGCATCCAAGCCTTCTTTTGGGCACACACGTTTACAGACAGGATGGTGTGCATTTGTCTAGATCAGAGAAGAGAATTTTTGCAGCAGATATTATGCAATATTTGACAAACACTAGCCAGGATTTTTGCCAGGTCAAAAATGTAACAGTTCACAGATAGCAACATTTGATGCATCTCTGATGGTTGTTAATGCTAGGAGCATTAATAATAAAGTGTTTTTATTAGAAAATTTGCTATGTTCCCACAATATTGATGTTGTTATAGTTTGTGAAACATGGTTAAAGAACAATGACTGGAAACCAGTTCTGTCAGGGTATAAATGTTTTTACTGTAACAGACATTCTAACAAAAAATCAGGTGGAAGTGTTATGATAGGCATTAAAGATAGCTATGAGACTTGTGATTATTACATGTTCAATGATAATACCAATACTATAGACTGCGTAACTGTGACAATAAAGACAACCCTGGAACATATAACAATTGTTGCAGTGTACAAACCATCAAAGTCAAGTGCAGATGACCTAGAGGAATTCATACATTTCTTACATGAAACACAGGAGGGAAGAATAATATTAACTGGGGACTTAAATTTACCAGAAACAGACTGGAATAATATTGATTCTACAACATTAGTAAAGAAATTATTCACAGAGTATATTCAGAAACAACAAATGCTTCAGATTGTAAAAAAAAAAAATTACCAGGGGACGGAATATACTAGATATTGTTTGTGTTCCTAAAGAAATTACTGTAACTTGAAGTCAAGTTTTACCACCATTAATGTGCAGTGATCATGGGGTCATAAAGGTTAATTTGTTGCTAAATAATTCTGCCAAACTGAAATCTAAGCCAATGCACAGAAGGTTAATTACAGATTATAGGGAAGCAATATAAAACTAACTGGAGTGAGGTGTTCAGTGGAAAAACTGCAGATAGAATGTGAAAAGTTTTGAAAGACAAATTGTTTGAGTGCAAAAAGTCAAAAAAATGTTTAACATCAGGATCTAGGCACGTAACATCAGGAGGGTATATTTCCATAAGAACAAGATACCTGATTAAGGTGAGAGACAAAAAATATAAGAAATGGAAGAGAGGTCGAACTACAACTTTGAAAACTGAAATAAACGAGCTGGACAAACAGATTAAGCATAGTGTTAGACAAGATCAAGAAAAATTTGAAGAAAATTTATATAAAGATATTGAGCATAATAAGAAACCTTTTTATAGATACATAAGATGTGGAAGGAATAAAGATACACAAATTGATAAACTGTGTGCAGATTCTAGAATTTATTCTCAGACTCAACAGATTATAAATATATTTACAAAATCTTATGCAAAAAAGTTTGGCTCCACAAAAGGGGTGGTAAGTTGTCCTAGTGACATCCAGGTAACCCCAGATACTGTAATCAAATTAGATTATATTGAAAAAGAAATGTGCAAACTGGATCCAAACAAAGCACAGGGAGGAGACCGAATAAGTAGCAATGATTTGAGAACACTTAAGCAAGAACTTACGCTGCCATTACATCTATTATTCACTAGGTCATATAAATATGGGGAGATTGGAAACATGCACTTATTAAACCTGTCTTTAAGGGAAATGGGAGTAGAACAAACCCAGAATCATATAGACCCTTAGGTCTACTTTCATGTTGTGGAAAAATAATGGAGAAGGTAATACTGGATAAGTTATTGTCAGAACTGGATAGGTTGGGACTTGAAACCATATATCAGCATGTATATGTTGAAAATAGATCTATTACCACCTGTAACATGATGTTCTATAACAATATAATAACAGCTATGAATGAAAAATTGTGCTGTGATGTGATTTATATAGATTTAACTTCAGTGTTTGGCAGGGTTATGCACAAAACACTGATCAATAAATTAGTACAAATAGGTATTGGTGTACTGTTGATAAGATGGATAGCTGCATGGGTTACAAATAGGACATGGCAAGTATCACACACCAACTTGGACAGGTGAAATCCTTGGTTACAGTCAAGGTGTCCCACAGGGCTCTGTACTAGGCCCTTACTTGTTTAGATTGTATCTTTCAGACCTTACTTTTTCATCTGAGGTTTTCTACTGTCTATATGCTGACGACCTGAAACTGGGTAAACTGATCACAAGTGTTACAGATAAGGCATGTCTGCAAAATAATTTGACTAAATTGACCATTTGGGCACAGGAGAATAATATGTTGATAAATACATCAAGAACTAAGCATATGAGATTTGGGAGACATAAACTGAAAGGTGAATATTTAATACAGCACACAGTGATTGAAACTGTAGACTCATTTAAGGACCTGGGTATGTGGATAGATTCAGCTATGAGGTTTTTCTAATCATATCAACCAATTGGTTAATGATAGTTATAGAACTATAGGTTGTATAAAAAAGTTTATAAAGTCTAGGAAATCAAACATAATGAAGTCATTGCTGGCTAGTTACATTAGATCCAAACTTGAGTATGGAATAACAATATGGAAACCCTACAGGAAAACAAGCATTAAGAAACTGGAAAGAGTACAGCAGAAATATACTAAGGGCATCCATGGATGTGAAAATCTAAGTTATTATGAAAGACTAAAATATCTGAGCTTGTACAGTGTCTCTTTCAGATATTTAAGAGGAGATCTTAACCAGGTATATAAGGCATTTAGGGACAACCATCTCTGGGGATGTTTGGGGTTATCAAAAAGTACTAGAGAATCATAAGATAACCTATGCAGAAGATTTTATAGGAATGAGAAGTGTACTAATTGGTTCTCTGTCAGAGTAGCTGATGCTTGGAACAGACTACCAAACTACATTAAAGCAAGTACTAGTTTAGATATTTTTAAGAACAGCTTGGACATTTATTATGGGGACAAGTGTTTTGGCATAATTGTAAGCTAGAAGGGCTTTAATGCCCATGCTTGAAACATTTGTATGTATGTATGTATGTATGTACATCCCTTGTAATTTACATAACTATGTGGAATGATTGATGCTTGCAGTCTCAAAATGTATGCACATTTTCAGTTAGGATAATAATACATAGGTGTCAAATTAATTTCAAACTTGTCCAATAAATTAGAATGATGTAGTGATTTCATTAGTTGGCCATCTTATGGTTGGACTGATTTACTAAAAGTTTTGCTTTAGATTGCAACCTTGAGCATGCTGCAATTTCTGTATTTATTATTTTCAGATATTCAAGAGAAGCAAACATATGATGAATGCCAAATGAAAGTAAAGACTCTGGAAAGAAATATCACTGCCCTGTCTAATACAATCGATCAATTAAGAAATGCATTCAGCAAGTCTTCTATAGGTAACATATTTCAGCATTAAACAGTATGATCTTTTATATTTCCTTGTTTAAATTATGATTCTCAAATGTCTTTATACAGTAACAAAAACTGTATATATATATATATATATATATATATATATATATATATATATATATATAAAACACTAACATGGACATTTGTAGATGTCTTTATATATTAACGAAAATTGTATACATACATATATATATATATATATATATATATATATATATATATATATATATATATATATATATATATATGGGTCTACTTCTTTTGACCTAACTCCCATTTGCCTGACACCCATTTGCCTGAGACCAAATGACTGAAATTTCATTTGCCTGACACTTCATTTGCCCGACACTTCATTTGACTGACAAGTATTATTAGCAAGAAAATGGAATATGCCCCCTTCCCCACTGTAGTGCGACCCTGGAGTTAGAATATATAGTTAGGGGGGGGTGTGGGGGGCACAGCCCCCCACTTACTTTTCTTTTACTAAACAATATTACATCAAAAGTTAGCAATATCATATGAAATGAAGTGGGGGGCTTCACCCCCCCACATCCCCCATTGTGGGGGGCTGTGCCCCCCACACACCCCCAACTATATATTCTAAGTCCAGGGTCGCACTACAGTGGGGAAGGGGGCATATTCCATTTTCTTGCTAATAATACTTGTCAGTCAAATGAAGTGTCGGGCAAATGAAGTGTCAGGCATATGAAATTTCAGTCAAATGGGGTCAGGCAAATGAGTGTCAGGCAAATGAAAGTTAGGTCAAAAGAAGTAGACCCATATATATATATATATATATATATTTATAAAACACTAACATGGACATTTGTAGACAAGGTCAGCCATGTGCTTGAGATGTATGTGCGTATATGCGTCCCTTAAGGTGTGTGATACTGTCATTTGCATGATTCATGAACAAAGGTCACTATCAGAGGATAACAAAAACTACTGTCTGTTCTCTCATGTTCTCTTTTGTCAAAACCGAAAAGTGATACATTTCTTTAAGTGAAGTATTTTCCACACATAACTTTGCTGGCTACGGAATTGTTATTAAGGGATCTCTACAGCCAGGCAGCTCACAATTAAGACCTCAGTAATAATTTCAGCACAGTGACTTGGTTTACTCTACAGATCCAGGGCAACCATGGTAGAGTTTACATCATTCCATTCATACCCCAATACCTGAGAACTGGCTTTACCAGGAGTTGCACTGGATGTACCATGACCTTGGCTGGATGCTGATGTGCAGCATGACCTTGATCAATATCTACTGTGGGAAAGGCCACTGTAAAGATGGCCATGACCATGGTGATGGCCTCTCCTGGGAGTAGGCACTGCCACAGCAGATGTTGCTGTAGAAGTGCTAGCACTGTGGGAATGTGATCTTAGTAGTCCATGTCCACGAGAAGACTTTGCATGTTCCAATGTTTTGAGACTATCCAAGGAAACACACATAGAGACATGTACTCCCATAGGTCAACATGCACACCCTGCATCACCCACACTATCTCTGCCATGGTTGTGCTGGTACTAACCTATCCCTCTAAAATGGCTCTGCACATTCTCTGGGTTTGCAATGACTGACCACTAATCTCAGGTGGTGGGTAGTATCCATGTTTTCAGTGAGCACCATTGCCCACCTCCTGTGTGTACTTTTCTACCCATGAGTTATAGGGGCAGATTCTGAAATCCGTATTCTCAGGCCAACACACTTACTGATCAATGGTGCCTCCATTAACCTGTCCTCTGTGTAATGCATGGTAGCCTGGGTATCCACAGGCATAGAAGCTGTGTCCATTGTATATGCTGGATATGCAGTGGTCAAATTCTCTGAGTCCAGCACACACTCTATACTCCATGACTGTATCAGCTCATCTCTGCCACCATTATCAGAGGCTGGAGATCCTCCAACGTCATTTGAGGGTCAGTTCCACAGTGGCAGTGCTGGATAAAGAGTCACCTGTGAATACACCAAAGCACAAAATATCCAGTGTAATTATTACCCAGTATCAGAAGTATACATGCGACTGATAGCTTAACATATACAAACATGTTAAAAAGTAATACTTTATGTGAATACATTGTGCAGATGGCTGTGGATATTGTGCCTGACATGCACTCGTGTACTGTAAGTAAGCTATAGTTGCTGGATCAGGTCTGGGAAAAGTGTATAAAAACTTAAAAGGCTGAGGAACATTATATATCCCACCTGCCTTTTTAGGGGCAGCTGGCTGACTGTTACGAAAATTACAGGCAGCAGCACTTATGTCCTATTTAGCAGACAGAACTGGAGGAATGGGTGCAGGTTCTAGAAATTCCTTTAGGAATAGCTCATAGGATTTTTTGATGGACTGAGAAAAATTGATGTTCTCCCACTTAAAACACTGGCACATTTTAGAAAAAGGCTCAGAGAAGGAGAACCTCCCACATGGAGAGTCAGAAACTGATCTGTCCTCTGACTCTGAATCAGAAATCTGAGGAGAAAACCCTGCATATGTCCCTTTATCCTCCAACCCAGATTCAGAATCTTGATTTTTTTTCAGGAAATGAGGTATCCCTCTTTCATTTGCCAGAAACTACTTTACAACAAGATCTATAACCTGAATTAAACCTGGAACCAAGCCTAGTAAACTATTCCTAATGAAATTTGGCAGTAGATATGTTTAGTTTTCTCTTTCTTTCTGACAGGAAAATGGGACCAACAGCAGATTCCCCAGGTGTGGGCATGTCATTCTCACAAATCAAGGATGCATTACATGTTCTATTTCCCCGGACAGAAAAGAGTGGCTCTCCCAACTGAGGGGACCCCCACAGCTGTGGAGGATGTGGCTAATCTTGGTCCATAGTGGTTGTAGGTGCTATACCAGAGAGATCTGGGGTAAAAGATGAGTGATCTGAGGTACACCTAATGGCCACAGAAAAGTCATCCACCTGTGGCTGAGGCAAATTGCAAGCCTGCTGTGATGGCAAAGGCTGTTTGCTCAAATTTCTCTGTTTATGTTTGGAAGAAGGACTGACTGCAGAACTGACAGATTGTTCCATGGTCAAGCAAAAAACTATGACTCTTTTCTAGGAAAACAAATAACAATGTACTCCAGATACCAACAAGGACTCAGAATAAAATTATTAATAGGTTCATAGGTTCATAGGTTCATACTAGGCTATCTGCCCTAGGGCATTTATAAGCCTAGCCAGAGTGTGTATGGCTTTCACCACCCATTTTAAATTAATTTTGCTATGCCCCTTTTCGAGGTTAGTATACTGTGCCTCTGTCTAACAGTGACACAGAAGTGATACCCAGGGTAAACCTATGATCTCCCATCCACTCATCAAGATTCCACATGAAGAGAGTCAATGAGGGACTCTGCCTAACCTGGACTGGGATTTTATTCCAGAGTGAAGGGAGCCTCTGGGTTATGAATCTGTCCCTCCAGCATGTCCTATTTATTTCAGTGCTGAGATTTAAGTCCCTCGAGCACGTAGCTCGATGGGATTTGGATTTTCTGAGGTGCAGCATGTCCATTAATTCCTGGTTGGACATGGCTTTATACGTCAGGCACAGATCGCCTCTGAGCAGGCGGTATGCCACTAAGTAGAGCTGGAGTTTCTTTAACCGGGCAGCATACGACATCTGTTTGAGCCCCTTGATCCTCTTGGTGAGGTACTTTTGGGGTCTTTCCAGTTGCTGCAGGTGTCTGGTAAGGTACATCCCAAAAGGGGCATTGTACTCAATTATGGGCCTGATGAGGGATGAGTAAAGAGGCACGATGACCTCCCCCGATCTAGATATGAATCCCTTCATGATTAGGTGGGCTATATAAAATGTTTTTCTAACCACTTAGGCCACGTGGTTGTCAAATGAGAGATTGCTATCAACTTGGGTCCCCAGGTCCCTAAATACTTCTTCTGTACTTAATGGATTACCACCTATGTGGTAATTTGTGGGCACTTTGTTTTTGCCAAAGGGGATGACTATACACTTTTTGGCATTTAGCTTGAGGCCATGGCTCTGGCACCAGTTGCCTGTTTCTATGAGGCCCTTTTCGAGGATGCTTGTGTCGGCTGGAGAGTCTATTATGGTGCCCAGTTTGCAGTCATCTGCGAACTTGGTCAGCCACAGTCCTTCCATGTTGGCCTGTACCTCTGAGAAATATATACCAAACAAGAGAGGTCTCAAGACTGAGCCTTATGGGACACCACTTATAACTGGCTTGGAGTCTGACATGGCTCCAGCTATTCTAACCATGTGGGTTCTGTCCTTGAGCCAGTTTGCAACCCATCTAGTGACATAGGGGTTTATATTTAAGCTGGTGAGCTTATCTATAATGCCCGAGTGGGGTATTGTATCGAAGGCTTTTGCAAGGTCCAGGTAGGCTGTGTGGACCACCTTCCCCTTGTCAATGGCCTTGGTGACTGTTATAAAGAAATCGACCAGGTTTAAGAGGCAGGATCTGTCATTAACAAAGCTGAACTGGGTAGGATCCAGTGTCTGTAGGTCCCCAATATCTTTATTTATAAGGTCCATGATGATCCTTTCCATAGTTTTGCAGACCAAGCTAGTGAGACTTATGGGGCAATAGTTTCCAGGATCCGTTGAGGCACCACCTTTGTGGAGAGGGACCACTGTTGCTGTACGCCACTCTTTGGGTACATATCCTGTAGTAAGGCTAAGACTGAACAGTAGTTTTATGTTTGGGTTTAGCTCTTCTTGGAGTTGATGTAGGACGCAGCCCGGGACACCGTCTGGTCCCATTGATGCTGTGTTTCTTGCTTTGGAGAGAGCAGCTCTTACCTGAGCATCTGAGATGTCAGGGGGGCAGCACTCTGCTGGGATAGATATTAGCCCTTTTGGTGGAGAGGGGGGGAGAAGTTTACGCTGAACCTGTCAGCTAGGATGTTGGCAATGTCTGTGGGTTTGGTGTATTTTTTGTCATTTTGGACTAATTCTGAGCGATTTTATGAGTGCCCGTAGTTTTTTGCTAATACTGATCAGAGATGCCTTCCCTTTTTGGGATTTTGCTCTGTCATGTAGTAGCTTCCTCCTTCTATTGTGTAGTTTGTTTATGGCTGGGGTCCACCAGACAAGACGTCTGCCTTTGGAGGATTGGGTCTTGGTTTTATTCGGGATTGCATGATTCATGCATTCCTGAAGGTGTTCATAGAATGTGTTTATAAAGGATTTTGTGGTCTGGGCTGTATTATCCACAGGCCCGGGGGCTTTGAAGGATTCCACCTCGTTTTTGAGGAGTGTGAAATTTGCTTTAGAGAAGTTTTTCACTGTGGTTTTCTGGGCATGGGTTGGGGTTGGGATGTGAATATCCAGTGAGATTAGTTTATGGTCTGATCTTACCAGTGAGGGATACACTTCTGGTCTGGAGCCTAGAGTTCCCATGTTGGTGATGATCAGGTCCAGTATGTTTTCCCCTCTTGTGGGAGTGGTAACAAGTTGTTCCATAGCATTTGAGTTTATAAATTCTAGGAACCTTTGGGCTAGGGTGTTGGAGCTAGAGTAATGCTCCCAGTCTATGGTTGGGTAGTTGAAGTCACCCAATATAATGGTGTTTGGAGAGACCTTCATATTTTCCAGTATTCTCAGGAAGGCGAAGTGGGGTTCCTGGGTTTGGGAGGGTGGTCTGTAGCAGGCTATAAACTGGAAGGCAGTTTTACCCACTGTCAGTTGCACACGGATAGTCTCCGATGCTTCGTGCTGTGCCACCAACCTGGAGGTGTGGGTATCTTTGACGAATATTGATACTCCCCCTCCTTTTGTGGTTCGGTCCAAGTTTTGGGGCCAAAAAGCATGGTATGAGGTATAACCTGGTAGTGCTGGGGTGCTCTTGAGAGCCTTGAACCAGGTTTCTGTTACTGCATGGATATCGATATTCTCCATGCTAAGGAGAGTTTCAAGTGCATGCATCTTGAGGTTTAGACTTCTGGCATTGAGTAGCATTACTCTTAGTTTCTTATCCCTTGTGATACCTATGGAGGTGGGTTTGTCTTTTGAGCCTTGCCTAAAAAAGGCACTATGGGGGTAGCAAGAGCCTTTGCCAATATCCAAAAGCCCAGGGGTGACAGGTGCAAGCCATCCCTAGCGAAGCATTGTGGCTTGTCGAGCATGTCATCCCAGGCTATCAGGCATTGGATCCACTTTGAATGACACCAATACTTAAGCCAATTGTTGAAATTGATAATCTTGTCTTCATACTGTGGCATCATTCTTGGTGAGGTTAAGATGCTACTCAAGGTCAGGGTCATACCGGCCTGGGCTACATGTTCAGAGATCTCCTCTATGTCTCTTTTCATGTAGTCCAGGGAGGTACGTCTCAGGTCATTCACACCAGCATGGACAATGACTGAGTCATATTTGTACTTGCCTTGGAGTGACCTGAGTGCTTGTGTTATGTGGCGGAGCCTAGCGCCTGATAGGCAGCTCACCGTGACCTTCTCCTTGTTCAGCCTGGTGAGCGGGACGTCAGTGTGCCTGATGATAGAGTCACCTATTACAAGTGTATCAGGTGTGTTGTTTAGCCTTAAGGGCTGTGACTGTTCAGCACACTGGCTTTGTGAGCTATGTGTTGCACGTTTTTTGTTTTGGGGTAGCGGTTGCTTGGGTGTCTGCTTTGGAGGTCTCTGCTGCTTAGGCAGATTTTTATTTAGAGCCTCCAAGTATGTTTTTGTGTGTTTATGTGTTTGGTTTGCTGTCGTGGTAGGTGTATGTGAGACTGGAATTGTAGTGAGTGTGGTTTCCTTCTCCTCCTGACTGGTTACGCCAGAACTGAGTTGAGAGAGCTTAGCCTCCAGTTTGGCTATATGGTTGCATCTCTCACATGTGTTGGAATTTGTTGGGAGGAGGAGAGGGTTGTCTGTGTACATTAGGCAGTTGTAACATTGCCTCAAGATTCCCAGGTTCACCAGCTGGACCGGAGAGGAGATTGACAACTGACCTTTGGACATGCTAGAATAGTATTGGGAATCCCTTTATAATTGAAAAAAAGGGCCAATGGGGAACAAGTTACTCAACGGGAGTTTGTTAGTGTGTAGTGCTTTTAATTTGTTAGTGCTGGCTTATATAATTGCTTTAGTGAGCAAGTGCTAGGCTTTAGCGTAGGAATAGGGTGTTTATTATGAGAACTAGATCAGTTCCAAGGCTCAAACCCAAATAATCGGTGCTGCTTGATGCCACGCTATGCACAAAATCACGCAAAGCCACGCTACAGCAGGTTTTATACAGGCGGACTTGAAAGAGCTAGAAATTGGCCCAAAACAGCCAACAGACTGCCAGATTCCTGTGCTGGGAACACTCCTCCAGGGACAGATATGCTGCTCCAAGCTCCCCACTGCCACTGGTGAACAAAGAAACCTCCCTCTGTCCAAGAAAGGAAATGGCAACACAGGAACTTTCCAAAAGTCCAGAATACAGCAAAGCCTGTATTTGGACTACTCTAGGTCAGGAAAGATGGGAAACAAGGATAACTTTTTTTTTTCTTTTTTGCAACAAACAGCAGGAAATTGCAATAAATATGTAACATAGGCTAGTGCACTTGAGTGTGTAGCCTCAACAGGTAAATTCAACAAACAGGACAAACTTTAAAAGTGCAGGTGCAAAAACAACTTTAAACAGTTTAAAACAGTTCAAGAAGCAGAAATACTTGCAGTTTAGCTAGATCGGACAGTCACCCAGATAGTATCAGGAAAAAAAAACACGTTTATCAGGTTAGCAGTCGCTCTTTTGGCCTCTCTGCTGCTAGCACCACTCTGCCGGACCAAAAGGAGCTTGGCTGAGTAGTAACAAGCGCAAAAACCTCGCCAAAGTGGGTTTTATACAGGGGGACTTGAAAGAGCTAGAAATTGGCCCAAAATGGCCAATAGACTACCAGATTCTTGTGCTGGGAATACTCCTCCAGGGATAGATAGGCTGCTCTAAGTTCCCCACTGCCACTGGTGAACAAAGATACCTCCCTCTATCCAAGAAAGGAAATGGGCAACACAGGAACTTTCCAAAAGTCCAGAATACAGCAAAGCCTGTATTTGGACTACTCTAGGTCAGGAAAGACGGGAAACAAGGATAATTTTTTTTTTTTCAACAAATAGCAGGAAAATGCAGTAAATATGTAACACAGGCTAGCACACTTAAGTGCGTAGCCTCAACAGGTAAATGCAACAAACAGGACAAATTTTAAAAGTGCAGGTGCAAAAACAACTTTAAACAGTTTAAAACAGTTCAAGAAGCAGAAATATTTGCAGTTTAGCTAGATCGGACAGTCACCCAGGTAGTAGCATGAAAAAACACTTTTATCAGGTTAGCAGTCGCTCTTTTAGCCTCTCTGCTGCTAGCACCACTCTGCAGGACCACGAGGAGCTTGGCTGAGTAGTAACAAGCGCGAAAACCTCGCCAAAGCGGGTTTTATACAGGGGGATTTGAAAGAGCTAGAAATTGGCCCAAAATGGCCAATAGACTACCAGATTCTTGTGCTGGGAACACTCCTCCAGTGATAGATAGGCTGCTCTAAGCTCCCCACTGCCACTGGTGAACAAAGAAGCCTCCCTTAATCCAAGAAAGGAAATGGCAACACAGGAACTTTCCAAAAGTCCAGAATACAGCAAAGCCTGTATTTGGACTACTCTAGGTTAGGAAAGATGGGAAACAAAGATAATTTTTTTTTGTTTTTCTTTTTTTCAACAAATAGCAGGAAAATGCAGTAAATATGTGACACAGGCTAGCGTACTTGAGTGTGTAGCCTCAACAGGTAAATGCAAAAAACAGGACAAACTTTAAATTACAAGTGCAAAAGTGCGCTAAAGCTGGCTTTAAAGCAGGGGGTTAGAAAGAGATAGGAAATGGCCCAAAATGGCCCATAAGCTACAGGTCACTGGGCTGGAACCACTCCTCAAGGGACAGATAGGCTGCTCAGAGCTCCCCACTCTCACCGGTGAACAAAGAAGCTTCCTCCAATCCAAATAAGGATATGGGCAACACAGGAACTATGACACAAAATGGCCCATAAGCTACAGGTCACTGGGCTGGAACCACTCCTCAAGGGACAGATAGGCTGCTCAGAGCTCCCACTCTCACTGGTGAACAAAGAAGCTTCCTCCTATCCAAATAAGGATATGGGCAACACAGGAACTATGACACAGCCCAGAGATCAGCAATACCTGAAGACTGGACTATTCTAGTTCAGTAAAGGTGGGAAACACGGATTTTTTTTTTCATATTTTATTCTGAAGAAGTCCTTATACTTACGGAAGAAAGCACTTAATTTGTGGAATAAACTGAGTCCTTGTTAGTATCTGCAGTAGATTTGTGAAGATTGGGTGAAGATGGGTGAAGGCTGCCAGCCTAACCAGATAGAATTTTGGAGATAATTCTGTCATCTGTAAATATTAATGTAAACCACAGGCTTGTTGTCTTAAATGGTAAAAATAGTGCTACATGTGTAACTGAAAAAAATGTAACAGTGCACTCTACTGACCAAGTAAAGCATGTTGTGCCCCTTTGATGCAAACACGGCTCCGGCCAGTCTAGATGAAGGAATTTTTGCTATTATTTTAAGGCCAGAGTTAATGGCCAGAATTTGCATGCATAAATGTCCTTTATTACTCTGGTTTCTGCCCAGAGGTGAAGAATGTAAATGTACTTTCTGTTAGCCTGGGAACCCAGGGAAGTGTGAAAAATGATGTAATGTGAACCAGGAATGTGATTTTTAAAAACAGAAAGAATCAGAGAGCATTAAGCATTTTGGTCTTGACCATCCAACTCATGAGCACTGTCTTGCTCTGTATGTAAGTTTATCTTAGACTTGTGTTTTCTCTTAGAAATAGCTAGAAACTATAAAGATTAGACTAAGTGTTTTTCTGTGATGTCAGAACTGTACTACTGAATTATTTTAAGTATTTCTCTGTGATCTCTGAACTCTTGACTAGCACTGTGTAGTAAAAACTACTGTCTTGTGTGTTGACTATTTGTTATTAAATATTTGTAAACCCTTTCAACTGTGGCTGTTTTTGTAGAGATAATTTAAGGTCTTTAGAGTACTTGCATGCTTGCATGTCTTTGTTAAAATTGTACTAAGCCACTCTAATAGCTTTAGCCCTGGGCTATACTACCAATTGGATAATAATATTACACAATAATAATTGGACATCCTTTTAAGGGCCTTTGAGTAGCTGATAGATATTAGTGGGTGGTGGTAGCTGGTACTACTGTATAGTCTGGGGGAAATGGGGCACAGCTGGACATCCTGTGCCAGCCTTCCCCAGGAATGTCTGTGTGGTTATATAAACTCTTCTCAAAGTGTGTGTGTGTGTGTGTGTGTGTGTGTGTGTGTGTGTGTGTGTGTGTGTGTGTGTGTGTGTGTGTGTGTGTGTGTGTGTGTGTGTGTGTGTGTGTGTGTGTGTGTGTGTGTGTGTGTGTGTGTGTGTGTGTGTGTGTGTGTGTGTGTGTGTGTGTGTGGGTCTGTGTGTGCATGTGTGTCAGCTACTTGGGCAGGGACACGAAGCACTGGTTGGACAGAGAGGGTGCTGGAGGTTTTAGCTTGCCCACTACTCTGAGATCTGGACCATATAGCTGTGCCAGTGGGGAGTCTTATTGGGGACCTGGAGAGCAAGGGAGCGACCAGCCCCAGACTGACTGTGATCTATGTGTGCTCTTAAGGGAAATTTCACTTTACTATGTGCATTTGTTATCCTTTCCTCCTATATGAGACGCCCCTCACTGGTGTTATTGGTGAGCATTGAGGCTCCTTGATTGCTGGGCCAGGGCACTGGCATCACATATTAATTGTTTGACAGTGGTGGGATATCCACACCACATATTAATTGGTTGGCAAATACTAATTGGCTTGTAGTGGTGTGGGCAGAGTGAATTTCTGTAGCTTGTGTACAGTGAGCTTTGAAGGTGTTTTGTACTCTAAATTAGCCACACAGTGAATGTTTTATTTCTTTTGTTAGCTTAGTTAGTCAGGGTGAGCAAGCAGCATGTCAGCAGAGGAGTATGGAAAGCTGACAAGGAGCCAGCTGGCGGACATGTGCCAGGCTAGGGGACTGGTGCATGGAATCCTGACTAAGGCAGACCTGATTGCAGCCTTGGTTACAGCGGCATCAAAAAACAGCAACCAGTAGGACAATCAGACTGGCAGTGGAGATATAATACCCTCAGAGAATGGACAGCTCAACCTTTCTGCAGAGGACTTAAAAATCCATCTGGAGCTAAAGAGACTTGAGTTGGAGGTCAGGCATTTAGAGATAGAAGCCGAGGAAAAGGAGCAGCAGAGATTGCATGAAAGGGAAATGCTGACTCTTTGCCAGAGTCATGGAGGTAATGGGGAAGGGAGTAACTGGACCCCAGAAGCACAAAAGGTCAGTAAATTTCTTCTGCAGTTTAAAGAGGGGGATAATTTGATAGTTTCATGCATATGTTTGAGAGGGTATGCAAACAGTATAGTGTTGAACAAAGGCTCTGTGTATGGTACCTGACCCCCTTACTCCATGGTAAAGCTGTAACTGTTTTGTCAAATATGTCTGACGTTGCATGTTTTGAGTATACTGCTGTTAAAAATCACTTGGTGGAATTGTTTAAGTTAACACCTGAAAAGTATAGGAAAAAGTTTTTCTTGAGCATAGATGCAAGGCAGATGAAAGTGTGTGTGAATATGTTGCTGAACTGAGCACTTATTTCCATAGGTGGGTGAGTGGATGTCAGGTCACCACATTTGAAGGGCTGGCAGATCTTTTGGTGATGGAACAAGCCCTTAGCACTTTGCCTGAGGATATGAGGATCTGGTTTGCTGATAGACAATGTGCTACTTCAGATGAGTACTGCTCATGGGTCTAAAGGAACCCATGGTGGGCAGCACAGACTGCCCCAAGAGAATCTGCCAGTAACAGGGGAAGCCGTTAGTCCTGGTACACGTCCAGGAGCTAGGGTTAAATGTTTGAATGCAACTAGTGGGGCCATGTGGCGTACATGTGTCCATGGAGGCAAGGTGGGGAACAAAAGGTGAGGGAGCCAGCAAGTGGAAAAGACAAAATGCCAATAGTAGATTGTCTTGGGACCAAACTACCACCAGAGGTTATATCCTATTGTAGTGAATGGCAAAGAGGCCATTGCCAAAAGAGACACAGCCTCTGATACAACCATTGTAAAGCCTGCAATGGTTACAGAGGAGCACTACTTGCCTAGGCAGTCTACTCCAGTCAGGGCTTTAGGAGGGATCCCATTCCAAATACCTTTGGCTAGGGTTCACCTTGACTGGGAGGGTGGAAAAGGAAGCCAGTAAGTAGGTGTGTTTGAGGATATACCTGCAGATGTCCTGATAGGGAATGATTTTGATAGTGCAGTACCCTGTGCTTGTGCAGTTACATGTATTCAGGCTTGGAGACAAGCAGCTAAGTCTGGTAGCCTGGGGGAAAGACAGACAGACAGCATACTTGAAGCCAGGACTGGTGAGGTGGTTACTTCAGCGAGGGAGCTACCCTGTAGCAGTGAGACTGAAGGTGAGCCACAGCTGCTTGGGGGTACTGATGGTCCCTTAGACAAGAGTGACTGCAAAGGTAGAGGTGAGTAGTAGTACCCTGGCTGACAGGGAGGCACCACTGTCAAAGGATGCCAGACTTCCTGTGGAAGGGGAGTTGGTAAGGGTTACAAGGAGAGAGTTGAGACAGGCTCAGCTCTCAGACCCTACATTGCAAGGCCTGAGGCAGGTAGCTAGGGAGGTACCTGATTCTCAAGGAAAGGGGGATCTGTGTACTGGGACAAAGGGTTACTATACAGAGAGTGGACCCCTGAGGGAGGGCAAGAACATGAGAGAGTACAGCAGTTGGTAGTGCCTAGAGCCTACCATCTGGCGCTTCTAGCCATAGCCCATGATATTCCCTTTGCAGGTCATAAGGGCATAAAATGTACAAAGAGGCGTATTATGCAGAAGTTCTATTGGCCTGGAATTTCCAGAAATGTAACAGGGTACTGCAGGACCTGTGAGGAGTGCCAAAAGGTAGGCAAGGCAGGAGACAATGTGAGAGCTCCTTTGAGGCAGTGGCTTTGTCCTCTATTGAGGCAGAGAAGGTGGCAAATGCTTTGTTAGAGATTTTCAGCAGGGTAGGTTTCCCAAAAGAAATACAGACTGACAGAGGTGCCAATTTCATGCCAGACCTGCTGGCTTGTCTGTGGAAGTCCTGTGGGGTGAAGAACATGAAGACCACCCCATACCATCCCCAGACTAATGGTCTTGTTGAGAGGTTAAACTCTACAATCAAGTCCATGCTACGGGCATTTTCAGATCAGTTTAAAAGGGAGTGGGACAAATATTTGCCCCATCTGTTGTTTGCTTACAGAGAGGTTCCCCCAGGAATCCAGAGGTTTTCACCCTTTGAGTTGCTGTATGGGCATAGGGTGAGGGGACCTCTAGATTTAATTTGAGATGAGTGGGAAGGTGAGTGTGAGTCTCACAAGGAGTCTGTTGTGGCATACGTCCTAAACCTCAGGACAAGGCTCAGGGAACTCATGGCAGAAGCTTTACAACAGAAAAAAGTGTGCTATGACAGGAATGCTTGAGCTAGAGAGTATGCTGTGGGGCAGCAGGTAATGGTTCTCATTCCTGTCAGACACAACAAGCTGCAAGTAGCTTGGGAGTGACCCTACAAAATGATAAGAAAGGTAAGTGATATTAATTACATGGTGGAACTGCTAGGTAGAAGGCAGGGTCACAAATTGTACCATGTTAACATGCTGAAACCTTACCATGATAGGGAGGCCCTTGTGCTGAGCATTTGCAGTAGATTGCAGGAAGAGTCTGAGGGAGATGTGGGGACTGATCTCCTCAGTGAGGCTCGGGCTGACACCTCAGTGGAAGGGGTAGCAATGTCCCAGCAGCTATCTCCTACCGAGGATCAAGAAATCCGAGCAGTGTTGCAGGAATTTGGGGACATGTTCACTGGGAAACCAGGGTGCACCCACCTGGGGCAGCACCAGCTGATATAGGACCCCAAAGACCTATTAGGCAAGTCCCTTATAGAGTGCCTGAGAGAGTCAAACAGACTCTCAGGGAGGAGGTACAGGAGATGTTGGAACTAGTGGTGATTCAAGAGTCCAACAGTCCCTGGACCTTCCCCGTGGTGCTGGTGCCAAAGAAGGATGGCAGCACCAAGTTCTGTGAAGACTACAGGAAATTAGTCACACAGAGTTAGATGCTTACCCCATGCCTAGGACAGATGAGGCCCTAGAGCAGCTGGGTGGGGCTAAGTATCTTACAACCATTGACCTTACCAAGGGCTACTGGCAGATGCCCTTGACTCCCAGTGTGAGACAGAAGTCAGCCTTTGTGACTCCTTTTGGCTTGTATGAGTTCACAAAGATGCCCTTTGGGATAAAGAATGCCCCAGCAACTTTCCAAAGGCTGGTAGATCATATCCTAACAGGAGCAAGAGGGTTTGCCCTTGCTTACCTAGATGATATTGCCATCTACAACAATTCCTGGCCAGAGCACCTTCAGCATGTCAGGGAGGTGCTGGGCAGACTACAGAGGGCAGGGTTGACCATTAAGCTGAGCAAATGTCAGGTGGGTATGGCAGAGGTCTCCTGCCTAGGACATAGAGTGGGGAGTGGTAAGATAAGGCCAGAACCTGCCAAAGTGGAAGCCATTCAGACATGGCCTGCACCTGTTACTAAAATGCAGGTGAGGGCATTTTTAGGGACAGCAGGGTACTACAGAAAGTTCTTCCTCAGTTATAGAACTGTAGCTGCTCCCCTCATAGATTTGACAAGGAAAAACAGGCCAGATAAGTTAGTGTGGACCCCAGCATGTGAGCAGACTTCCCAGAAGCTTAAAGAAGCTTTGGGAGGACCCCCTGTGTTAGTCAGTCCAGATTACATCAAAGAATTTGTTGTGCAGGTGGATGCTTTGAACCATGGGGTGGGGGCTGTACTTATCCAGATTTCTTCAGAGGGGGAAGAGTACCCAGTAGTTTATCTCAGTTGTAGGCTACAACCCAGGGAGGAATGCTATGCAGCTGTAGAAAAGGAATGTCTAGCCCTAGTGTGGGCACTGCAGAAACTTCAGCCTTATCAGTATGGAAGGAAATTCACTGTTATGACAGATCACAACCCCCTAACATGGTTAAACAGAGCCAGGCAGCAAAATGCCAAGTTGCTAAGAAGGAGCCTGGGGTTGCAAGCATAATATATGTCCATGCAGCACCGCAGTGGTATTAGCAATGCAAATGCAGATGGGCTCTCAAGACAGGGAATGGGGTAAGGTATATTCAGATAGATCTAACTCCCTCAAGCAGAGTTTCTCAAGGTTCACTTTTCAAACACGTCCAGCCTGGCCAGATAGAATTTTGGAGATTATTCTGTCATCTGTAAATATTGATGTAAACCACAGGCTTGTTGTCTTAAATGGTAAAAATAGTATTACATGTGGAATTGGAAAAAATGTAACAACAGTGCTCTCTACTGACCAAGTAAAGCATGTTGTGACCCTCTGATGTAAACACAGCTCCGGCCAGTCTAGATGAAGGAATTCTTGCTATTGTTTTAAAGCTAGAGTTAATGGCCAGAATTTGCATGGATAGATGTCCTTTATTGCTCTGGTTTCTGCCCAGAGGTGAAGAATGTAATTGTAGTTTCTGTTAACCTGGGAACCCAGAGAAGTGTGAAGAATGATGTAATGTGAACCAGGAATGTGATTTTAAAAACATAGAGAATCAGAAAGCATTAAGCATTTTGGTCTTGACCACCCAACTCATCAGCACTGTCTTGCTCTATATGTAAGTTTATCTTCGACTGTGTTTTCTCTTAGAAATAGCAATAAACTAGAACGATTAGACTGTTTTTTCTGTGATGTCAGAACTGTACTACTGAATGATTTTAAGTATTTCTCTGTGATCCCAAACTCTTGACTAGCACTGTGTAGTAAAATGTATTGTCTTGTGTGTTGACTATTTGTTATTACATTTTTAAACCCTTTCAACTGTGGCTGTTTTTGTAGAGATAATTTAAGGTCTTTAGAGTACTTGCATGCCTTTGTTAAAATTGTACAAAGCCACTGTAATAGATTTAGCCCTGGGCTATACTACCAATTGGATAATAATATTGCACAGTAATAATTGGACACCCTTTTAAGGGCCTTTGAGTATCATACAGTGAACACAATGTCTAAACCTTGACATGAGCATGTGCAAGACCAGGATTGGTTAAGATGTTGTTTAAGCAGTGGTTTAAAACTATTGAGTTTGTTGGAGAGTTTTATTTGTGTGGAGATACTTTTTTGAAGTTTAGTAATGTATTGGGAGTAGAGAGAGTCTCCTCCAACATTATTTGACTTATTTGTAAGTAATAGGAACTTATTACTAGAGCAGATTCCCTTGCTGGACAGTAGGGCAGTAATTAGTTATGTAGTGCAGGGCATTTTTCTGGATGATGCATGAGTCTGCCTGCTGTAGTTAGTTGTGATTATCTTAGGTAGTTGCATAATTCAAGCCAGTTTAATTGCCCTAAGCTATGACAATGGTGGTTTCTATGAGGGAGATTAGTGGCAAATGTATCTACTTTATTGTAGCAGGAGGCAAGTTTCTTCCATTGATTATTAAGTTTGTCAGGATAGGAGCAGCATATAAGAGAGTCAGCAATTAAAAGGTGGTGGCTAGAGTCCTTCCTTTCAGTATCTGTAAGGAATCCATTGATCCTATAAAGGGAGCTTCATTTCTGGGGAGTAGATTTAATGATGTGCAGTATATATTGGTTACATTTGAGACTGTCATCTATTATAATGCCTATAAATTTACTGTGAGTTACAGTTTTAATAACAGTAATATTCACTGCCTCTATGGTAAAAAATTGTTTTTTACTTTGGCAAATTTTGAGGCAAAAAGCATTAACTTAGTTTTCTTGGGATTGAGTAGGATGTTTGATTCTTTGAGCCAGGTTTCTACAGAGGAGAAAGATTTTTTGGTAATGTCTTGGAATCTATTTATTTTTGAGATTGTACTTCTTAATGTTGATTTGCCTGCATACCTAACTAAACTAGCATGGTGAATGGAGGTGTGGAGGTCATTAATAAATACATTGAATAGGAGATGACTGAGGATAGAGCCCTGAGAGATTATATCCTTGGCAAGATACAACCCATATAGCTAAGGCTACATCAGCAATGATCAGTATAATGAACATTTGAAGTTACACTCAAGTTTAATATAGGCGTGTTGGTTCTCCCGTTCGATTCTTGGCTGTGATTGGGAGTGCCTTCTGTGTGGAGTCTACATGTCCTCCCCACGGTTGGGTAGCGTTTGAAAGACATGCATGCGTAAATGGGTGTGCCTTCATTGAAGGTTGGGCATCAAGCTGGCACCTTGGCGTTTCGTAAAAATCTACTTCCAATCATTAGCAGACTGGAGTTCCGCTGTGGCGACCCCTTACCAGGAAAAGCCGAAAGACAAACAACAACAACCACCATAAAGTTAACAATTTAGGAATAACATAGATAGGGCTCAGTATGTTTCAGCTTAGTTAACCAGATAAAATGCAAAATAAAACAATGGGGGTAATTCAGTAAAGCTTACACAGAGCTGATCTCCATGTAAGCATAGTGTCACAGCTCAAACACAGAGTTCGGAGCCTTTGCTATCCAGAAAACAGTGCTGGAGGCATACACAAGCCTTCCTGCACTGCTTAATGATGGAGGCAATTATGGAGTGTAAATCACCTCATTTGTTGGTGAAAACTATGCAAATGAGGTGATTTGCTGATCCAGGAAAAAGACAGGCAGCCGTGTAGGAGCTGTGTCTGCATAACAAATGTATGCAAGAACTGTCCGTGTATAACACTGCAAAAAAAAAAAAAAAAAAAAAAAACAGGGCTATAACAGCTCAAAATAAAGCATGTATTAGTTGCATCAGGCATGCCAATGGCCAAAACTATGGCCACTGGCATGTAAAACTGATGCAAAATATAAAAAAAAATCAAAGTTTAATTTTATGATCACATATGCTATGTGCAAGCGGAGTGCAGCAGCGCCCATGCATGGGATCTGACAAAATATAAAATTAAAATTCTAAAAGTGGATTATTTAAGCTAAAATTAAATTCCCCATTATACTGGCCAGCATACAGACTCATACAGTGGCAAGTAACAGTGGTTGCTAAGGACATAGGTTCTCGTATAGTGCTGTAACTAGAGTGTAGGTAATGAGGTGTATGCAAATTAGCTAAGTTTACTGAATAGCAAAATGGGCCACCATGTCTGCAGGTACCTAACCGTGTAGGGGCTATAATGCGGTGGTGTAGACAGAAGATATAGCTGACATAAAAAGGGTGTGTGTCATGCCATACAGTACATTCACACCCTAAGGTAATGTAATCAAAGCTCATAGGGGGATGTCATATAATGTAAAACATATACAATTAATAATATGTCAGTAATGAGTAATTAATGTCCAATTAGTACATTTATTTAAATGAAAACTAAGCAATGCTTAGCAGTGCTTAGCTCTGCTTAGCCAGTTTGAGCATTGCTTAGAAGTTTAATTCTAAGCAGCATTCAGCCCAGCTCAGTGGATTTGTGCACTGCCCAGCGTTTCTGAAACCAGCTAAGCAAGAGGTGTGTCCTAGGCTGCTTAGCTATGCTTAGCTGGTTTCAGAAATGGTGAGTGTGTTTGTGTTCAGGGAAGAGCCCTTTCTACTCAACAATGTTCCCACTAGCTGCAACAGATTTAAAGGCTTAAAACTAGAAGAAATGGGGAAAAAAGGAAATAGCAGACAAAAGTCAATCAACTATAAATGACTAATAAGGCCTCTGACATTTAAAGTGGCCCATTCAAATACCTCAATAATGTAATTGGCAGGTGGAATGTATCATAGTCAGCCAATCACACAAGCAGCATATGCAGCACACCAGTATAAAGTAAGTAAACATCATTCAATCTGATTTTCCCACATACACAGCACCATTGGAGTATACACTTGGGAATTTTAACTGAGTAAATTAAAGGGGCTGCTGCTGCTTTGCTACATCTCTATGTGCTACAGACTGAGGGCAGTGATGATGATGATGATGGTGATGATGCTGACAATCATCCCAGACTGAGGAGGAGAAGAGTGTTCAGACCCAGAGTATCTTTTCAGATATTACATGAGCTGGAGATAGAATGTTACAGGGTGGACAGGGACATAATTCAGCAAGTCACTGAGCTCTGCTGCCCTCACCTTAGACCCAGAGCAAAAAGAGGGGAACCCATCCCAGTGGAAACAAAGGTATATGTAGCCTTAAGAATACTAGCTACAGGTACTTTCCAAAGACCTACTGAGGACATCATGGAGGTTTCACAGGCATCCACATCCAGGGTACTCCACCATTTCCTGGATGACATGCTAAGACATACCAGTGAGCACATTTATTTCCCCAGCACCCATGAGGAGAGGCCCAACAATATGCATCTCTTCCACCATGTAGCAAACCACCCAGAGGTACTGGGTGCCACCCATGTTTACATCAACGCACCTCCCGGTGAAGACAGTATAGTCTACAGCAACCGCAAGCACTATCACTTCAAGTGCCAGGTTATGTGCAATGCCCAGGGTATTGTCATCAATGTGTGTGCTGGCAGACCTGGCAGTTATCGTAACTCCCACATCTGGCACAGCTGTACCAGGCATTTGTCATGGGGGACATCCAATACAGCCATCTCATGGGAAATGCTGGCTACGCACTGGAAGCGTGGATGATGACACCAATCAGAAATGCAGACGCACACTGAAGAAATCCGTAATGAGGCACACGCAGAAACTATAAACATTGTAGAGTGTGTGTTTGGGATGATCAAGTCACAGTTCCACTGCCTTCACATAGGTGTAGCCCTGCAGTACTCTCCAGCCACATATGCACACATGTTCATAGTATGTGTCATACTATACAATATGATCCTGCGGAAACAGCTGCATCAGGAATCTCACAGAGAAGGGACACAAATCCCTCCACCAGTGCACAGACACAGACTGACTTGGAGGAGGAACCCCCTCAGCTTGTCCCTGTAGGTAGATGTAGGCATGCTCAGTACACCCTGGCCTTGGCAAAGATGGAATGCATCGCACATACACTGACACCCTAGGGACCCAGGGACTGACACCGCTCTCTGACTTGCATACACAGTAAAAAGGATGCCACACACATCACACTACCTATACCTTACCATGTATAGGCTGTGCACTGTGTGCATCTGACAGAGTCAACCCTGAAGCACTGTCCTTGCAACTGCTGCTGCCACAAGGTAAGTCATCCTTCGTAACAATAAATGAATGTTGTAGTACACTGTGGTAGCATATGTATGGTATTCATAGGTTCATAGGTTCATAGGTTCATACTAGGCTATCTGCCCTAGGGCATTTATAAGCCTAGCCAGAATGTGTTTGGCTTTCGCCACCCATTTTAAATTAATTTTGCTATGCCCTTTTTTTGAGGTTAGTATACTGTGCCTCTGTCTAACAGTGACACAGAAGTCATACCCGGGGTAAACCTACGATCTCCCATCCACTCATCAAGATTCCTCTTGAAGAGAGTCAATGAGGGACTCTGCCTAACCTGGACTGGGATTTTATTCCAGAGTGAAGGGAGCCTCTGTGTTATGAATCTGTCCCTCCAGCATGTCCTATTTATTTCAGTGCTGAGGTTCAAGTCTCTCGAGCGCGTAGCTCAATAGGATTTGGATTTTCTGAGGTGCAGCATGTCCATTAATTCCGGGTTGGACATGGCCTTATACATCAGGCACAGATCACCTCTGAGCAGGTGGTATGACACTGAGTAGAGCTGGAGTTTCTTTAACCAGGCAGCATATGGCATCTGTTTAAGCCCTTTGATCCTCTTGGTGAGGTACTTTTGGGGTCTTTCCAGTTGCTGCATGTGTCTGGTAAGGTACATCCCAAAAGGGGCATTGTACTCAATTATGGGCCTGATGAGGGATGAGTAAAGAGGCACGATGACCTCCCCTGATCTAGATGTGAATCCCTTCATGATTAGGTGGGCTATATAAAATGTTTTTCTAACCACTTTGGCCACGTGGTTTTCAAATGAGAGATTGCTATCAACTTGGGTCCCCAGGTCCCTAATTACTTCTTCTGTACTTAATGGATTACCACCTATGTGGTAATTTGTGGGCACTTTGTTTTTGCCAAAGGGGATGACTATACACGTTTTTGCATTTAGCTTGAGGCCATGGCTCTGGCACCAGTTGTCTGTTTCTATGAGGCCCTTTTGGAGGATGCTTGTGTCGGCTGGAGAGTCGATTATGGCGCCCAGTTTGCAGTCATCTGTGAACTTGGTCAGCCACAGTCCTTCCGTGTTGGCCTGTACCTCTGAGAAATATATACTGAACAATAGAGGTCCCAGGACTAAGCCTTGTGGGATGCCACTTGTAACTGGTTTGGAGTCTAAAATGGCTCCAGCAATTCTAACCATGTGGGTTCTGTCCTTGAGCCAGTTTGCAACCCATCTAGTGACATAGGGGTTTATATTTAAGCTGGTGAGCTTATCTATAATGCCCGAGTGGGGTATTGTATCGAAGGCTTTTGTGAGGTCCAGGTAGGCTGTGTGGACCACCTTCCCCTCGTCAATGGCCTTGGTGACTGTTTCAAAGAAATCAACCAGGTTTAAGAGGCAGGATCTGCCCTTAACAAAGCCGAACTGGGTAGGATCCAGTGTCTGTAGGTCCCCAATATCTTTATTTATGAGGTCCATGATTATCCTTTCCATAGCTTTGCAGACCAAGCTAGTCAGGCTTATGGGGCGATAGTTTCCAGGATCTGTTGAGGCACCACCTTTGTGGAGAGGGGACCACAGTTGCTGTACACCACTCTTTGGGTACATATCCTGTAGCAAGGCTGAGATTGAACAGTAGTTTTATGTTTGGGTTTAGCTCTTCTTGGAGTTCATGTAGGACGCAGCCCGGGACACCGTCTGGTCCCATTGATGCTATGTTTTTTGCTTTGGAGAGGGCGGCTCTTACCTGAGCATCTGAGATGTCATGGGGGCAGCACTCTGCTGGAATAGATATTTGCCCTTTTGGTGGGGAGGGGGGGGAGAAGTTTGCGCTGAACCTGTCAGCTAGGATGTTGGCAATGTCTGTGGGTTCGTTGTATTTTTTGTCATTTTGGACTAATTCTGAGCATATCTGGGAATTCCCACCCAGGTTCCTAACATAACTAAAGAAAGCCTTGTGATTATCCTTAGTGTCCTGTGGAATTTTTCTCTCGAAGCTGGCCTTAGACAATTTTATGAGTGCCCGTAGTTTTTTGCTAATACTGATCAGAGATGCCTTCCCTTTTTTGGAATTTTGCTCTATCATTTAGTAGCTTCCTCCTTCTATTGTATAGCTTGTTTATGGCTGGGGTCCACCAGACAGGACGTCTGCCTTTGGAGGATTGGGTCTTGGTTTTATTTGGGATCGCATGATCCATGCATTCCTGAAGGTGTTCATAGAATGCGTTTATAAAGGAATCTGCGGTCTGGGCAATATTTTCCACAAGCCCAGGAGCTTTGAAGGATTCCACCTCAGTTTTGAGGAGTGTGAAATTTGGTTTAGAGAAGTTTTTCACTGTGGTTTTCTGGGCAGGGGGTGGTGTCGGGATGTGAACATGTATGCATGGGAATGGAGTGGGTTACTGGAATAGCAGCAGACAATGAGCAGCTATGTGGGACAACAGGCACACACTGTCAGATTCTTCCCACCACACAATTTGCAGTAGGCCCTGTGCCAGCACAATCCCCTGCACTATGTGAGGGACTTACAAACAGTGGGGTCATAGGACAAATGCATGGATGTCAATATTGGAGTCCCACAAGTAGGTGTAAACCTCCAACAGCAGGAAAGCTGTACAAAGTCATTAAGAAATGTGTGGCAAAGGCTCAAAAACAGGCACAAGCCATAAAGATTGTTCTTACAAACATTGAAAGTTGATGCAATAACAGCTGTTGCAGTAGCATGAATTCTCTGTAATGTGGGAAATAAGTCTGAAACCCAAATGGCTGTCATAACTTTCTAACTTCATTCTTTAATTATTTCACTAATATGTGCCATACAACCACATGTGTAATGAAAAATGGAACCAAAATATGAGCCAGACATTTGGACAGTCAGTGAAGATGTGTATAGTTGAGTGGTATGACCCCCCCCCCCAACACACCCATGTTCACATAGAACTGCAGTAACTAGTATGCTTGTAAGGTAGTAGCAGCAGACCACATGTTCCCAGGGGTGTCACAATCAACTTTGTACCTTGTTCCATTTCTACAATATGCAGGCGTCAATGTGCTCTGTAAGTTTGTTGTTAATAGTGTCAGGAAGTACACATCGCTTACTGGTGGCAATTGTGACCTACTGGTCTAACTATAGGACTGTGGTTGTCAGGGTCCATGGTTCCAGGCTGCCCATGACAACAAATCTGCATGTCAGCCACACCTACAGTAGGAGTTATACAGACTCTCCAGAAGAAATATATGTTAGTGCAGGAAGGCTGGATGGTGGCAGGACAGGGGGCCACACATATGAACAGTGCACAGGTCTGAGTAACATATATGTTGCCTAGTACAACAGCAGGGTGGGACAGGTCAGTGTACTGCCAGAATATAAAGGCTGCCACATTACTGTCTCAGTACTGACAACCAATCAGTGGGCACCATCCATACCCCTGGAATTACAGGGATTCACAAAATGTCAACACCTATGCCTCCTATATCTGTTCTGCTTGTCATAACTTTGCATTTGCCTGGCAAACAATCTGTAAAGAAAATTGGTTGATGTGAAAACATCAATGGCAGACAGTTGAGATGCAGACCTCATACCCATAAGAAAATGAAAGCCAATACAAAAATCTTCTACCAATTGTCTACGTTTGGATCAGAAATATTAAGACCCTTGTCCTCATGTCTGGGCTTGTGTACAACTGTCATCTATGTGCCTGTCCAGATATGTGTCTGTAAGAGTTTGTCGGCTATGGCCAACATGTAGCCTTATAGTAACAGTGCAACACAAACCTTCTGAGGACCACAGCAGATGTATGGGGCACAATGATGGGCAACCTGCTAAATATGTACAGTCAGAGGTGTGAAGTCCATAACCCCGTGCGTGGTGTTATGACTTCTACCCCAGTCACACCATTTGTTTATTTATTTATTTATTTATTTATTTACAGTTTGATTACCGGGGAGGTCCACTGGACCCAGAGGACCTATTTTCAGTGACGGCCTTAGGAGAAAAGCTCCGAAATACAAATTACAGAACTAACAAAAGTATAAAAGATACATTGTGGAGAACAGTTTACACAATATGAACATTCATTGTTACAAATAGTCAAACAAAATTCATTAAGGTTTATCTTAAGGGTTAAATAATTATGAAGCTACTCTTATGGATTTATTGGGGAAATGCATTATATGTGCACATAGAAAAGAGAGTAGGAAGACACTTTGCATGCACTCGTTTAAACTATGATGCTATTTACAATATTTACACAATGGAGTTAAGGGATAAATAGCTTTAGGACTTTTTGAGTGCTAGGATACACTCTTAGTAGAATAGCAGTGGGAGTTTTAGAGAGAATAAGACTCTAGGAGAAGTGAAGAAGCACCTAGGGGCATGTTCTTAGATAGTTTTAGGTGGGGTGAAGGCAGATGCATTTCCATTTAGTGGACAGATGTTTGAAAAGCTGAGTTTTGAAATTTTCAGAGTTTGCTATTGTTCTTTGAGAGGAAAGGAGAGAGTTCCATGCCTTGCCAATAGTCAAAGAGAGGAGTAGTTGGCCAGCAGGACTTTTAGGTTTGTTGATAGCAATAAGGTTTTAATGTTCAGATCCGAGAGTTCTGTTGGTGGTGTAAGGTGAAAGTATGTTAGCTATAGCAGGACAGTTAGTAGGATGAAATATAAGTCTGTGTGCAGTGGTAAGCTGCAGGTAGTTTAGGTAGTTTGGGAGTTTCAGCCAATTTAGAGATTATAGGGTAAGGCAATGATGGGTGGAATTTTTGCTGTTGGAGGCAAATTTAGAGATTTTGTTATAGCAGTTTTCCAGTTTGGAGATGATAGAGCAGGACAAGTTGGACAGGAGAGGGGCTCCGTATAATAAAGAGAGAAGAAGGTAAGTAGTGGCCAGTGTGTGCCTAGTGGAGTGAGAGAGAAAGCGATTATTCCTATATAGCATACCTAGTTTTTGATGGGTTCTCTTAATATTTTGTTGACTATGTAAGTCGAACCTAAGGAATTTGTCAATAGTAATACCAAGAAGTTTGGCAGAGGGAACCACTCCTCCCACAAAACACAAATACATGCGAGAGATGCAACTATACGGCCAAACTGGAGGCTGAGCTCTCTCAACATAGGACTGGCAAGACCAGTCAGGAGGAGAAGATTACCACACACACTATAGACCCAGTCTCACATAGTACCATTACAACCTCAAATCATACACATAAACACACAAAGACATACTCGGAGGCTCTGATCAAAAATCTACCAAAACAGCAGAGGCCACCAAAGCAGACACCCAAACAACCACCACCTCAGAACACAACACCTGCAACACATAGACCTCACAGTCAGAGTGTCAAACAGTCACAGCCCTTAAGGCCAAACACAATGCCAGACACACTAGTCATTGGTGACTCCATAGTCAGACACACTGACGTCTCGCTCACCAGACTGAGTAAGGAGAAGGTCACAGTAAGCTGTCTGTCGGGCGCTAGAATCCGCCACATAATGCAAGCACTCAGGTCTCTCAACAGCAGGTACAAATATGACTCAGTCATTGTCCACGCTGGTGTAAGCGACCTGAGACGTACCTCCTTGGACTACATGAAAAGAGACATTGAGGAGCTCTCTGATTATGTAGCCCAGGCAGGTATGACCCTGACCTTGAGCAGTATCCTACCTTCACCAAGAATGATGCCACAATACAGAGATAAGATGATCAGCTTTAACAATTGGCTTAAACACTGGTGTCATTCAAAGGGGATCCAGTATCTGTCTGCCTGGGATGACATGCTGGACAAGCCACGCTGCCATGAGGGACGGCTTGCACCTGTCACCCTGGGATTCGGATATTGGCAAAGGCTCTTGCCACCCCATAGTGCCTTTTTAGGCAAGGCTCAAATTCTAAACCTACCACCCTAGAACACAAAAAGGAAAAAACTAAGGGTAATGCTGCTCAATGCCAGAAGTCTAAATCTCAAAATGCACGCACTCGAGGCCCTTCTCAGTATGGAGAACATCGATGTCTGTGCTGTGACAGAAACCTGGTTCAAGGCTCCTGAGAGCACCCCAGCGATATCAGGTTTTACCTCATATCATGCGTTCGCCCCAAAATCCGGACAATACCAAGAAAGGAGGGTATCCATATTCATCAAGGACACCCACACCTCAAGACTGGTGGCAACGCATGATGCATCGGAGACCATCCAGGTGCAATTAACCGTAGGCAAGACTGCTCTGCAAATTGTAGCATGTTACAGGCCACCCTCACAGACTCAGGAACCTCACATGGCCTTCCTGAAAACACTAGAGGGGATAAATGTATCACCAAACACCATCATACTAGGTGACTTCAATTACCCTAATATAGACTGGGAACACTACTCAAGCCCAAACACCCTAGCCCAAAAGTTCCTGGAATTCATAAACTCAAATGCCATGGAACAACTAGTCACCATCCCCACAAGAGGAGATAACATACTTGATCTCATCATCACGAACATGGGAGCACAATGTTCAACACGGAAGTATACCCCTCACTGGTGAGATCAGATCACAAACTAATCTCGCTGGAGGTCTTCATCCCACCCCACCTGAAATAAAAAGACCACAGTAAAGAACTTCTCAAAGCCAACTTCACACTTCTAAAGACTAGTGTGGTCTCCTTTAAGGCCCCGAGCGGCGGAAAACAGTACTCAAGCCGCTGAATCACTTACAAATGCCTTCTACCAGCACCTGCAGGACTGCATGGATAAGGCAATCCCAAGCAAAACAAAGACTCTTTGTACCAAAGGCAAGCGTCCAGTCTGGTGGACCCCAGCCATAAATAAACTCTACAACAAAGGAGGAAGCTACTACAAGATAGAGCAAAATCCTTAAAGGTAAGACACCCTTGATCACTATAAGTAAAAACTAAGAGCTCTCATAAAATCATCCAAAGCAAATTTCGAGAGAAAAATAGCTAAAGACTCAAAAGACAATCATAAGGCCTTCTTTAGCTATGTTAGAAACCTAGGAGGAAACTCCCAGATATGCTCAGAACTAGTTCAAAATGATGTGAAGATTACTGATCCTACAGACATTGCCAACATACTGGCTGACAGGTTCAGTGCAAACTTCTCCCCTCCCCAAAGGAGAGATATCTATACCAAACGATTTCAGCCCCCAAACATCTCCAGCCCAAGTGAGAACTGCTCTCTCCAAAGCAAAAACACAGCATCCATGGGACCTGATGGTGTCCCCGGCTGTGTGCTCCACGAACTCAATGAGGAATTAAACCCACAGCTAGGACAGCTGTTTAATCAAAGTCTTACCTCTGGATACGTACCCAGGGTGGCGCACTGCAACTGTGGTCCCACTTCACAAAGGCGGTGCCTCCACCGACCCTGGAAATTACCGGCCCATTAGCTTGACAAGCCTTATCTGCAAAGCCATGGAGAGGATCATAATGGACCTCATAAATAAAGACATAGGAATTTGCAGACTTTGGATCCAACCCAGTTTGGCTTTGTCAAAGGCAGATCATGCCTTTTAAACTTGGTTGACTTTTCGAAACAGTCACCAGAGCCATTGATGAGGGAAAGGCAGTCCATACAGCCTACCTCGATCTGGCTAAGGCCTTCGATACAATACCCCACTCAGGTATCATTGAAAAACTCATCAGCTTAAATGTTAACCCATACATCACAAGATGGGTTGCAAACTGGCTGAGTGACAGAACCCACAGGGTCAGAGTTGCTGGCGCCATGTCAGACTCAAAGCCTGTCACAAGTGGTGTCCCACAGGGCTCAGTCCTGGGCCCACTCTTGTTTGGCATCTACTTTCCGAAGTAAAAGCAAACACAGGAGGGTTATGGCTGACAAAGTTTGCAGATGACTGCAAACTGGCCATAGTAGAAAACACATCTGACACAGATATCCTTCAGAAGGGTCTCACAGAAATGGATAACTGGTGCCAGAGCCACGGCCTAAAGTTAAATGCCAAAAAATGCATAGTCATACCCTTCGGGAAAAACAAGGTTACCCCTAGCTACCAAATAGGTGGCAATCCACTGAGCACAGAAGAAGTTATCAGGGACCTGGGGACCCAGGTTGATAGTAGTCTGTCATTCAACACCCATGTAGCTAAAGTAGTTAGGAAGACCTTCTACATTGCCCACCTTATCATGAAGGGATTCTCATCTAGATCAAGGGAGGTCATAGTCTCCCTTTACTCATCACTCATCAGACCAATGATTGAGTACAATGCCCCATTCGAATGTATCTGACCCGACACTTGCAGCAGCTGGAGAGGCCACAAAAGTTCCTCACCAAAAGGATAAAGGGTCTCAAAAATATGTCCTATGCTGCCCGACTGAAAGAACTCCAGCTCTATTCAGTCGCTTACCACTTGCTCAGAGGTGACCTTTGCCTAACATACAAGGCCATGTCAAACCCAGATTTGATGAATATGCTTCACCTCGAAAAATCTAGATCCATCAGAGCCACAAGGGCGGGAGACTTAAACCTCGACACGGCTATTAATAGGACGTGCTGGAGGGATAGATTCATCACCCAAAGACTCCCTATGCTGTGGAACAAAATCCCGGTACATGTGAGGCAGAGCACCTCGCTGGCCTTGTTCAAGAGAAATCTTGACCAATGGATGGGAGATCGCAGATATACCCCAGGGATTACCTCAGTGTCACTGCTCGACAGAGGCACAGTAAAATAATGGGTATAGTTCCCCTACTAAAGGGGTGGCGTAAGCCACAAAACGATGGGCTAGGCTTGTAAATGCCCTCGGGCAGATAGCCTAGTATGAACCTATGAACCTATGAACCTATGAACTTCTATAGTGGAGTTGGTATGACTAAGGACTTTGAAAGTATCTTTATCATAAGAGTAGGACTTTCTGGGGGGGAAAGGAGAATTTTGGATTTGTTAGCGTTAAGGGGGAGGTGGCTTTGGCACATCCAGTTTTCAGTGGTTGAGAAAGCAGTTTGGGTTTTGAGGAGCAATTCAGAGATGTTTGAGGCAGAGCAGACTAAGGTTGAATCATCTGCGTATTGAATGATTTTGGCATGGGGATAGCAGTGCGAAAGTTATTAATGAAAATGTTAAATAGCATGGGTCCAAGGATGGATTCCTGTGGTATACCAGTTGGGGTAGGTAAGAAGGACGAGATGGAGTTTTTCCATTTGACTGCCTGAGACCTATCTGATAAGTAGCTAGAGAAGCAGGATAGTGAGTTAGGTGAGAGATGCATGTTTGAGAGATGAAGGAGAAGGTGCTTGTGGGAAACAGTATCGAAAGCTTTAGAGAGATCAAGCAAAACAGTGGAGACCAGGTGTCCTGAATTTCGGGCTTAACAGTTTCTATGCAGGAGAGTAGAGCAGTAATAGTACTATGGCCAGGGCGGAAGCCATGCTGGGTCAGTGTAAGAAGATGGTTTTGGGTTAGAAAAGGCATACGTTGTTGGTGGATGCACTTTTCTAAGATTTTAAAGATTGGTGAGAGTAGAGAGATAGGGCAAACATTTGAGATGCTTGTGTTCTTGCCTCCTTTGTGAAGGGGAAGAATGTATGCTGACCGTCAGAGTTTGGGGGTGTAAGATTCCTTTATAGATCTGTTAATAATGATGCTGATTGGAAGTGCTATCCCATCGGCAGCACATTTTAGGAAGGAGGAGAGAATATTGTCAGGTGCATTAGAGCAGGGTTTAAGTTTAGACAGAAGTCTTTTTATAAAGTTAGTTGAGACAGGTTTGACATTGAACATGAGGGGAGGGTTATTAGGGGAATTGAAGGGAGAAGATGGTGGGACAGATGGGTTATTGCTGGGGAAAGGTTAGGTCAGATATTGTTTGTATGAAGAAAGAGTTAAATTCTGAGCTTAATTCAAGGTCAGATTTACTAGGGTCAGGACAGGGATTATTCTTGGAGCTGGGATTAAGAAGAGAGTTTATTGAATTCCAGAACTGCTTGGGGGTTTTGTTATTATTTGACTGGAGCTTGATGTAGTAGGATTTTTTGTCCTTAGTGATTAGTTGTTTTACTTGATTACATAGTTGTTTGTATTGGAGCAAGGTATTGAGCAGTTTATTGTTTTGTAAGAGCTTCCATAGTTTGTCCTTTGATGCATAATTTGTTTAGTATGTTTAGATAACCAAGGAGCAGCATTTATTTTTACCCTTTTGTTTCTGATGGGAGCGAGAGAGTTTAGCGTGTCTAAGAAGATAGAGTTGAAGTAGTCAATAGCACTGTCAAGAGGGAGGATTTATAGGTTTTGCCAGTCCATTTGTTTGAATAAGTTTGAGAAGGTTATGGGTTTAAAGTTACTAAGGTTGCAAGTAAGAATGTATTGATGTTGGTAAGGTGAAGAGTTGGTAGCGTGATGAATGAAAGCTGGGAGGTGGTCACTAATAGTATCAGGAATTGTGCCAGAATTAGTTATTTTATTTGGATCAGAGACTAGGATCCAGTCAATAGTGTATCCTGGGGGGTTAGTTTTGTTAGGTCGGGTTATATAGTGAATTGTTTGAGTGAAGTTATAAAGGTTAATGGCTTGGGAGGGAGAGAGACAGTTAATTTTGTTCCAGTTGATATTTACATCACCTAAGATATATGTTTCGTAGTTAACTTTAGTAGATGCCCATTGGAGAATATCTTTGAGGATAGAGATATTGTTCCTGGGAGAGATATATAGGGCAATAATACAGATATTTTTGTGTCTATTTAGTTTCAGTAGTCCAGCTGTAAGTTCAATATTTTCTAATTGAGGAATTGGAGTTTGGATGGGAATTAAGGTAAGTGATTTGGAGTAGACTATGGCAAAGCCGCCACCTTTTTTATTTAGTCGGGCATTTCTGAGAATGTGGTATCCTGGGGGAAGGATCTCTGAATCAGTGATATAGGGTTTGAGCCAGGTTTACAAAATGACTAGGATGTCTGGTTGGTTTTGGGTTAGCCAAGCTTGAAAGAGGTGGACTTTGTTGTTGAGACTCTGGGAGTTCATGGTGAAGATTTTCAGGGTGTTTGAGAGGGAGGAAGATGGAGATGGGCAATTATTGTTAGCAGAGAGACTGGGACCAGGGTTGGGGTGGATATCTCCAGCTAAGAATATGTTGTTGAAGGGAATAGACTAAAGAATTTTAGGCTTACAGATGGAGAGTTTTGTTGGATGTAAGGTTATTTTATGTGCAAAAGTATTAGCAATAGTGGAGAATATTTTATAGTGGAAAAGGTAAAGTTGATTGGGCAGAATGAGATAAGAGGAGATAGAATGGAAGTGAGAGTAAGAGTTAGGGTGAAGGTAGTTTTGTGTGGAAGTTATTTTTGTTGGTGGGATTGGACAAGCAAAGGAAGAGTATGAGCTGATGTAGCACGATGGAATCAGGAATAGAAGGAGGAAGCAAGGGGCTTTGAGAGACCAGAGGATTGAGGAAAGCATGATTATGCAAAGGGAGAAAGATAGGAATTAAAGTTGAAGGAGAGAGTATGCTTAAGCTGAAGAGAAAATTTGGTAAAAGGAGCAATTTATCTTAAATTATAAGATGGAGGAGGGAATATAGTAGTAAGGTATGTAGGGAATGTAATAGTGAGGGAGATAGGATAGAGGAATGTATGTGAGAAGGGGGAGAATGTGGGTCGGTGGAGTGAAGAGGGAAAAGCTTATATTGGGTAATTAGACTGGCTGGGTGGGGAAAAGTTGTAAGGTGGGAAGAAGAGCTATTTGGTAATTAGGCTGGGTGGGTGGGGAGATGGAGGAATAAAAGTAGGAGTGCTGTGGGTGGGTGGGAATTGGGGGCAGGGTAGGGGAGTGGAGTGAGCCCACAGGGCATAACTACAAATAACTACAAACTACAAATACATAACAGTGGCAAGTGTGGACAAAGCCTGTGACTGCAGTACACAAGGACCAAGAAACACATATAAATGGGAGGGGAAGCAATGGCGACACTAATGTAGATTGTGCACACTAGAACAATTCGTACAGTGCCATAGGTTCCCTGCACTGTATGGAGTCAGTAAACAAATGTCTGCCAGTGGTTCCTCACATTAAACCAGCCCAATCTGCCACTGACATACCAGGAAATCACAGTGCTATGCAAAATATACTTCACATATTATGGAAACCTTTGCTCAGTCCAATGCACTCTGTACCCACCCGAGGATATGACTCACTTAATAAGGATAGCACACAGCCAGGAGATCCCTCAGCCACTATATCACTGAGTTTCTGGACTGTTTACACAGGTTCATCAGGCAATTGGTTGTAGCACACAAAAGCCTGGACCAGAGTACAGGTAGCTCTGAACTGGAGTCCCACTGTTACTATTGAAGATCATACTGGGCATGCTTCTACACTTAGACAATTTCACCCCATGTCTGAACACACACCCCACTATAGAACTATGTTTTGTATACAGACAGCTTTGTACATGTTATCTGTCTCTCCCACCCCTATCACACAGGATTACCCTCATATATCTGTATGTGGCACATATAAGATATATCTGTATCTGTGGAGTGCTATATATATATATATATATATATATATATATATATATATATATATATATATATATATATATATATATATGTGTGTGTGTGTGTGTGTGTGTGTGTGTGTGTGTGTGTGTGTGTGTGTGGGACTGGGAGAGAGATAGACACAGACAGAGAGAAAGTAAGAGGCAGAGTGAGAGATAGAGACAGACAGACTGACACCCTAAAAGCCATACAGTGATGTGGTGGAGACATTTGCACAACAGTTGTAAGCAGTGGCTTGTGCAAGTACTTTGGTGAGCTCCATTTTGTAATAGTAGTGATGTACTGGTTGTAATCTCACATCACCCACCTTGTGTGTGTTTCTGTATCATTTACACTTACATCTGTATACACACACCAAAAAGGCCTATGTCTGTGTAATGGTTACTCATTTAATGGCCCTAATACCAGTGTCCTCCACAATAGTGGCCTATCTGTCAGCAGCTATTGATGCCATCCTCTCTAACAGCAGTGGCAGACACTCTTCGAGTGCATAAGGCTTGTGGTGCATGCAATAAGTACATAGCTCTATAGTATATGCAACTAAATAGATAGGCGTGCTAATCTTGGTACTGGCAATTGTGTGTGTGTGCTTGCAGGTTATACCATTTTGAGGCCTGTTTCACCCAGTAAACCTCCCATTGCACCACTTTACAGGGGCTGCTGATGTCATTAGCTGTAATTGTTGGTACTATAAAATAAATTCTTTGGATATACTGGCTGAGTCGTTTCTTGGACTATTTTTCCTTCTTGGTGGTTTAATATACCATTTTGAGGCCTGTTTCACCCAGTAAAGCCCCCCACACACACACTTCACAAGAGCTACTGATATCATTCACCTTAGAAGCACCTTTGAGCACACTTCAGCCCTTTAAGCTTTGGGGCGCATGTGATACATATGCAACATTATAATACATACAACTAGATAGATAGGGGTTCTAATCTTAGTACTGGCAACTGTGTGTCTGAGTGTGTGTGTATCTGCATCTGAGTCTGTGTGTGTTTGTAAGTTATACCATTTTGAGGCCTGTTCCACCCAGTAAACCTCCCATTGCACCACTTTACAGGGGCTGCTGATGTCATTAGCTTTAGAACCACCTTTGAAAACTTTTCAACCACCTAAGCTTTGCTGTGCATGCGATAAATGCATAGCACTATAGTGCATGCAACTAGATAAGTAGGGTTCTAATCTCTGTACTAGCAAATGAGTGTGTGTGTGTGTGTGTGTGTGTGTGTGTGTGTGTGTGTGTGTGTGTGTGTGTGTGTGTGTGTGTGTGTGTGTGTGTGTGTGTGTGTGTGTGTGTGTGTGTGTGTGTGTGTGAGTGTGTGTGTAGGTTATACCATTGTGAGGCCTGTTCCACCCAGTAAACCCCCCCATTGCCCTACTTTACAAGGGATGCTGATATCATTCACCTTAAAAGCACCTTTGAACACTCTTTAGCCATCAAAGCTTTGTGGCAAATAAAATAAATACATAGTACTGTAGTACATACAATTAGATAGGTAGGAGTTTTGAAACCCCATACTGGCAACTGTAATATTGTGTGTATGTGTATATATATATATATATATATATATATATATATATATATATATATATATATATAAAATAATGCGTGTGTGTGTGATTATATGTAATCCATGTGGAGGTTGGTTATTCTGTTTATTGGCCTTTTGACCCCCTCCCCATGGCATTATGTCACAGGGCCTGTTGATGCCATAAACCTTAGATGCACCATTTTAAACTCTGTAGGCAGTACCACTCCACTGTACAACTTATTGAGAATGACCAGATGTTTGCCACATATATGTGGTCCATGTCTCATACAAAAGGGTTTTTCTGTCAAATTATTGTCAAATAATTGTGGCCTGATGTCAGAAACATTGACAGACATATGTGTTTCATATGTCATACCCTACTACTGAAAGGTCATGCTGACGCAAAACCTGTTACCCTATCAGTTGTCTAGGTATGTAACAGAAATATGTGAAAAGTGTCCCTATATTCTGTGAGTGTATTCCACAACTAATGAAGGCTTTGCCCAGGTTAATTGGTGTATGACATTGTGAGGTATGTCTCCAGCAGATCACCATGTCACATGCGATAGGTGTGTAGCACTATAGCACAGACAGCTAGATAGGTAGGGATTATAATCTGAATGCAGCCGACTGTGTGAGTGTATGTGTGTGTGTATGCAGATCCCCTGTAGCAGCGTTGCTGTCATGTATGTGTGCATGTGTGTGTGATGGTTATACTGTTTAGTGTGCTTGATCCACCCTGTTAACTCTCCCATTGGCAACCTATTTAGGGCCTACATATGTCATCTACCTTAGAAGCGAAGTCACACATTTTATAAATCCATACCATTGTTGCACGTGCAATACCTATGTTGATATGTAGTGTCAGTAACTAGATAGGTCTTCTAAACACAAAAGTGCCCACTCTGTGCACATGTGTGTTTCAATGCCTGTCCACATGCAGCATTGTGTGTGTAGGTAAAATGGTTATAACATTATTAGGGCCTGTCAACCCCCCAGTGGTAATCCTTACACCACCTGCATATATCAACTACCTGAATAGTAGTGGCAGACACACCTACACTATATAGGCTCTGTGGTGCTTGCATTATGTATATAGCAACAACATAGGTAATACTAGCCAGGTAAGGGTTGTACTCCCAACAATGATAGTACATGGTTGGTGTGTGTGTGTGTGTGTGTGTGTGTGTGTGTGTGTGTGTGTGTGTGTGTGTGTGTGTGTGTGTGTGTGTGTGTGTGTGTATGTATGTATATCCCCTTTCAGTGGTGTGACTGTGTTAGAGCCACCAGTATACATCTCAAACCATCATAGAAGGACACCTTGATAAAGCCATACAGAAGAGCTGGACAAAGGCCAAATATTAAGCTCAATCTTTACATATTGCTGCAACACACATAAAAAGTAGACAGCATAGCAGGTTGTGCATTGGCAACCATCTCTTGAATGTTATGTGCTCTGACCTGACAATATACATCATCATTCTTTAATGTTACTCTGTCATGTTTTGCCACCTATATGCCAAAAAACCACAGTGTCATGGGTAATGGAACAATGTATGTGGCAAACATCAGGACATTTTCCAAAATTATGTAGAGGAGAGAAGTATAGCCAGCATGTGTCCCACACTGCAGGTTGCAGTCCATGTTTGGCCAGGTGTCAACTGTGACAACAACTCAAGCAATACAAAGGTCCCCAGAGTGTAGGACAACAAACATACCCTTACCATTGTCTACTAGTTGTATAAAGCAGTTATTTCACATCAGAAGCACTTGAATGTTATGACAAATAGCATAAGCAAAGGTAATGTGACTCCAAGAAGCTGTAATATTAGCAAACCCAGGGAAGTCCTGTCAGTTGCACTTCCTGTGGGTATGATATGAATTGGCAACTGTCACTGTACTTTAAGATGTGTAACACAGTCCACATTTGATAAGATGGTGAACCTAATCTGTGTTGCTTATGTGTGTGGAATGTGTAGACCTGTAGAGGTCCTGTGATAAGCTGCTGCACCCAATGACCCACACATATGTAGGCATGAATGCTAACTGCCAACACTCACATATGTAAGTACTGTCCAAGGCCGTGTCCACTGTATGTAGTGTGCTGTCTGTCATTGACACACAAATTGCATTTAACACACTGCTATGGGGTCATACAGTGGGTATGGAATGGTGCCAATGTCCTGGACTCAAGCTGAATGCAGACAACATTACCATCATTCCATATGTCATGGACATGGCCACACTATGTCTCACATCAATGGCTACACCATTAACACACAGACAGTGTTGACAGACCTGGATGCTCAGGAGGATAACACTGTCACATTCAGGAAACAAGTAGTGGCAGCAGTCAGACAAGGCTTGTACATGCTTCCACATTGGTAAAGTGACTGCATCCAAGCAAAAGGTTGATATTACCCCAGTTAAGTCCTCGGTCATTACTAAAATACATTATCAGCATGGCCATTCTGGAATGTACCTATGCAGACAGCAGCATCAAGTGGAAAGGCTAAGTTAACACCCACAAATGTTATCCATGGCCTTCAGTACCTGTTGCACAAGGACATCTCAGATTCAGTACTGCCCCACTCTGTATCTGACAGGTTTACCACAGGTGAGCTGTAGCACGCATAGATGGTAATGTTGTGCTCAGCCCTTTGACATCTTCCCACTATATGTGAGCATAACTCTGTAAGCATTATCAGCACATCAGGCCAGAATCAGATATGAGGCATCAAAATTATCTGCCAAAGAAATATGTTTGTCTACCACAGGCTGCCCTTTTTCAGGAAAGCACACCCCATTCATGTCAAACACAGTAACATGCAAACTGTCCACACCTGCATCAAGGTTGAGGCATGTGACACACTCCACCATATGGCATACGCACCGCTGTCTCTCACCAACAGGTATGGACATGAGTCTGTCACAGTACCTGTAGGAGTTCCTGGCATGACATGTACAGTCCTGGACTATATGCAGTGAGACAGGAGTGAGCACACTGATTATGTGTCCCAGGCAGGTATGTCCCTAGCCTTAAACAGCATTCTACTGTCACCCAGACATATGACACAATACAATTATGAAATGGTTGGCCTTAATATGTGCCCCTTTCACCTTGTGATATTCCCGGTGTACCAGTACATGTGATTGTGGGATGATATGATAAACAGACCACGATACTGTGCAAGTGATGGCCTCTATCTGTCTTCACAGGTCTTCATAGGTCTGGCACTAGTTGTCAGCAGCCCCATAGTGACTCCATTAGTAATTGTGGTGAGGTAATCAATACCAAGATACAACTGTCAGTGCAGCACACATTGAAGACCATGCTGCTAAATGGTAGAAGTGTATACATGACTCAGACCTCATTGCAAGCATTGTTAACCCTGGGAACTGCAGACATCTGTGCAGTCACACACACCATGGGTCACAGCTGCAGAGAGCACCCCAACCTTACCTGGTCAAGCATCCTATCATGCATTCAGAACATAAATGGGAAGCCAGTAATGGCATGGGACATGGTGTTTCAGTAAATATGAGACACATAAACACCTACACGCTGTACAGCCTGTAAGATGCATTGGAGATACTGCATGGGTAGTTCACCACTGACAGCATACACCTATGTAGATGACAACTAGCTGCCAGCCACCACATGTGAACAGTGTTCCCATTCTGCCTATATGGAAATCATCAACTGTATTAGGAGTTGTGTCTGTACCCTGAACCTGGGTCACTTCAATTACTGTAGCATGCATTGTAAGGCGTATCCATGACAGTAAACAACTGCCTGGAGAGATGCCATCAGTCCAATTACAAACACCTCAGTACAGCCAGAGGCTACCCACACATGAGTTGATAGTGTAGTGCAGTTGACAATACACAACAGAGGTTACCACTGCAGCATACCTACAGTGTCATCATCTATGACAACACAATCATCAAGTGGCCACATTTGCACTCATCATCTTACACAATACATGTCTTGCTATGGTGAGCCATACATACAACTCCGTGTAGTACATCCTCTTTGGGGGTGTATACACAGCCACACAGCCCCCAACACCTCATCAAAGTCTGGCAGCATTAGGCACACATACACAGGAAAGTGCTATATGTGCAGTTCTATAGATGCATGTAGTATACTATAAACTACAGGCATACACCTTCACCTGCTAGGATATGTACACCTGTCTGGTGGGCTTCTGCAATACATACTATCCATAACAGGGATGACATACCACTGTCTGACACAAAGTAGAGGCAGTTGTCTATTCTGGAGCAATGACTCCATAGCATGCATGTGAGAATGGGATCCACTGCAGACAGTCTTCTCTCCTACTGCACATATGTCTGTAACAGCACAGGGTGCACCTGCAGCTACTCACCTGTTGTGGTCATGGATACCAGCTATATCAGTGCTGCTGGAATGTCATACTGGATGGCTGACTCCGTCGGTGTGAGTTCCACCCCCTTTCTTCACCATTAGTACATCAGGATGTCCACACAAACTCACCCGTTTCCTAAATGTGGGGAATGGTTCACCACTGTTAGCTAAACATCATGGTATACATCTGCCATGGGACACAACCACATCACAGGGTGCATCCTACATGGCCCAAACCATAACCTTGTAACACCATAGGATAGTGTATTCAAAGGAGGGCTGCCCACTGCCATTGTCCAAGCCATTTGATGGACAAATACTGTTACCCCTCCAGAGTATGGTGTGGTGTACACCAGTCAGTCACATGATACACCAAGCAGCCTAACTATGCTGTTCTGCAAGGCTATGGCACAGTTTATATTGGAACCATTAACCATGATTTTGGCAACCTGCACACACTCCATGATGAGCAGTTAGGCATTGTCCAGGAAGGGGTCATATCTGTTACACTCGGTTGACCTGTATGACACAGTCACCATATGCATGGACAGAGGTTGATACTACAAACTGCCTGCCTTGACCTGGACAAACACTGTGATGGCATAACCCACCTACCCATTATAGATATAACACTTCCATGTATACATCACACCATATGTTACCATAGAGGTATCACAGTGGTGCGCAGACATGACCCACCTATGCCACATAGGAGAATCCTCCACAAGCAGGTTACACATGTCCAGCAGAGTAACCTAATGTTCTGTGTACTGACCTGTGTTATGTGTGATGTACACCACTGAGGTGCAGGGAACTCCAATTACCCCATGTTCAACCATGTCTGAGGATAACTGCATGCTGTGTGCCATCACCAGATTCCCAAATAATGTGGATATCTGCTAAGGAGGGTCTCACACAGATATATGACTGTTAACAGACACATGGACTCAGGCCACATACCACAACATCCATTGTCAACCCCTTTGAGGAGAATGATGCCCACAGATATTATCACAGTACTAAATACATCCTAGGCACATAATTAGTTGTGAGGGATCTGTGGACACAGGTGCTTGGCACCAACTATCAATGCAAGGTTGCATATGTTGTAAGGTAATGCTGCTACATGGCCCAAGACATACATATGGGCATGCTATCAGAGGACATAGGGTGTAAACATCCCTGTATTCCCTCCATAAGGACCTGTTTTGTCTATGATTCCATGTTTGTCAATCACATCACACAGCACATGCAGCAGATGGGGACATCAATGCATTTCCCCATCAGGCAATACCAGGGCCTCAAATATCTACAATAGAGAGGGGGCGTGGCCAAGGATGAACACAGGATAGCAGCAGATTTCTTCAGCTCCACCAATTTCATTACAGTGACAGGAATTAATTACTTAAAAAATTAATTTTTGAAGTAATTTTCTTTCTAAATATGTTTGTTTTATATAGTTCTTGAACTATATCTAAAAAAGAAAGGAAATCTTAATAATATTCCTGTCAGAAATTACTTTGGAAATTTTCCTGTCAGTTTATCAGTCTGAAATGAGTTCCAGTAAGACAAATTCTCAAGACTCCAGCATCAAGAAAGAACTTCAGTCTCTGATAATTATAGTCCAGCAACTTACTGCTAAGATGGATAAAATGGATACTAAAATAGACACTTTCATAGAAAAACTACAAAACAAATAGACTTGTTACATATGGACCTGCAACAACAGAAGATCCAGATGACAGGCATAGAAGAAGCTGTGAATGACATGGAAAATAGAATACAAGAAGAGGAAATCAACATTGAGTTTCTGCTGAAACAAAATACACATTTACAAACAAAGCTGGATGACCTGGAAAATAGATCTAGGCAATAACATTAGGATTTTTGGACTGCCAGAAAATATTGAAGGTAACAATATTACTTCTTTTTTAACAACATGGCTCCCTAAAACTTTAGATTTACCAGAAGCATTCTCTTTTGGTATCGAAAGAGCACATAGATCTATAGCTAATACTAACTCTAACAAAAACTATCCTAGATTAGTTATAGTTAGATTTCTATCATCTTTTGATAAAGAGATGGTTCTTAAATCTGCTTGGGCTAAAGCTCCTGTTAAGATTAATGAAACAACTGTGCGTTTTGACAATGACTATTCTTCCATGGTATTAGCTAAAAGAAAAGTTTTTCTGCCACTAATAAGGGAGCTTAAAAAAAGCACAGTTTAAAACATACCTTCTGTTTCCTGCCAAGCTTAAAATCTTCCTTCCTGATGGTCCTAAAATTTTCGATGACTTAGACTCTGCTTTACTGTTTATCAAAAAATAAGATTTTGGAAAAAATAAAAGAAATGGAATGGGCTAGTCCTTCGTTAAAGAGACTGGCAACTGAAACTTCGTGGAAGACTTCAGAGAAGAAGAAGAGACTAAAAAACAAATGATTTGTACTATGTTTTTTTTCTCTCTCATCATTTTATTTTATTATTAATCTTTTTAAATATAGTTCCTGCATTTCCAAGAAGCAACAAATATTTTGAAAAGATTTAATCAAAGTTATTCTCTGTGTGCAAAGAAATGTTTTGTTTCATAACTAGTCAAAATATCTGGAGATTTAATGGCAAGCTGTGATTTAACTTGTTTCTCTTTCTGAAGAGGAAAAATAAGGTCAGTAATTTGATACATTTTTTTTTCCTTTAAAAGTTTATATGTTCTTCAAATGCTATTCCTAATTATACTTTCTTGATTACACTGCTTATGCTTGTTTGTAAATAATCTGTCATGCTTTAACTAATAATAATAAGAACTAAATAATAGTAAATAATATGTTTTATTTTTAACTCTATTAATATAAACAGTAAGTAACTTTCTATGGTATATACTTCTTATAGCTTTCTCTTACATTTTTTTTTATTTCTGCCTTACACCCTTTTACTTTTTATTCTCTTTTCTTTTCTTTATTAATATATAGAAATGCTTTTGATCATATAGACACAGTAAATAATAAGATTTGCATAGGAGTTGAGTTGGGACAAAAATGTTGAGTTTTGTTACTTATTAATAATTTTGGGCTTAATTTCACTTACATTGAGTCTGTAATAACCTGTAGAATGCATTGTGAAGGTTTTGTCATGTTTAGATGCATTTACACTGCTAAATGAATGTTTGTCACTAGTTTTTAATAAGTTTCCCACCAAAATGTTAAGAGAGACAATCTGGGATGTGGGCTGTCTCATGCGCAGTGTCCATGAGCTACTTCAAAAGCTTCAACTCTCAGAATTCTCACAGAGAAGCTGAAAGCAGCTAGTCTCACCTCTGACCTACATATCACACTGACACATCACAGATACAGGAATGACACTACCTAATTATACTTTCTTGATTACACTGCTTATGCTTGTTTGTAAATAATCTGTCATGCTTTAACTAATAATAATTAGAACTAAATAATAGTAAATAATATGTTTTATTTTTAACTCTATTAATATAAACAGTAAGTAACTTTCTATGGTATATACTTCTTATAGCTTTCTCTTACATTTTTTTTTTATTTCTGCCTTACACCCTTTTACTTTTTATTCTCTTTTCTTTTCTTTATTAATATATAGAAATGCTTTTGATCATATAGACACAGTAAATAATAAGATTTGCATAGGAGTTGAGTTGGGACAAAAATGTTGAGTTTTGTTACTTATTAATAATTTTGGGCTTAATTTCACTTACATTGAGTCTGTAATAACCTGTAGAATGCATTGTGAAGGTTTTGTCATGTTTAGATGCATTTACACTGCTAAATGAATGTTTGTCACTAGTTTTTAATAAGTTTCCCGCCAAAATGTTAACAGAGACAATCTGGGATGTGGGCTGTCTCATGCACAGTGTCCATGAGCTACTTCAAAAGCTTCAATTCTCAGAATTCTCACAGAGAAGCTGAAAGCAGCTGGTCTTACCTTTGACCTAGATATCACACTGACACATCACAGATACAGGAATAGCAGATTAATAATATGTGTTAAAAACCTATGCCCCAAACATATACATTACTATAACTCATTTAATTCATCTGATTGACAAGCATAAATAATTTTATAACTCTATACTGGAAGAAATTGTCATGTGATATATTTTAAAGCAGTAATATAGCATGTTTGTAAAATCTGGTTACTAAAATGTGTTTGCTGTGCATTAGTTTGTATAAAGCAGACAGATTTATTGAAGGGAGAGCAATGTAAGATGGTGCTCAGTAAAGATACAACTCAGTGAGATCAGATATATATATATATATATATATATATATATATACATATATATATGTATGTGTGTGTGTGTGTGTGTATGTGTGTGTATGTGTGTGTGTGTATGTGTGTGTGTGTGTGTGTGTGTGTGTGTGTGTGTGTGTGTGTGTGTATGTGTGTGTGTGTGTGTGTGTGTATGTGTGTGTGTGTATGTGTGTGTGTGTATACATGTGTATATATATATATATATATATATATATATATATATATATATATATATATATATATATGTATATGTGTATATGTGTGTGTATGTGTGTATGTATGTATATATATATATATGTGTGTGTGTGTGTGTGTGTGTGTGTGTGTGTGTGTGTGTGTGTGTGTGTGTGTATGTGTGTGTATGTAGATATGTATATAAATGTTTCTGAGAATCTGCTTAACTATGAAGTATGATTTATAACAATTTCTATGAATACAATATTTTATTCTATTGGCAATAATGAGTTTGAGTAAATGCTCATATACAAGCAATTCAAGGTTTTTTTGGAAGCTGTTAACTGTATTTACATGACAGAAAATAGATGCATCCTAATATATGTAATGTCTGAATCATATTAGCAAATTATCAAAGTTTTTGATTTAAATGAATGTTAGAACTTATTTTTCTCTCCTCTTGATTTCTAACATCAAGATTATTTGAATGCTATTTGAATACAAGTGTTTTATATTACATGGATGTATATAGTAGTATGAACAGTTTAAAAAAAAAAAAAAAAAGGTTTATTTTAGTTTATATGATGCTGTTTTACCAAATGTGTAGTCTTGTCTTTCTAGATAATTGAATTGAAAACTGTTAACTTCAGTTAAATATAACTAGTATTAAATTGATAAGGTGGTAGCTGACGTACTGCTGCTTAGGGTAGGGGTTAACTTGAGTGGTAAATACTACTCTAAGTTGGAGTTTACAACTCCAGGCTGGATGCAAGGTTTAATCCTTACATTATTTTCACTTGTTCATTGTTATTTGTATATAGTTTTGACATCCACAATATATTTTGTACATTCATTGTCCCTACAAACAAAATTGAATCCTATACGAAATCCCATAAGAGATTCAATAAATACAGCTATATTTAAAGGTACACCTAAAGGAGGAGATGTAACATTACTTATCTTGTTATTTGTTATTTTGATCATAAGATTCTTAAGTTTTAAAAATGCCAAATGACATCTTTAAAAGGAATTTCTTTAAACATTAATGGATTGAATAATCCATGTAAAAGGGCAAGCCTAATAAGATACATTAATTTACATAAGGCCAACTTAGTCTTCCTACAAGAAACCCATCTCTTGAAAAAAGATATTGATAAACTAGCCACAAACAAATATACAGTATTGGTTAGTTCAGAGCACACTCAGAAAAAAAGAGGAGTGGCTATTTTATGGAATAAAAGTATGCCCATTCCTAAAACCATTAAGTCTTATCAGGATGACAAAGGAATGTTTTGTATGGTTACAATACAAATTAATGGGAAGACTTACACTTTAATTAATGTATATTGGATACCTGGAATTGGTATTAATACAATGAAACATCATCTTGATAAGATCATATCATTCTCTATAGGAGATATTATTTTAGCTGGTGACTTTAATTGTATACTACATGAAAGTGATACTACCACTATAGGAAAGAGAAGAATTACATCTAATGCAAAACATTTAAAGGATTTTGCTAATTCTTATCATTTGAATGATATTAATAATCAGATAGATTCAAAATCATTACCATACACCTTTTTTCTAACAGATACAAAACTTATTCAAAAATAGATAGGGTCTTTATTTCTAACCAGATGGTAACAGATTTAATTAATTCCAAAATCATTTCATGTCCTATATCTGATCATAATTCAATTGTTTTTGAATTCATGATAAAAAATACTCATAATGTTCAGATCAAAAGGATACCAGCATACTTAACTCAACTAAAAGACTATAAAGAATATATACTTTCAGAAGTAAAACATTTTTAGACATAAATAACACTCCTGAAGTCTCCATTGTTTATGTTTGGGATGCCTTAAAATCATATCTATATGGACAAAGTATCAGATGGTATAATAATAAAAGGAAATCTTGGGATAAGGAATTGTTAGATATTCAAAGTAAATTAGACTCTTATAAACATAATAATAAAGAAAATATTATGGACAAGAAAGTTATTGAAGAAATAAACAAACTAAATGAGAAATACAAAGAAATTTTAATTCATAAAGTTAAAATAACTTTAGAGAAAGACAAGTTTTTGTCTTATTCAATAAGCCCCAAATACTTACATAGACTTAAAAATAAAACAAAAAGGTTGAATAAACAAAACCATATCAAAGAAATCTTTTCTCTAAGGAAAAAGAAGAATGTTTCTAGTATACCAGAAATACTAGATGAATTTAGAAATCACTTTCACAAAATTAACCATAATAATATTAACATGGAACCTAAAGATAAAATAAAGGAGTTTATAACCACAAATATGCATAAAAAGCTTAATAAACAACATATTAAACTATTGGACAAGGGTATTTCATATACAGAAGTTATTACACAAATAAATAAGCTTAAATCAAACAAAGCACCGGGTAATGATGGTATTATACCAGAGATATATAAAATCCTTTCTAAAAATACATATTCATTAATACATAAGGTTTTTATTTTGGCCCAAACTGAGTTAATAACCCCCCATCTTGGCAATATACATTTATTTCGCCAATTTTAAAACCTAATAAAGATCCAACTAGATGTTCTTCATATTGGCCCATCTCATTACTTAATGTTGATTATAAAATGTTTATGAATATCTTTGCTGATAGATTGAAGACAATCATTCCCGGCATTATGGATATAGATCAGACAGGCTTCATTGTAAATAGAAATACTTTTGATAATATAAGAAGAACTTTAACATTAATAGATTTTGCAAATAGGAAAAAGAAATATTTAACACTTATTAGTCTTGATATAAGTTCAGCATTTGATTCAGTAAGTTGGGACTATCTGTTTACCTTAATGAAGTGCACAAACTTCTCAGATGCATTTGTAAATCTAATTGAACATTTATACAAAGGAATGTTGGCTTATATTAAGGTAGGAACATATGTTTCACAAAAAATACCCATTCTTAAAGGTACAAAACAAGGATGTCCACTTTCTCCACTATTATTCACTTTAGTAATGGAGCCTTGGGCTAATTTGATCAGAAACAGTACTGACATAGAGGGTTTTGAAATAGATGAAAATACAACATCCAAAATTCAACTTTTTGCAGATGATGTTCTAATTACATCAGCAGGATCTAATTCTTCTATACAGTCTCTATTTGATAACATGATGAATTTTAAAAGTATTTCTGGTTTAACATTCAATGAAGAAAAACTAAAATACTACCTATATATACACGAAAAAATATTCTCATTAGTGATTTTACTAAATATGTACCCAATTCAGGTCAGATAACTTATTTAGGTATAATACTATCTAAAGATATTAAATCTATTATATATAATAATTATAATACCTGTTTTCTTAATATACAGAATCTTTTAATACCTGGAATAATATGTTTTTACTATGGAGGAGAGGCTTACAATTATTAAAATGATAATATTCCCCAAGATTTTATACTTAATACAATCAATAATACTTCCACCTACAAAAATAATTATCAAGAAACTGAACACACTAATGTTAAATTTCTTATGGGCACCTAATAGACCTAGGATTGCATTAAAGAAACATACTAATAGCTGGTCTCAAGGGGTATTTCTTTTCCAGACTTTAATTTATATACTATCTCTTCTATTGTAAAAGTTATTACTTTATTAATAGATCAGTCATATGTCACAAAATGGAAATATTATTGGGAGCTAATTAGTATACACTTCATGAAAATCTCCTTAACACATAAAAATATGATTGTAAATAACTCCATGTTATGGTTACTAAAGGAATTTTGTACTTCACCTATTACACCTAAACATATGGTTTGTTACCCATTAAATATTATTATTAGTTATCGTAACTTTATATTCATGCACCCTAAGTATAGGGAATGGAATTTTATTGTATTTCCTATAATGTATACTCAGGGTATGCTTTTGTCATCTACATCTGAAGGAACTCATTTAGCTATAGATAATGATCTAAAGTACTGGTATCAGTTGATATCTGATAATAAAGTTAAAAATCTAGATTTCTTAAAACAAGAATTTGATCTAAGAGAAACTTGCTGGTTAGAGGTTCAGACCTTTAGACAGCATCTCATTAATAAAATAGATTTAATGTCTATAACTGTTAAAGAATCTATTCCAACACTGATTGATTACTTGATATTAAATTTACAACATAAAGTTTCTGAGAAAGGTAAACTTTCATACATACATAAAGTTATCAGACAAGAAACTTTTTACAGTGTAGATTCATACTGGAATTATTTCACTTCTATTAATGGGGACCCACCAAATCAACAAGATAAACAATATATATTGGAATCTGCTTATAGAACTACGTCTTCCATTGTCTGGAGACTTTATACATGGAAATTTTTACATAGATCTTTTTATACACCTTTGATGATGAATAAAATAAATAATAAAGATAATCTATGTAAGAGATGTAATGTAGAAATTAATGCTGACTGGGCTTGTATGTTTTATGACTGTATAAAATTGAAAGAATACTGGAAGTCAATTAATGAATTTTTGCAGGCTCTTTTTACAGATAATTTCATTATTTCTAAATCTCTTATATTATTCAACACACCTGTACCTCAAAGTGTTAAAAAGGTTAAGCTTCCCTTGTTATGGTCTATTCTAGCAGTGGCTAGGAAAATAATAACTAGAAATTGGATTTCAGATACACCTCCTTCGTTCAATGAATTTAAAAATGTTATGAATATAGTGTGCCATATGGAAATAAACACAATTAGGACTAGAACAAATAGAAAAACATCTTATTTTATTGTATGGGATAATTTACAAAATTTGTTAAAAAAATTTTAATTTCAATAGCATGGTTTAATTAATTGATCTGATTGTAGTGGATGTCTTTGTAAATACTTTAGTTGTTTTGTTGAATATTATAATAATACCTATTTTTAATTACTTGTATAAAATTGTTATGATATTTCTCTTATATGTTAAAACAATAAACCTGTTTTGAAAAAAAAATATCTACAATAGAATGATAACCTGTAAGGCCAACAGTCTACCTGGTGACACTTGTCCCTGTCACCTGAGAATTCCCCTACCAACACTTTATGTATGGCTGTGTTGTGGATGCCCTGCTCTAGGTGTTTGGGAGGTATGTTAGGTATGTATCAGTTAGTCAGACAGACTGCTGCATGTGTAGCAGGCCACAGCTGCTGGATTCTAACCAGGACTCCTAATGGGGAGTGTGACAACATTGGGGTACTGCATGTTTTATATGTCAATGAGGGGGGAATTGTCAGCTCTTGTGTCACAGCATGGCCAGGGTGTGTGTACCCATAAGAGTCTAGGTGTGGTATGAGCCTCTGGTATGTATGTTAGTTAGTAGTATCATCCAGTGAGTGGTGGGGACATTTAGGGCATGTACATATTTGTGAGATGTATCCCACCCTCACGGCCTTTGATGTGCTCCTGTGGGTGACAGTGACTGTGTTATCAGCAACCATTTCTGCTGGACATTGCAGGGCTCATTTATTTCTACGTTGTATTGACAAGCATGTAAATGTTGTGCAACACACCAGACTGTGGCCTTGTACTGTTGGTGTCATGTTGTGAAACATGCTAGGAATGTAATAAATAGAGCTACTATATCATTATTATGGGAGGTGTATTTGCAGGATATATGTGCATGCATACTGTGTGTTACACAGGATTGGCATGGACATGTGTGTTTGGATGTCTATGGGGTGTGACACTGACCTGTCTGTCATGAGTTTGTAAGGTCAGTCTGCACTGACCTGCCAGTACTTCAGCACACAGAATAGGTTGATGACAACCATCTTATAAGTAGGTGACACACCTGTGCACATTCTGCAACAGTCTGTACAGTTGTCAGGTGTACCTGATATTGTAGGCATCCCGTATATCCATCAACATTTATTTGACTGTGTACCAGGTTGGTGTCTACATCACAGGCCCAAGTAAGTTGTCATTTATGCCATTATATGTGGAAGTTGTGTCACTGGGAATCGGGTTGTCTTGGAACCAACACCGGTAATTCCCCAGAGGTGTGATGTCCTACTAGTGTATTGCACTGAGCTTTGGTTCAGATGTTTCAGGTTTCTATGTTTGGTGGAGGTGTATGTTATCCCTTTTGTTACATCACTGTGACTTATGATATATAGGTTCATAGGTACATAGGTTTATACTAGGCTATCTGCCCTAAGGCATTTATAAGCCTAGCCCAGAGATTTGTGGCTTATGCCACCCCTTATGTTAAAAAATACTGTGCCCATTAGTTTGTTGTGCCTCTGTCCAGCAGTGACACAGAGATGATTCCCGGGGTAAACCTATGATCTCCCATCCACTGGTCAAGATTTCTCTTGAACAGAGCCAGCGAGGTGCTCTGCCTCACATGGACCGGGATTTTATTCCACAACATAGGGAGTCTCTGGGTGACAAATCTATCCCTCCAGCATGTCCTATTTATATCCGTGCTAAGGTTTAAGTCACTTGCTCTAGTGGATCTGGTAGATTTGGATTTTTTGTGGTGGAGCATGTCCATTAATTCCGGGTTGGACATGGCCTTGTATGTCAGGCACAGGTCACCTCTGAGCAGACGGTATGTGACTGAATAGAGCTGGAGTTTCTTCAGTCTGGCACCATATGACAGATTTTGGAGTCCCTTTATCCTTTTGGTGAGGAACTTTTGGGGTATCTCCAATCGCTGCAGGTGTCGGGTGAGATACATCCCGAATGGGGAATTGTACTCGATCATTGGTCTGATAAGTGAAGAGTACAGGGGAACAATGACCTCACTTGATCTGGATGTGAATCCCTTCATGATCAGGTGGGCAATGTTATAAGGTTTTTCTAACCACTTTAGCAATGTGAGTGCCAAAAGAAAGGCCACTGTCAACCTGGGTCCCCAGGTCCCTGATAACCTCTTCTGTGCTTAGTGGATTGCCACCTAAATGGTAGCTTGGGGTTACCTTGTTTTTCCCGAAGAGTATGACTATACATTTTTTGGCATTTAACTTCAGGCCATGGCTCTGGCACCAGCTATCAGTTTCCGTGAGACCCCTCTGAAGGATATCTGTGTCCGATGTACTTTCCACTATGGCTCCCAGTTTGCAGTCATCTGCAACCTTTGTCAGCCATAGTCCTCCTATGTTTGCCTGTACTTCTGAGAAGTAGATGCCGAACAACAGGGGGCCAAGGACTGAGCCCTGTGGGACACCACTTGTGACCGGCTTGGAGTCTGACATGGCGCCAGCTACTCTAACCCTGTAGGTTCTGTCCTTTAGCCAGTTTGCAACCCATCTTGTGACATATGGGTTTACATTTAAGCTGGTAAGTTTCTCTATAATACCCGAGTGGGGTATTGTGTCGAAAGCTTTTGCAAGGTCAAGGTAGGCTGTATGGACTGCCTTTCCCTCAGTGGCCTTGGTGACTGTTTCGAAGAAGTCGACCAAGTTCAAAAGGCATGATCTGCCCTTGACAAAGCCAAACTGGGTCGGGTCCAATGTCTGCAAGTCCCCTATGTCTTTGTTTATGAGTTCCATTATGATCCTCTCCATAGCTTTGCAGACAAGGCTTGTTAAGCTTATGGGGCGGTAATTACCAGGGTCCGTAGAGGCACCGCCTTTGTGGAGTGGGACCACAGTTGCTGTACGCCACTCCTTGGGCACGTATCCTGTGGTAAGGCTAAGATTAAACAGCTGCCTTATGTGCGGGTTTAGTTCCTCATTGAGTTCATGTAGCACACAGCCGGGGACACCATCCAGTCCCATTGATGCTGTGTTTTTAGCTTTAGAGAGAGCAGCTTTCACCTGCGCATTGGAGATGTCTGGGAGGCTGCACTCTGCTGGGATAGTTATCTCTCCTTTTGGGGGGGAGAGGGGGGTGAAGTTTGCACTAAACCTGTCTGCCAGTATGTTGGCTATGTCTGTGGGTTCAGTGATTTTTGTATCATATTGGACTAATTCTGAGCATATCTGGGAGTTTCCACCCAGGTTTCTAACATAGCTGAAGAAGGCCTTATGATTGTCTTTTGAATCTATGGCAATTTTTCTCTCAAAGTTGGCCTTGGATGATTTTATGAGTGCTCGTATTTTTTTACTAATAATGATCAAAGGTGTCTTCTCTTTTATGGATTTTGCTCTATCATGTAACAGCTTTCTCCTCTTATTGTAAAGTTTGTTTATGGCTGGGGTCCACCAGACTGGACGTTTGCCCTTGGTGGAAAGAGTCTTGGTTTTATTAGGGATTGCCTGATCCATGCAGTCCTGGAGGTGTTCGTAGAAGGCATTTGTAAGGACTTCCGCAGGTTGGGTTGTGGTTTCCACTGGCTCGGGGGCCTTGAAGGATACCACAACAGTCTTGAGTAGTGTGAAGTTTGCTTTAGAGAAGTTCTTCACTGTGGTCTTTTTTGTTTGGGGTGTGGGCAGCATGTGGATATCCAGTGAGATTAGTTTATTATCTGATCTCACCAATGAGGGATATACTTCCGGTGTGGAGCATTTTGTCCCCATGTTTGTGATGATGAGATCTAGTATATTTTCTCCTCTTGTGGGAACGGTGACTAGTTGTTCCATGGCATTTGAATTTATGAACTCTAGGAACCTTTGGGCTAGAAAGTTTGGGCTTGAGTAATGTTCCCAGTCTATATTCGAGTAGTTGAAGTCACCCAATATAATGGTGTTTGGAGATACATTTATACCATCCAGTGTCTTCAGGAAGGCTGTGTGGGGTTCCTGATTTTGAGAGGGTGGCCTGTAGCATGCTACAAATTGTAGAGCAGTTTTGCCTATGGTTAATTGCACCTGGATGGTTTCTGATGCTTCGTGCATTGCCACCAACCTGGAGGTGTGGGTATCCTTGATGAATATGGATACACCCCCTCCTTTTGTGGTGTGGTCCGGGTTTTGGGGCCGGAACGCATGATATGAGGTAAAACCTGATAGTGCCGGGGTGCTCTCAGGAGCCTTGAACCAGGTTTCAGTCACAGCACAGACATTGATGTTCTCCATACTGAGAAGGGCCTCGAGTGCATGCATTTTGAGATTTAGACTTCTGGCATTGAGCAGCATTACCCTTAGTTTCTTCCCATTTTTGTTTTCTAGGGTGGTAGGTTTAGAATTTGAGCCTTGCCTAAAAAAGGCACTATGGGGGTGGCAAGAACCTTAGCCAATATCACGAATCCCAGGAGTGACAGGTGCAAGCTGTCCCTTGTGAAGCAGCGTGGCTTGTCAAGCATGTCATCCCAGGCAGACACTGGATCCCCTTTGAATGACACCAGAAATTAAGCCAATTGTTAAAGCTGATCATCTTGTCTCTATGTTGTGGCATCATTCTTGGTGAAGGAAGGATGCTGCTCAGGGTCAGGGTCATACCTGCCTGGGCTACATAATCAGAGAGCTCCTCTATGTCTCTTTTCATGTAGTCCAGGGAGGTATGTCTCAGGTCGTTCACACCAGCATGGACAACGACTGTGTCATATTTGTACTTGCTGTGAAGTTGCCCAAGTGCTTGTGTTATGTGGCAGATTCTAGCGCCCTATAGGCAGCTTACTGTGACCCTCTCCTTGTTCAGCCTGGTGAGTGGGACGTCAGTGTGTCTGACTATGGAGTCACCTATGACAAGTATGTTTGGTGTTGTATTTGGCCTTAAGGGCTGTGACTGCTTTGCACACTGATTTTGTGGTTTATGTGTTGCCTGTGGTGTGTCATGAGGTGGCGGTTGCTTGGGTGTCTGCTTTGGAGGCCTCTGCTGTTTAGGTAAATGTTTGCTCAGAGCCTCCGAGTATGTCTTTGTGTGTTTATGTGTTTGATTCATTGTTGTGATAGCTTTATGTGAGACTGGTTTTGTGGTGTGTGTAGTTGCCTTCTCCTCCTGTCTGGTCTTGCCAGTCCTGAGTTGAGAGAGCTCAGCCTCCAGTTTGGCTAAATAGCTGCATCTCTCGCAAGTATTTGTGTTATGTGGGAGGAGGAGAGGGTTGCCTGTGTACATGAGGCAATTGTAACATTGCCTCAATATTCCCAGATTCACCAACTGGACAGGAGAGGACGCCAGCATCTGGCCCTTCGACATGCTAGAGAAATTAAGAAGTTAGGGGTGTAACTGAATAAGAGAGGACTTAGTAAGGAAGTGGGTACTCCTGGGGGGGGGGTTAGCTAGTGAGGGACTTTGTATAATACAGAAGTGCTAAGCCTGAAAAGAAGATGCTTTTAAGACAAGTGCTGAGCTTTTTTTTTTTTTGAGGAAAAAAAAAAGCTTTTTAGGAACAAGTGCTGCGCTTTTTAGTTAAGGGATATACCGTTTAGATTACTAGTAGAGCAGTTCTAAGGGAAAAAATGAAGAACAGACTTTATGGAGCCAGAAAAAGTTTAACCTTGTTAAACCGGTGCTGCCCGATGCTGCTCTAGTGGCAACTCCGCGCTAAAGCATGCTAAAGCGTGCTTGATAGCAGGGGCTGGAAAGAGCCAGGAATTGACCCAATACGGCCAATAAAACTACAGTTTCAAGTCAGTAACCACTCCCACGGGGGGCAGGGAAGCTGCTCAATGTTTTTCACTGCCACTGATCAACAGAGAGACTTTTCTTTAGCCCAAGCAAAAATGGCCTCACAGAAACTTACAAACAGTTCAAGAACAGCAAGCCTGTAACTGAACTTTTTTAAATCTCAGAAAAGTGGGAAAAAAGCAAGATTTTTTTTTTGTTTTTGTTTTTTCAGAGATAGTAGAGGTTCACAAGTAATATCAAGTTATTACAGTGCAGTAAATGACCCCACAAAAGAGTGCTAGGTCAAAGACAGAAAATATGCAAGTTTTGAGAAAAAACGATTTTAAAATTAAGTGCAAACAGGAAATTCAGTAAACAGCTTTTGGTTGTGCTCTAAATACAGCTACTAATGCAGAAATCAAGTTTAACAAGCCAGAAAATGCTCAAACTAGGCAGCTATGCAGAAAAACCTAGCAAATAAACAGAGAAAATGTTGTACACAGAGAAAATATGTACAGGAATGGGGGTAATTCCCTACAGCTTAGTTGTTATAGTGGTTTGTTTGCTCCAACTCTGGTTCAGAGGGTCCTGGAGTTAATACCTATAAGGGTGTAGCTGTTCTCCTAATGCTACATCATTGTACTGCAAGTTATAATTTAAAAATGAACTGCAAATCTCTACAGCTGATTTGGCTTAGTGCTGTGCTGCTCTGACTTTGATGCTGAGGTCTCTGGGTTCAACACTTGGTAGGGGTATAATTGTTTTCCTAATGTTACATCACTGCACTGCATGATATATCTTAAAATAAACACTAAAAGCCCACAACTGAGTTGGCATAATGGTAAAATGCTCTGACTTTGCTGCAGAGGGTCCTGTTTTCAATAATTATTTGAGGGATATTTTTCCCTAATGGTAATCACTGCACTGCATGCTATATTTAAAAATAAATATAGAATGCCCCCAGCTGATTTGGCATACTACTGCAATACTCTGACTTTGGTACAGCAGGTCCTGGGTTTGAGACTGGCCAGGTCTAGTTATTTTGTTGCTGCCGCTAGCTTCACATAGCAAGCTAACTACTGCTAAGATATATATGATAGCATTTATTGTTCAATAATGTTGCTTCATTTTTAGGTGCATCTATCTTATTATATCTCTTAAATGTATGCATTTTACTACGTTATCTGTTCCTGTAACTGTAATAGTTTTGGACACTTGTGTGTAACTGGGGCTTTTATAGTTGGGTCTCCACTGCAAATGGGTTTCTGGTCAAGCTGGACCACCACAGTTAACATGATGTAATATATACAAAACAATCTAAACATTTACAACATTTCCCTATAACGTGTAAAAAGCCGAATGGTCACGATTCAACCCTTGCACCTAATGTGCAAGTGCCGGTGTCCTAATCATTCAGCAAGTGAGGATCTGCTGTTAGACTACTGTATATACCTCACATCTCATTTAAGCATTGATGAGCACTATGCCACACTGTGCAAACCACTCAGCTATGCTTAAACTTGACCTTTTTGATGAACATTAAATGCATCCAGTTTATATATTTTGATGCCTGGCACGTGTTCCTTGCAAATGTCAGTAACTACATTGGTAAATAAAAGTAACATTAATATAAAAATGTCAAAGTGACATTAATATAAACATGCTTTCCAATGTAGATGCTGAATGGCCTATCTTGATATTGGGCTATAATGCCAACCCTCTACCCGGTGTCATACATACTCCTCAGGAGTTATGTCACTGTGGCATGTATTGCAATCACAGACCTCACATTGCTGTCACTGTTGCACAACTGCAAGCCATGCTGCACTGTGGTAACACACACACACACACACACAATCAACCCAGTGAGTAACCTGGACTACCTTGTGGACAGCTCACATGTGTGTCACACACAAGCAACCTGCAGTGGAATGGGCACCCTGTCCACATCAGGCAAGGTAGCTATCTAAACCTTTGCAGGTGTAACGTAATCAACTGGATGGTTAACAGCACATGCACCCTTGGGATACTATGTGTCCCTGTTGGATGGGGACATCAGCTGCTGCCTTGCATATGCATGTACTAACATGTGGGCTAGGCATATGCATGCTCACAGCCCATAGCCTAGTAACCTAAGATGGTACCAGGACTACCAGACATGACCTGACTGCTGTGACAGACTGTGTTATGTGTCCACACACATCACTGCCATTAACTGATGGGTGTCCCCTATGGGCAACATTACTATAACATATCATCCAACCTACATCTGACAAATAGGTGAGTGGTACTACAGGTACATGTGGACATTCCAGGAACATCTGGGGTACACAATAACAGATAGCAGTGCATATGTGGTGCAGGGTGACCTCCTCATAGGTGTCTGACATCTGCAGCACCCAGATGTTTGCAAAATGGGTACATGTGCCTGATAAATGTAGACCTCCCTGCCAGACAAATTTGTATTCCTGCACACCAGATGAACAATACATGATGGTTGCCCACAGAGTTTGGGGAATGTGTCTGTGATGTGCCAAAACCCTGGGGACACAGTAATTGTATATAAATATCTGGTACTGTATCCATTCCCTTATGTTGCATGCTCAGTATGTATGCACTGCTGCTGAGCCAGAGCCAGCATCCCCCCACTACTAGTACCTATAACCTGCTGTCCTGCTGCAGGGGCTCACCAGGTATGCTAGCCACAGGTGTCAGGCATTCTGATACAGGTGTGGGGTACACCCTGACCTAGCCAGAATATGTCAGGAATGGTCAGGGACACCTGGACTATCTGTGAAATAATCCTGCATGACATTAGCAGACTGAGATGGGCTCAAGGATGGTATATGATGTGATATTCCAGCTGTATCCACCAGTATGTACTGTCCGTGTGATGCCCCTACACTGTCCCAGTAATTAAGGAGCCTGATTCATCACTACTACCACCAGTGAGGGATGTACACAATGGAAGGATGACACACACAGTAAAGTACAATTACCCTTCAGAGCACACAGAGATCACAATTAGTCTGGGTCTGGTTTCTCCCTCTCTCTCCAGATCCCCAATAAGACTCCCCACTGGCACAGCTATATGGTTAACATCTCAGCAGAGTGCCCAAGCCAAAACATCCATCACCCTCTCTATCCAACCTGTGCTTTGTGTTCCTGCCCAAGTAGCTGAAACACACACTTTGAAATTTGATTTATGAATCACACATACACACACACACACACACACACACACACACACACACACACACACACACACACACACACACACACTCCTGGGAAAGACTGGCACAGGTTTACCAGCTATGGCCCCTTTTGCCCACACTTAATGGTAGTTCTGACTGCCACAATCCAGCTCTTTATCAGCTACTCTAAGGTCCTTACCAAAGGGTGATTAAACCTAATGTGTGATGTGTCTATTATCCAAATGGTAAGTGTGACCAAGACTGAGCCTATTGGTGTGGGCTGTACATTGTCAGCGAATACACATGCAAGTACTCTAAAAACTTACTTAGTTATATACAGACCAGACACAATTACAAGGTTTACCTATATTTAATAATAACTAGTAAAGGAACAAAACAATACTCAGTCAATACAGTAACTATGGAGTACAGACTCACAGGGAATAATTTCAGACAACATTGCAGGAGAGTCTGAAATAATTACAGCAAACATCTATGGTAATAGGTTCATAGGTTTATAGGATGATACTAGGCTATTGCTCCAGAGGCCCTTATAGGCCTAGCCAAGACTTTTGCCCATGTTCTTTTAAAGTCAGTGCCCGTGTCCCCTGTCCAGCAGGGACACAGGTGGGATCCCAGGGATGTATGTTCTGTTTGTCATCCAGGTTCCTCTTAAAGAGGCCTAGAAATGTGCTTTGCATGACATGGAGAGGGACTCTATTCTACAGTTGGCCACATCTTTGAGACACAAATCTATCCCAAAAACAAATTCTATTCATGTCACAGACCATTTTAAGACCTTGTGTGCAGAGTTGCATGAATTTAGTTTGTCACACAGTTATGCAGCAACTCTATCAGGGCTGGGTCAGGCCAGCACAATCCCCTGCACTATGTGAGGGACTTACAAACAGTGGGGTCATAGGACAAATGCATGGATGTCAATATTGGAGTCCCACAAGTAGGTGTAAATCTCCAACAGCAGGAAAGCTGTACAAAGCCATTAAGATATGTGTGGCAAAGGCTCAAAAACAGGCACAAGCCATAAAGATTGTTCTTACAAACATTGAAAGTTGATGCAATAACAGCTGTTTCAGTAGCATGACTTCTCTGTAATGTGGGAAAGAATTCTGAAACCCAAATGGCTGTCATAACTTTCTAACTTCAGTCTTAAATTATTTCACTAATATCTGCCACGCAACCACATATGTAATGAAAAATGGAACCAAAATATGAGCCAGACATTTGGACAGTCAGTGAAGATGTGTATAGTTGAGTGGTATGACCCCCCCAACACACCCATGTTCACATAGAACTGCGGTAACTAGTATGCCTGTAAGGTAATAGCAGCAGACCACATGTTCCCAGGGGTGTCACAATCAACTTCATACCTTGTTCCATTTTTACAATATGCAGGAGTCAATGTGCTCTGTAAGTTTGTTGTTAATAGTGTCAGGAAGTACACATCACTTACTGGTGGCAATTGTGACCTACTGGTCTAACTATAGGACTGTGGTTGTCAGGGTCCATGGTTCCAGGCTGCCCATGACAACAAATCTGCATGTCAGCTACAGCTACAGTAGGAGTTATACAGACTCTCCAGAAGAAATATATGTTAGTGCAGGAAGGCTGGATGGTGGTGGGACAGGGGGCCACACATATGAACAGTGCACAGCTCTGAATAACATATATGTTGCCTAGTACAACAGCAGGGTGGGACAGGTCAGTGTACTGCCAGAATATAAAGGCTGCCACATTACTGTCTCAGTACTAACAACCAGTCAGTGGGCACCATCCATACCCCTGGAATTACAGGGATTCACAAAATGTCAACATCTATGCCTCCTATATCTGTTCTGCTTGTCATAACTTTGCATTTGCCTGGCAAACTATCTGTAAAAAAAATTGGTTGATGTGAAAACATCAATGGCAGACAGCTGAGATGCAGACCTCATACCCATAAGAAAATGAAAGCTAATACAAAAATCTTCTACCAATTGTCTACGTTTGGATCAGAAATATTAAGACCCTTGTCCTCATGTCTGGGCTTGTGTACAACTGTCATCTATGTGCCTGTCCAGATATGTGTCTGTAAGAGTTTGTTGGCTATGGCCAACATGTAGCCTTATAGTAGCAGTGCAACACAAACCTTCTGAGGACCACAGCAGATGTATGGGGCACAATGATGGGCAACCTGCTAAATATGTACAGTCAGAGGTGTGAAGTCCATAACCCCGTGCGTGATGTTATGACTTCTACCCCAGTCACACCATTTGTTTATTTATTTATTTACAGTTTGATTACCAGGGAGGTCCACTGGACCTAGAGGACCCATTTTCAGTGAAGGCCTTAGGAGAAAAGCTCCGAAATACAAATTACAGAACTAACAAAAGTATAAAAGATACATTGTGGAGAACAGTTTACACAATATGAACATTCATTGTTACAAATAGTCAAACAAAATTCATTAAGGTTTATCTTAAGGGTTAAATAATTATGAAGCTACTCTTATGGATTTATTGGGGAAATGCATTATATGTGCACATAGAAAAGAGAGTAGGAAGACACTTTGCATGCACTCGTTTAAACTATGATGCTATTTACAATATTTACACAATGGAGTTAAGGGATAAATAGCTTTAGGACTTTTTGAGTGCTAGGATACACTCTTAGTAGAATAGCAGTGGGAGTTTTAGAGAGAATAAGACTCTAGGAGTAGTGAAGAAGCACCTAGGGGCATGTTCTTAGATAGTTTTAGGTGGGGTGAAGGCAGATGCATTTCCATTTAGTGGACAGATGTTTGAAAAGCTGAGTTTTGAAATTTTCAGAGTTTGCTATTGTTCTTAGAGAGGAAAGGAGAGAGTTCCATGCCTTGCCAATAGTCAAAGAGAGGAGAAGTTGGCCTGCAGGACTTTTAGGTTTGTTGATAGCAATAAGGTTTTAATGTTCAGATCTGAGAGTTCTGTTGGTGGTGTAAGGTGAAAGGATGTTAGCTATAGCAGGACAGTTAGTAGGATGAAATATAAGTCTGTGTGCAGTGGTGGGCTGCAGGTAGTTTAGGTAGTTTGGGAGTTTCAGCCAATTTAGAGATTGTAGGGTAAGGCAATGATGGGTGGAAGTTTTGCTGTTGGAGGCAAATTTAGAGATTCTCTTATAGCAGTTTT